>NC_043710.1:18961448-19019341 GCF_006229205.1 Suricata suricatta | reverse complement strand
CCTTCTCCGCCTGACTTATTTTGCTTAGCATGACACCCTCAAGATCCATCCACTTTCCTGCAAATGGCCATATTTCATTCTTTCTCATTGCCATGTAATACTCTATTGTATATATATACCACATCTTCTTGGTCCATTCATCAGGTGATGGACATTTAGGCTCTTTCCATGTTTTGGCTATTGTTGACAGTGCTGCTATGAACATTGGGGGACATGTGCTCCTATGCATCAGCACTTCTGTATCCCTTGGGTAAATCCCTAGCAGTGCTATTGCTGGGTCATAAGGGAGTTCTATGGATAGTTTTTTGAGGAACCTCCACACTGTTTTCCAGAGCAGCTGCACCAGTTTACATTCCCACCAAGATTGTAGGAGGGTGCCTGTCTCTCCACACCCTTGCCAGCATCTACATTCTCTTGATTTGTTCATTTTAGCGACTCTGAACGGTATGAGGTGGTATCTCAGTGTGGTTTTGATTTGTATTTCCCTGATGCTGAGTGACGCTGCATTGCTGCCCCTTTAAAGGAGATCACTGTCCTCTCCACTTGGATTCATTCTAGTCAACTAGCTAGTCTTTGTGCTTTATTCACTCTTGACTCTGTTCAGCACCTTCTCTCTACAGTAATCTCTCTACAGAATCTTCCTCAAAGACAAGTCACATAATTCTGAAAATGCTCTAATAACTTCTTATTGCTTTTTACCGTTCTTCACAAAGCCCTTCGTGGTCTGCTGCTACATGCCTTTCATCCTCAACTCCACATGGTGCTCCTTTGTGTGTGGTGATGTTCTCACCACCTTCTTCCTGCATGATTCATTCATATTCATCCTCCTGGTCTTGACTTAAGTCTTCCTCAGGGACTCCTTCCCTAACCAGTTCCGTCCTCCGTTAGCAGAGAAGGAATGTATGACCCCCTGTAGTGTACTGACACTTTACCAAGTTTTCATCTTCTGTTACCTCTGTAATAATTCATTCACTCGTAAGACCTTGAACACCTTAACAACAGGGGTTGGGTATGTCTTGTCAATTCTTATAGCTCTGGTGTGTGACACGTAGTAGGCTCTGAATAAATAATGAATGAGTGTTTGCCTAATATACATTAAACCTTTTAAATAGCTAGAAATAAAATTTGGCAATGCCAATTTACCGTATCAGCATATACATGATAGCATATAACATTTAGCCTGTTAGTAGAGTAGAAAAATGACCACTTTGGGACTAAGAAGATAGGTACGTCTTATGCATTTAAACACTGGACAGTATATCTGTGTAAAATTAACTGCCTAACTTTAGGTAACATTTTCTGCAGGGAATGCTTCTGTGCATAAAGAGAAAATAAAAGGAACCACATGCGGGTGTTTGTCACTCTCTGTATCCTGAAAAAAGAAATCCTAGAATAAAACTCACCTGTTTTAAAACTTTCCCAGTGAGAAAAAGTGGCCAACAGCAGTGACCAAACCAGACACCATGGTCCATAGAAAGGATGCAGCCTCAGTAAATCGGGAAGTCAACTGAGTTCAGGACTCAGATTCCAACACTGCTCCTTTGACCTGGGGTATGATTTCTGCTCCTACATTCAATGAGTAATTATTGCTGAGCACTGGAGTCCTTGCACCTGTAAAATGAGAGCTCAGACTTCTGAGGTCCCTCAGTCTGAGATTCTGTGGTTCCAGATAGTCCTAGTAACACAGTGACGTTACGATCAGCGGATTAATACTCTCGCTGCCACCTGCCCACATTTTGCTTGGCTAATGTGGAAATCTCCCTTTTTCAGCATCACAGAACACATAGACTTTGCCACTCCCATACAGCAGCCAGCGATGGAGCCTCTTTGCAATGGCAATCTCCCCACGAGCATGCACACCCTGGACCACCTGCAGGGCGTCTCCAACCGGGCCAGCCTGCACTACACAGGGGAGAGCCAGTTGACAGAGGTGAGCGCTTGGCTCTCGTCAGCCCGGCTGTGGGTTTGGGCCCCGTAGTCATGATTCAGCTGAGAGCAGAAAACACAGTGCCCGGGCCATATTATTATTTTGCCTTTTTTCAGCTGGCTGTCATCTAGGTGGCTTTAGGCTAGGCCTTATTTCTTTCAGGCCCTAGAATTAAGCTAGTACTTTTTTTTTTAATGACCAGGAGACATGAGTTCTGATTTACTCTTCAAGGTGGGAAGCTTTCTGCTTGCCACCAGATAGAGGCTTTGGTAAGAAATATTAAGGGCAGCTTATTCTCCTGCTGGTGTTCTCAAGAAGGAAAGGAAGGCGAGCAGACCCGTCATATACCAGCCAACTGTACACCAAGAAGAGAAATTGGAGAAACGTAGCACAAATGTCCAAGAATAGAGGATTTGTTAAAGAAATATTATATAGACTTAAGATGGTATACAGTGGAGCCGTCAAGAGAAATCTAGAAATACATTTATTGGCATGAAGAAATCTCCAGACTATGTGACCATTTGGATGACAATGTGCAGTATGGCCCCATATTCTGTGAGAGATATAATATGTGCATACACCACCTGTCACTGCAGAAAAGTATCTGAAAGGTACATATAAAGTTATTAACCGTGGTTGCCTCTGGGTGACAGGATTGCAGATAGTTTTTATTTTCTCTATTTACTGTTTTCCAGTGCTGCTGTAGTGATTGTGCTTTACCTCTCCGCAGTTTCTGTAAAGTGGGAGGGGCTGAAGGCACGGCACAGTGGCTTACACACATCTTCCACAAAATGCCCTACCCGCAGAGCCACCCCACGTACCCCAGGGCACGTTTGGTTTTGTGCCCTAGGGCCCAACTCAGCATCAATAGTGTCTCATGGATCCTGCTCCTTTTCGTTGCTCTAACGTGCCGTTGTCCCCTATACCAGGTATTGCAAAATCTTGGCAAAGACCAGTATCCACAGCAGTCGCTTGAACAGATTGGCACCCGAATTGCCAAGGTTTTGGAAAAGGTAAGTCACCCTGTAGGAAAGCTGGAACCTACTGCCCACCTTCCGACTTTCCCAGATTATTTGCCAGCACGTGGCTCTAACCTCTTCTGCTAGTTGCCCAGCACATAGTAGCTGAAGGGATAACGTGGAACAGCCCCACACTGAATGTGTCCGTTACGTCCTCCGTCACTTGGTTAGTACTCTTTTGCTGCTTTGCTTACCTTCTGTGCTGAGGCCTGCCTAGTCCGTTTTGTCTCCTTTACTCCAGCACGGGTTCATAGAGCTGGTGGTACTGGGAGCCATGGAGTCCCGGTAGATGACATAATGCAGGTGTTCTTCTGGTGGTGAAGAGTATCTGGCTTTCCAGGTTGTGGATGGGAAACAGAATATCTGCAAACCTGCATTTTCATACAGCCGGCAGAATATGTGACAGTTTTTCAGACCGCTCCTCTGTTTCTGTGTGACCTTTATGTGAAGAGGAGGTTTTTTAAGATTAAAATTACTTTGTGGTTAAGTATCTCTCCACATAATGATAAAGCGGCAATAGAACATAGTGACTAAGAGTCAGCCCTGCTTTCAGCCTGACACTACGGTGCAGTAGGAACAGGGTAACCGTGTCCATTTTAAAGAGAGGAAATGGGAACATCATAGCAATCGCTGTTCCCTCCCGATTCTGAAGCTGTCTGGCCATATGTCACCAGTTCCCCCGATGACGTGCATTCCCAGGTATATTCCTTGATAATGACCCATTCTGGTTTTCTGGGTTTGGTTCCCTAATCTGTTTCTCAGCTCTTGACCCTTCTCCCTGAGTGTTGTTCTCTTTTCCATAAGGAAGGCCGTCGTGGCTTGCTTCCTCCCATCTCTCCCCCCTTTAGTCCAGACTGGTGCAGCACCTTTAAAAACCTGTGTAGACCTTCACATTTTAAGTCACTCCACCGGACAGATCCCACACCCCAAATGTCTTCAAGAAGTTTCCGTCCAGGACTTAAATACCCTTAAGACTTCTAGACCCCTCTGTGCGAGCGAGTCTTCTGAGGCTTACAGCCGAGACTTATCATCCTTCTGAGGCAGGAGTAACAAAGGGTCCTACTGCCATGCTTTTGATTTGAGCTTGACCCCGATACTGATAACAGTCTGGATTTTTATTTATTTAGTTATTTTTCAGCTTTGAAACCTCATGCTGATTGGAGAAACTCACAATTAAGAAAGTTTCGTTTTCTAACTTTGCAAGTCTCAGCGTTGAAGCATTTTTTCTAAATTCTGCTTGAAAACTGTACAGTTCCTTGTTTAAGGTCTCTCTTTTAATGTCTTACTATAGAGGACTTTCAGAAACCCTGTGTTCCTTTCAGTAGTCTTCTTGGAAGTCTTCCCAGCCAGAGTCACAATCTGCGAGGTATTTTAGCTATAGTCCAACACAGAACCTCACCATTAGTTTCGCCGGTAGAAGAGCCTGCCCCTTCTCCAGCCTCCACAGCGATGGCCTCCATGCTTGCCCAGAGTCACTGCTGCACTCAGCAGATGTACTCAACCCGTTCCCAGAACTAGCGCCACAGACTCTGAATATCTGAGTATTCGGGACACCAGACACTATTTCAGTTACCCGCTTCTGCCTCAGAGAGCACCCCACAACTTACTGGCTTTAAACAAAGCTGTTATTTGCTCACGATGGTGCAGTCTGAGCTGGACTCTGCTGGGCATCTCTTCTGGTCTCACTTGGAGTCGTTCACGCAACTGCAGACACGTGGAGACTCATGTGAGGGTGGCCTCCAGAAGGTTCTACTCATGGGTCTGATCCGTCGGCTGGAGCGGCTGAAATAGGGGGCACAGCCTCTTCAGCAAGGTAGCTGGACCTTTTTGCAAAGGGGTTCAGGGCTCCACGGGGCTGAAAGCAGGCGCACGCTGGCCTCTCAGAGCCACGCAGAGAAACAGAACTGCCGCAGCACCACTTCTTCCCAAGCAGGCCCAGGGCCTGCTCAGAACCGAAGGCAGGGGAACATCCTCCATCTAGGAGTGACAGAGTGCACAGCCCATCTTTAAAGCACCGTGGGTCCTTCCAGAGGAGCAGCAAGACTGACCGCGTCTCCACAGGGATGGCAGAAACCAGACAGCAGTGTAACAACATCTTTAAAACTAGAAGAAAAAAACTGCAAGCCTGGAATCTTATAAAACATCCCTCCAATATCAGGGAAGAAACGGAAGAGATGAAAATTCAGAGAATTTGGCACCAGTGGGCCTGCACTGAAATAATAATTAAAGAAAGTTCTCAGGAAAATATCCCAGATAGAAACATCGACATGCAAGAAGAAATGAGGAACGCCAGGATAGGAGTTGTGCAAAATAATAACCACAGGACCCTGAGGCACTTTGCTTTTCTGTATGACTAAAATCCGTGGTAACAGTAACAAATGATGGGAGGGAAGGAAATGGAGTTTAAAAGTTCGGAGGTTTAATCGAACCAGGTACTAAAAGTAATAATTTGCATTGGACTATGATAAGTAAGACTGCAGTTTTAGGCTCCAGGCTAACTACTAACAGTGGTTTGGAAATGTAATTTAATAGAAGGGAAATCGAATAATAGAAAACATTTGATTAATCTAAAGAAAGTCAGGAAAAGAGAGGCACATAAAAATAGACACAAATGGTAAAATGGTAAGTATAGACCCAAGTATATCCGTAGTTTGGTTAAAAAGATTATATAATTTAAGCATTTAGTATGAAATGGATTTTTTTAATCCAACTATATGCTACTTATAAGAGAAGCACTTTACATATTAGGTACAAAAGTGGCAGAAGTATGAAGATGGAAAATAATACACCATGCAAACAATAAAAAAACAAAAGGTAAGAGAAAGGTGACAGCTGCCCTCTTCTCAGAAAAGTCAGTTTATGGGGCACCTGGGGGCTCGGTTGGTTGAGCGCCCGACTTCAGCTTAGGTCATGATCTTGTGTTCGTGGGTTTGAGCCCAGCTTTGGGCTCTGTACTCACAGGTCACGACCTAGAGCCTGCTTTGGATTCTGTGTCTCCCTCTCTCTCTGCACCTGCCCTGCTTGCGCTCTGCCTCTCTCTGTCTCTCAAAAAATAAAATGTTAAAAAAAATTTTTTTTTAAGAAAAGAAAAAAATTGAGTTTGAAGCAGGAAGCACTGCTAGCATTAGAAGGCCTAAAATGAGGGACACCTGGGTGGCTCAGTTCATGCTCTCACAGATTGTGAGTTCAAGCCCCGCATCAGGCTCTGTACTAACAGCTCAGAGCCGTTAGCCTGCTTTCGATTCTGGGTCTTCCTCTCTCTCTGCCCCCCCCCCCGACTTGCACTCTGTTTTTCTCTCTCTCTCTCTCTGTCTCTCAAAAGTTAATAAGCATTTAATAAAAAGGCCAAAATGTAAAAGATCAGTAATGGCAAATGTTGAAGATGGTCTGGAGCAACCAGAACTCTCCTGTGTTGCTCAGTGGAGTATAACATGGTATAGTCATTTTCCAGATCATTTGGTCGTCTGTTAAAAAGTTAAGCATGGGGGCGCCTGGGTGGCTCAGTCAGTTAAGCATCCGACTTCAGCTCAAGTCATGATCTCATGGTTTATGGGTTCAAGCCCCATATTGGGTTCTGTGCTGACACCTCAGAGCCTGGAGCCTGCTTCAGATTCTGTGTCTCCCTCTCTCTCTGCCCCTCCCCTGCCCATGCTGTCTGTCTGTCTGTCTCTCTCTCTCTTTCTCTCTTTCTCTCTCTCTCTCTCTCTCAAAAATAAATAAAACATTAAACAATTTTAAAACAAATTAAGCATATGTATCCAGGAACTTTACTGCTAGATGTTTATTAAAGAAGCATAAACATACATGTCCACAAAATACTTGTTTAAAAACGTTCACAGCAGATTCATTCATAACAGCCAAAAAACAATGAGGTGCCAGTCAATAGAGAATGGATGAACAATGGTGTATTTACACAGCGGATATTAATTATACTAATGGATTCACCAAGAAACATCTAACATCCATATTGAGGAATCTCAAATTCATTTTATGCTCAGAGAAATTGGACACAAAAACGCAGTGTGTGATCCCAACTATATGAAATTCTAGAACAGACGAAACTCACCTATGGTGATAAAAATCAGATCAGTGGTGGCTTTGTGGGGGCAGAGGATGACTGGGAAGCAGCTTGAAAGGACTTTTTTGGAGTGTTGGAAATTTTCTCTGTCTTTAGTAGTCAAAAGTGAATGTTTTACTTAAGATCTGAGCATTTCTCTCTATGTAACTTATACCTGTTTTTAAAAATGAAGGTTAAATAAAGATTTTAGACCACCAGAAACTGAGAGATGTACATTACCAACACTTGGACTAAAACTCACTAAAGGAATTTCTTCAGGCAGAAGGAAAACTATCCCATATGGAAATAGGAAAGAACAAAGCAACAGAAAATATAAATATTAAATATAAATGGGTATGAGTGTACAAAATAATAACAGTGGTGTCTTCTGCTAGGAAACTGCAACAGTATCAGATGTGTCCCTCCTGAGTGAGCCCTCCCTTAGGCCAGGGACCGTCCTCAGCCTGCCACCCTTTCCTGCCAGGTCACAGTTCAGGTGCGAGGGAACAAGTCAGATGGTGTATTGTGGGGACTATCCTGGCTTAGATGTCCCCGTATCTTTTGTGATCGCCCCTTGAACATAGAGTCTTGGAAAGGGCATAGCTATTTATAAGAACCATGGCACTCGGACGCTTAAAACTGGCTTTCCATGAGGTGTTCCTAATTTCCAGTCCTCCTAGTCCAGATACAATTTACCAACTGAGGTCATTTTTACTATAAACTATCTTGCCTGGTAATGGCTAACATTCCCCCTTTTATTAGGTTTTCAGGGAAATAGACTAGAAGGTTGATCAGTAACCATTTCCATTGTGGGCTCACAAACCAACCTCCATGACCTTGAGTTACTGACTTTAATACAACGCCTCTCAGACTTTAGGCTGCATTAGAATCACCTCATTTTTGAGATTCCTGATTTAGTGGGACTGGGATCAGGCTTGAGAATGTGCATTTATAGAAAGCTCCTGGGTGATACTCTTGGTATGAATGTCACATTTTGAAGCCACTGCCTTAGAAATGGCAATTATGAAAAGCAAAATGCCCCTTTTCCATTTATCATTCACAGAACAAGCATCTCCACATCCTCTTTGGTTCAAATTTTAGAATAGTCATAATTCTTTTTTATGTCTTCAAAAGCCCACCTATAGTTGTCTCCTTAGGGAGTTTGTAGTTTGCATTGCCATTAATTATCACTAAGTGTCAGCAGATGACATAGGTGAGTCCCCACTGTAGGGTTAAATCTGTGTGTGCTGTCGGAACCCTGGGAACACTGCCCCATGTTGCAGTCACTCCTGCTGTGATGCTCAGAAGCCTCTGACACCCCGGATGTGCACCATGCTGCTGCCACTGCCGGTATAGCCAGTTTGTATGCCAAGTTGCCACATAGCCCCCTTTGACCTGTGCCCGGTGCAGAGTGGTTCTCCCACTTATGGCCCCTACTTCCCCAGGTAGGGGCTCGTGGGCAACACAGCATGCTGATTCGGTCTATGGAACAGAGCCAACCCCACTCCTCCACCCTTCTGTCTAGTCCAGCCCCAGCCACAAACACAGTCAAACTCACATCTCCTCCCCAGCCCCTGCCAGGTATCAATGCCTAGTTTGACCCAACTGCATCAGCCACCCCAAGGCAGTGTCATTCTTGCCCGCCAGCCCACTTGCAGCTGTTTTTCTAGTCGGTTCCGTTCCATTGACAGTGGGAAGGGGAGGGTGGGCAGTTTCTCTCAGCATATGTTTGTCTCCAGCTTTTATCTAGTCCCACAAGGGAAAGATTTATCCCCTATAACAATGTCAAATGTTTGTTTTTGTCTTAAGTGGGCTCCACACCCAGCGTGGAGTCCCAACACAGAACTTGAACTCACTGAGATCAAGACCTGAGCTGAGATCAGGAGTCACTTAACTGACTGAGCCACCCAGGCGCCCCTCAATATCAAGCTTTTGCCATCGGACTCTGGGACAGTTGGCCCCCAATGAGGCTTCAGTTTTATCTGCGTCTCCCTGGACATTGTTTTATGTCACAGTGCCCTGGCCATATTGAACCAAGAATAGAAAGGTCCATTCTGCAGTACCTACTGCCAGGGATTTAGAACCAGTTAGATAAATATTTTATGCCCACACAACTCATTAGGGCTCTTAATGGTCTTGCCTTCACTCGGGAGGATAGAATAGGAGACCCAGTAAGCCAGCAATGCAGCTTTTCATGTGTTTTTCCAAGAGTCCCTATAGCTGGTCTGGCAGCAGTCCCAGCGACAGTTACCTGACCTTTCCCCTAGGTGACAGCTCAGGGATAAAGGATTGAGACCACATGAGTGAAATGGGAACACCTCTGGCTTAGAACTCTCAAGTTCCACATAGGAACCAGTATCTTTTGCAATAGTCCCATGTGCCCAGAGTCCACGAGTTCCCACAAGGGACAAGAAGTGACACACTCAGGAAGAATCATAGTCCTGCCAGTCTGCTGCAGTTTAATCAGGTCATCTCTACCATAGCCATGTTGCCTGGTAACATGGCTGGCATTCTACCTTTATTAGGTTTCCAGGGGAACACAGCTAAAAGGTTAACATGAGATTAATTTCCCATGAATACATATGGGAAGGGTGTTGGGTTTTAGCATTATCAGGAAAGTAGTAAAATTAAAGTAAGAATTTAGGGGCGCCTGGGTGACACCCTTGGTTAAGCATCCGGCTTTGGCTCAGGTCATGATCTCACAGTTTGTGGGTTCGAGCCCCTCGTCAGTCTCTGTGCTGACAGCTAGCTCAGAGCCTGGAGCCTGCTTCAGATTCTGTGTCTCCCTCTCTCTCTGACCCTCCCCTGCTCGCACTGTCTCTCTCTGTCTCTCAAAAATAAATAAAAACATTAGAAAATTTTTAAATAAAACTAAAGTAAGAATTTATATTTTTAGTCTGGAATAATTCACAGATGCATATTGCAGTTTCCAGGCTAGTCATTAAAAGAACAGTTAAAGAATATATTTAAGGAAAAATGAAATTATAAAACACATATGATCAATAAAGCGAAAAAGGAAGACAACAGGAATATAAAATAGAAATCTATATTGTATGTAAAATGTAAAAATGCACAAAATATAAATAGTAAAGTGATAGAGATCAGCCTAGTGTGTCATTAATCACAGTAAATACAAAAGACTAAGAATTCCAGTTAGAGTACTAACATGGAACTGGGTTAAAATTGCCCAGTTATATACTGTTCATAAGGAGCACAGTTTTTAAATTATTTTATTTTTTAACAAGTAATACATTTTAATATATCAAATGGTTGAAATTGAAAGATGAATAAAAGATACACAAACACTAAACAAAGAAAGCTGGTGTAACTATCATCAGACAATGTAAAATTTAAGGAAAGGAGCATTGCTGCAGATAAAGACAATTCATAATGATAAAGTAGTCAGTCGACCAGGAATATAAAAAACTGTATGTGTGGCCAGTAGCATAAATCCAAGTTATATAAGGCAAGCATTAAACATTGGCAGATGTAAATGGAGAAAGATGAATTGACAGTCATAATGGACTTCAGCCTCCCTCTCAGTAGGTGGTAGAACTGAGCAGCCAGAAAAAAAAGTAAAAATATAGACCATCTTGCTAATAAACAAATTTGACCTAATATATTTTTATAAAGCTACATTAAACTGTGACAGAATTCTCGTTTTTAAAAATACTTACTTTGAGAAAGAGAGGGACACCAGGGGAGAGGCAGAGAGAGAGACTCCCAAGTAGGCTCTGCACTGTCCGCACAGAGCCCACTGCAGGGCTCGATCTCACAAACTATGAGATCATGACCGGAGCCAAAATCAAGAGCCAGACACTTAACCAACTAGGCGCCCCAGAAACATTTTAAACAATGCGTGTGGACCAGGCACCTCGTTGGCTCAGTTGGTGTGGAATGTGACTCCTGATCTCAGGTCCATGAGTTTGAACCCCACATTGGGATGGAGCCTACTTAAAATAAATGTCTAAAAAATAAAATAAAATAAAATAAATTTCTAAAAAAAATGCATATGGGTCTTTTACCATGTTGTTCATGAGCTGAGTTGTAAATTAAGCCTCCATTAAAATTTAAAATCGATATAATTTAGAGCAGATTTTTTGAACATAATGGAATTAAGTTAAAAAAAATAAAAATAAAGATCAGCGGCACCTGCATGGCCCAGTTGGTTAAATGTCCATCGAACTCCTTGGTTTCAGCTCAGGTCATAATCTCACAGTTTATGGTTTCCAGCCCCACATCAGGCTCTGCTGCACTGATAGTGCAGAGCCAGCCTGGGATTCTGTCTATCTCTCTGTCTTCTCTCTCTCTCTCAAAATAAACTTAAAAATAAAAAAAATCAGATGCAAAAGAATAGATGCAAATTCCGCAGCTATTTTTGGTGACATTAAGCAGTACACCTCTACATAACCCATGGGTCAGTGAAGAAAGCCCAAGAAAAATTAGAAAATGTTTTGAAATGACTGATAGAAAAATATAGCATATCTTGTGGGATGCAGCTAAAGCAGTGCTTGAGGGAAATTTATAGCCCTTAAATGGATACATTAGTTAAAAAAATAAAAAGGCTGAAAATCAATGATTTATGTTTCTATCAAAAAAAAAAAAAGTCAAAACTATGGTGAGATATTTCTTGCCAATGATAGTGACAGAAATCCAGAAGTTTGATAGATTCAGTGAGACTGTGGGGAAATTGGCATGGCCATCACTGGTGGAAATGCAAAATGGAATAACCTTTATGGAGAGACAAATTGACTATATCCAGCAAAATTATACATTTATTTACCCATGGAGCCAGCTTTTAGGAGTCTTTTCTAAAAGTACACTGGCAAAAAGAATTAATACAAAAATACCTATGAATAAGGCTATTGATTGTAGCCTGATTTGTAATAGACTAGAAACAACCCAGATGCCCAACAGAAGGAGACCAATTGAATAAAAAGTCTTCTGTGGATGTTTTTTGAGTGTGAACATCCACACAATGGAGTCTTCTACAGTTGTCAAAAAAAAAATGAAGAGGTTTTTTGGTTTTTGTGGGAGAGCAAGCACGTGTATGCTTGCAAAGTGGGGAAGCGACAGAGGGAGAGGGAGAGAGAATCTTAAGCAGGTTCCACACCCAGCATGGAGTCCAATGCAGGGCTCGATCTAACAACCGTGAGATCATGACTTGAGCCAAAGTCAAGAGTCAGACGCTTAACCAACTGAGCCACCCAGGTGCCCTGAAGACAATTTCTGTTAAAACTCTGTGAAATAATCTCCAGGATATAGCTAGTGAAAAAGAAGAAAAATGGAAAAAATAATATCTTCAATTCCTATATTGCTTTTTAAACAATGGCGAGGTGGGGGATGGAAGCAGATATTTTAAATGGAAGAGTAACTTTTAAAAAATACTTTTAAGTGGTTTTTCATAGAAGGAAGAAAGAAATAGGTTAGGAAAGACTGCGCATGAAGCTAGATTTCCTTGAATCTAGATTGTCTTTTCAATTTGGAAACAACTATTTTGTATAATTACAAAAGATTTCAATAAGGCAATTCCTAATTAAAATTAAGTGAACTCAACTATATATTCAATTGGTAGTATAGCTACATCAAGAGAAACTATTCCAAGTGACTTTAAAAGACCATTATTTGACCACCTCCCTAATGGGATGTACCCTAAGTACAGAAGAAAACATTATTCTGCTTTCAGTAATACTTTTGTTAATAATATTGATATTGTCCTGAGATTGTAGGTATATGCCTTGCAAGATAAATAAATAATTTTGTTGTTGATGTTGAGAACTGGAGGTTGGGTTTGGGGAAAGGACATAAAAGTGTGAGAATGGGGATGCTAAGTAAACATCTGTAGTCATGAATTGGAAATACTAGGAAGACTATTTTGTATATTTGCCCATTTCCTAACTTTTTTGCTGAAAAGACTAGTATCATTGAGTAACCTAGTACTAGTAAGCACACTTTGTACCTAGACATTGATTTTTAGATAAGATTTTCCACTAAAGGGAACCAGAATTCCTTGGAGAAATGGCTTCTACCAAATCAGGGAAGGCAAAGAAGGTCCCAAAGTCAACAAGCTTTGTGCCAGAAGAACTCAGAACCAACTGGAATGTGAATGCTCCCATTGGCCAAAGATGGAATGCAACACTTTGAGCAGCAAAAATCAACAAAGTAACTGCAGTGGATGAGACACACCATGTATATTAAACGATATCTAAACTCCTGAATTCACTAAGAGGATTTTGTCTTAGAGGACGCATGGGAAGAGCTTGGTTTTTAAAGTAAAAAGAATGTAATAAGCATATTTCCTTCCTTTCTAAGTGAACCAAAATTTGGGGTAAATAGGTGACAAGAAAAAGTCTTTTTACAGGAATATTCTAACTAGTAAACTAGAAATGATAAAATTAGAATATTATAGTTTTGATGCTCCTAATTAATTTATGGCAGTGATCATCACTGGCTACCCCACAAACAGACGGCATGTGGGTACCATCCGAAGTTCATGTCACCACCTGTGGAATGCTTTGCCCCGTCCCCTCTCCAGTAACTCACATCTGAATCCAGGCAGGCCTCTAACTATCAACTAATGGGAAATACAGGAGGCAAAGGAGCATGTTAGATGGTTCTTTGAGGATACAGTCAGCAGAGTCCAGTCAGTGGGAAGCTACACGATAAATAACCCTATTTCTTCTACAAAAATTTTAAAAATTAGATGAGGATGAACCCTAGAGATCAAAAGAGATTTAAGGAACACATTAACCATTTGCCAGATATGGACTTTATTTAGATTATGACTCAAACTATAACAGCCAAGTGCACTTTTATAAGACAACCAAAGGAAATAGGAATACAAAGCTGCATGTTGACAATCTTAAAAAATAATTTTCAAAAAAAATAAAAAATAAATAAAAAAAATAATTTTCAGTATTTTAGGCAAATCTTATGTTTTAAATGTGAGTTTTATCTTTTAAGAGGTACACACTGAAAAATTTACTGATGAAATTATATGAAGTCTGGGATTTGCTTCAAATTAGTATGATGAAGGTTTAGATGAAATAAGGAGTGGCCATGAGTTGCTAAGCGTTGAAGCTGGCTGATAAGTGCATGGAGAGTCTGTTGTCTTTTGTTTTATTTGAAAGCTTTCATTATAAAACATTTTAGGGGCACGTGGTGGCTTAGTCAGTTAAGCATCCGACTTCAGCTCAGGTTATGATCTCTGGGTTCGTGAGTGCAAGCCCCACGTCAGGCTCCATACTTGCGGTGCAGAGTCCTCTTATCATGCCTTCTCTCCTCTCTCTCTGCCCTCCTGCTTGTGCTTTCTTTCTCTCTCAAAATAAATAAACCTTAAAAAAAACTTTTAAAAATGTTATCTCATATGTGAGCAAACAAATAGCGTATCAGAAATGAGTTTATGTAAGTTTAAAAAAATGGACACATCCTAAACTAAAAATATACTTATTCATTTAGGTCAAATATTCAGTGAGTGAATTAGATGCCATTAAATAACCAGTGAATTGCAAGCTTTGTGTAAGAAATTACCTAAAATATTACAGAGACAGGAAAATAAGTGAATCAACAGATTCAGGAAGTATGCTATAATTCCAAGCTGGATAAATAAAAGACATCCATGCAGAGCTACATTCTATGTAGTAAAACAGCAAACACAAAGATCATCTTACGAGCATACATGTATTTCAGTCAGGATACTGTCAGGAAACTGGAAACGGCATTAGGTAATTCACAAGAGCCAATTTAATTTAGAGAATTGATTACGTTGTTTTGGAAGGGGGAAAAAGAAAAAAGGAACAGAGATACCAACTGCTGGGCCCAACTCCCACCCCTAGAGATGAGAGAAGCAGGCCGACAGCGGGGTTTTCCAAAGTCTAGGGGGTCACAGAAATTCTGGCAAGTGGATCTTCTGCCTCTGAAGAGGGAGCACAGCCTGCCTGTGAAGGGGTGCGGTGAGGCTGGGTCTGTGAGTGCAAAGTGCTGCTGCTAAAATGACACAGTAGCAACAAGCAAACAGGAAGAAAAAACTCCCTTCTCCCTCTTGCCTGCCGATCTCCCAGTGTGCACATCTGCAAACCTAACAAGCCCGCTAGCAAAGGAGAAGCATGGTTTGCAGAGTTCCAGCCGCAGTACCACAAAGCAGCTTATAGAACTTGGGATTTACGTCTGATCACTTAATATGTATCACAGCATGCATGCATGCATGAATTTATTCATTCAAAAAATATGTGGCAAAGCCCTACTGTGTGCCAAACACTTTTTAAGTGCTTGGGATACATCAGTGAAGAACAATTTAGACAAAAATCTCTGCCATACAGAGGAATGATGTTTAAAATGACAGCCTTTTATCATAGCAACTAACTAAGCCAGATGATAGGGCTTTTGTTTGTTTGTTTGTTTGTTTGTTTCTGTATTTATTTTGAGAGAGAAAGACAGTGTGGGGGCGGGGGGCAGACAGAGAGGGAGAGAGAATCCCAAGCAGGCTCTACACCATCAGCATAGAGCCTGACGCGGGGCTCAAACTCCCAAGTCATGACATCATGACCTGAGCCAAAATCAAGAGTTGGACACTTAACTGAATGAGCCTCCCAGGCACCCCTAGATGATAGTTTTGAAAGGATACTGTATCCCCTTAGATTGTATACCTTACAATGACAGAAGAAGAAAGGCATTTCAAAATAAAAAACCGGTAAAACGTTTACTACCAAAAGTCATACCTCAAGGAACTTCTCTATATGAAAGCCAAAGAAGGATTGTCTCAGGCAAAAGAAGATTTGCTAAGCAAATAAAATTATACAGGCATGCAAACCCAGACAGACCTTGTCTTCAGGAAAGAGTAATTTGTGGGATTTTAAGAGAAATGACTAAACTGAAATACTGTACGAAACAGAACATACATTTGCAGAGTCAAGGCGTTCAAAGGCCCTCAGAATGTTGAGGAAGAGTCAGAATATATTGCTTGGACTTTAAGTTAAATACAGTAAAATTTGTGGTTAACTATTAAAAAGAATACACAAATCCCAAGACTGTAGGATAAAATAATGAAGGTAGAAAGGGAGAGCCAAAAAACAAAACAAAACAACAACAACAACAAAAAACTTCAATGCAAGAAATTAACCAAAAAAGGAGGAGAAAAAGAAGCAATAAAGAATCAAAACAAGAGTAACAAAAAATAAGAGCAAACAGAAGCCAAGAAATAAACAAAAACAATCTGTAATGGAACAGTCACAGTAATGTCAGATTGGAAATTTTTTAAAGGAGCCATATGTTTTAATAAGAGCTATACCCAAAATGTAATAGAAATGTTGAAAAAGTGGGAAAAGATATACCAGACACATACTGATCAAAAGTGAGTAGATACATTAATTACCTGAAAAAAATTTTTCAAAACAAAAAATTATTGGGGGCAGAGGAAATGACTCTGTAATGATAAAAGATGTATTTCACTAGAAAGATAATAGTTCTAAACATACCCAATAAAATAACCTCAAAATATATAAAGCAAAAAGATTATCTACTGAAAGAAATTGACAAATACCAACATAAATACCTTTCTCCACTATTGTTGAGCCAATCAGTGTCTGAATCTATATTCATAAAGCGTGTTAATCTGTGGTTTTCTTTGTAATACTTTGTTTGATTTTGTTAATAGGCTAATAGTGACTTTGTATAATGAATTGGGAAGTGCTCCCTTCACCTCATTTTTCCAGAGCAGTTTATAGAGAAGTGGTATTATTTCTTCCTTAAATATTTGATAGAATTCAGCAGTGAAACCATCTGGGCCAGGATTATTTGTGAGAGATTTCTAACAAATTCAATTTCTTTAGTAAGAGTATTCAATTATCTCTCTTGAGTGAATTTTATTAGTTGTGTCCTTAAAGAAATTTGTCCACTTCATCTAAGTTGTTGAATTTATTGGCATAAAGGCATTCATAATATTTTTTTCTCATTTTGTTAATATCTGTAGGATCCGTAGTAATACACTTCTCTTAATTCTGATATTGGTACTTAGTGTCTTTTCTCTTTTTCTTTCCTGATCAGACTGACTAGAAAAATATCAATTTTATTGATCTTCTCAAAGAACCAAGAACTCAAGGTTTTGGAGCCATTGATTTTTCCCTGTTGTTTTTATTTTCTCTTTCATTGGTGTCTGCTCTTTATTATTTCCCGAATTCTGCTTGCTTAGGATTTAATTTGCTGGGTTTTTTAAGTTTCTTTTTTTTTTTAATGTTTTATTTATTTTGATACAAAGAGAGACATGAGAGGGGGAGGGGCAGAGAGAGAGAGAGAAGGAGACACAGAACTGGAAGCAGGCTCCAGGCTCTGAGCTAGCTGTCAGCACAGAGCCTGATGCGGGGCTCGAACCCACGAATGTGAGATCTGACCTGAGCCAAAGCCGGAGGCTTAACTGACTGAGCCACCCAGGCGCCCCTTAAGTTTCTTGATGTGGAAGCTTAGGTGACTGATTTGATTTGCTTTTCTAATGTAGGTGTCTAGTTCTAAAAGTTCCTTCTAAATTCTGCTTTAGCTGCACGTCACAAATTTTGTCATATTTTCATTTTCATTCAGTTTAAAATCGCTTATCATTTTTTTGTAATTTCTTCTCTGATCTGTAAGTTAGAAGTACATTATTTGGGTTTACAACTATTGGGCATTTTCCAGATCTCTTTTTTAAATTGATTTCTAATTTAGTCCCATTGCAGTGAATGAACATAGTTTGTATGACTTAAATTCATTTTAACTTATTTAGGCTTGTTGTTTGACCCAGAATATAATCTCTTGGTAAATGTTCCATTTGCGTCAGAGAAGAATACTACTTTCAGAGTATTCTAGTCAAATTGTATGATAATATTGTTCATGTCTTTATCTTTACTGATCTTTTTGTGTATTTCTTCCATCAGTTATTGAGAAGCATGTTGAAATCTATGACTATAATTCTGAATTTGTTTATCTTCTCTCAGTTTTTGATTCTTGTATTTTTAAGTTCTTTTTTTTTAAGTTTTTTTTAAATTCCAGTTAGTTAATATATTCTGTATTAGTTTTCAGGTGTACAGCGTAGTGATTCAGCACTTCCATGCATCACCTAGAGCTCATTGCAGCAAGTGCCCTCCTTAATCCCCATCACCTTTTTCACCCAGCCACCCCCCTTCCCTCTGGTAACCATCAGTTTGTTCTCTATAGTTCAGAGTCTGTTTCTTAGTTTGCTTCTGTCCCTCTTTTCTTTTCCCTTTGCTCTTTTGTTTTGTTTCTGAAATTCCACATATGACTGAAATCATATGGTATTTGTCTTTCTCTGTCTTATTTTGCTTAGCACAGTATACTGTAGCTCCATCCTTTTTGTTGTGCTCTTTAACATTTATTTATTATTGTGAAAGCAGAACTGAACAGAGTGTTTACATGACTCACTCTTTGCTATCAGAATCAGCTGAATTGTAGACCTTATAGAACAAAGGTCTCACTGTTATTCAACATAGTATTGGAGGTCCTGGCCTCAGTAATCAGACAACACAAAGAAATAAGAGGCATCCAGATTGGCAAGAAGGAAGTCAAACTTTCATTTCACTCTTTGTAGACGACATGATACTCTATATGGAAAACCCAAAAGATTCCACCAAAAAACCAGCTAGAACTGATTTATGAATTCAGCAAAGTTGCAGAATATAAAATCAGGAAATCAGTTGCATTTCTATACACCAATAATGAAACAACAGAAAGAGAAATCGATCCCACTTCTAATTGCACCAAAAACCGTAAAATACCTACAAATAAATTTAACCAAAGAGATGAAAAATCTATACACTAAAAAACTATAGAATGCTTATTAGAAATTGAAAAAACACACACAAAAAAAGAAAAATATTCCATGCTCATGGATTGGAAGAACAAATATTGATAAAATGCCGATACCACCCAAAGCAATCTACATATTCAATGCATTCTCTATCAAAATAACATAAGTGGGGCGCCTGGGTGGCTCAGTCAGTTAAGCATCTGACTTCAGCTTGGGTCATGATCTCACGGCTTTTGAGTTTGAGCCCCATTGAGGGCTCTGCACTAAGGGCCTGGAGCCTGCCTAGGATTCTGTGTCCCTCTCTTGCTCTGCCTTTCACCCACTCATCCTCTCTCTCTCTCTCTCTCACTTAAGAATAAATAAAACATTCACAATTGCATGAAAAACCACAAAATGCCTAGGAATAAACATAACCAAAGATGCAAAAGATCTGTATGATGAAAACTGTAGAAAACTTATGAAAGAAATTGAAGAAGACACAAAGAAATGGAAAAACATTCCATGCTCATGGATCGGAAGAATAAACATTGTTAAAATGTCATTATTACCCAAAGCAATCTACACATGCAATGCAATCCCCATCAAAATTGCACCAGCATTCTTTGCAAAGCTAGAACAAACTATCCTAAAATTCATATGGAACCAAAAAAGACCCCAAATAGCCAAAATAAGATTAAAGAAGAAAAGCAAAATGGGAGGCATCACAATCTCAGACTTTAGCCTCTACTACAAAGCTGTCATTATCAAGACAATATGGTATTGGCACAAAAATAGACAGACCAATGGAATAGAACAGAGAACCCGGAACTGGACCCACAAATGTGTGGCCAATTAATTTTTGACAAAGCAGCAAAGAGTATCTGATGGAAAAAAGATAGCCTTTTTAACAGGTGGTGCTGGGAGAACTGGACAGCAACATGCAGAAGAATGAAACTAGACCACTTTCTTATACCATACACAAAAATAAACTCAGAATGGCTGAAGGACCTGAATGTGAGACAGGAAATCATCAAAACCCTAGAGGAAAAAGCAGGAAACAGCCTCCTTGACCTCAACCGCAGCAATTTCCTCCTCGGCACATCCCCAAAGGCAAGGGAATCAAGAGCAAAAATGGGGGCGCCTGGGTGGCTCAGTCGGTTAAGCCTCCGGCTTCAGCTCAGGTCAGATCTCACATTCGTGGGTTCGAGCCCCGCATCAGGCTCTGTGCTGACGAGTAGCTCAGAGCCTGGAGACTGCTTCCTGTTCTGTGTCTCCTTCTCTCTCTGCCCCTCCCCATCTCATGCTCTGTCTCTCTGTATCAAAAATAAATTTTAAAAAAAGATCAAAAATGAACTATTGGGACCTCATCAAGATAAAAAGTTTCCGCACTGCAAAGGAAGCAATCAAGAGAACTAATAGGCAACCAACGGAATGGGAAAAGATAGTTGCAAATGACATATCAGATCAAGGGCGAGTATCCAAAATCTACAAGGAACTCACCAAACTCCACACCCAAAAAATGAATAATCCAGTGAAGAAATAGGTAGAAGACACGGATAGACACTTCTCCAAAGAGGATATCCAGATGACCAACAGACACCTGAAACAATGCTCAGCATCACTCATCATCAGGGAAATACAAATCAAAACCACACTGAGATACCACCTCATGCCAGTCAGAGTGGCTAAAATGAACAAATCAAGAGACTATAGATGCTGGCGAGGATGTGGAGAAACGGGCACCCTCCTACACTGTTGGTGGGAATGAAAACTGGTGTAGCCGCTCTGGAAAAAAGTGTGGAGATTCCTCAAAAAACTATCAATAGAACTCCCCTATGACCCAGCAATACCACTGCTGGGGATTTACCCAAGGGATACAGAAGTGCTGATACATAGGGGCACATGTACCCCAATGTTCATAGCGGTACTTTCAACAATAGTCAAATCCTGCAAAGAGCCTAAATGTCCATCAACTGACGAATGGATCAAGAAGATATGGTTTATATATACAGTGGAATAAATACTATATGGCAATGAGAAAGAATGAAAACTGGCCATTTGTAGCAACATGGATGGACTTCAAGGGTGTCATGCTAAGTGAAATAAGTCAGTTGGAGAAGGACAGACACCATATGTTTTCACACATAGGTCTAACAGGAGAAACCTAATAGAGGACCATGGGGAGGGGAAGGGGGAAAAAGAGGGAGAGGGAAGGAGGCAAATCATGAGAGACTCTTGAATATTGAAAACAAACTAAGGGCTGAAGGGGGAGGGGGACGGGAAGGGGGGTATGGTCATGGAGGAGGGCATTTGGGGGGAAGAGCACTGGGTATTATATGGAAACCAATTTGACAATAAACTATTAAAAATAATAAATTAAACCTCAAAAAAAGATGAATAGTAATGGGGGAATTATTTTAAATAATTCTTTGAAAGCCTAAATGTCCATCACCTGATGAATGGATCAAGAAGATGTGGTATATATATACAATGGAATACTACATGGCAATGAGAAGAAATGAAATCTGGCCGTTTGTAGCAAAATGGATGGACCTAGAGGGAGTCATGCTAAGCGAAATAAGTCAGGCAGAGAAGGACAGATACCATATGTTGTCACTCATAGGTCTAACAGGAGAAACCTAACAGGGAACCATGGGAAGGGAAAAGTTGGGGGAAAGAATTGGGGAGAGGGAGGGAGGCAAATCATGAGAGACTTTTGAATGCTGAGCACAAACTGAGGGCTGAAGAGGGAGGGGGAAGGGGAAGGGGGTGATGGTCATAGAGAGGGGCACTTGTGGGTAAGAGCACTGGGTGTTATATGGAAACCAACTTGGTAATAAACTATATTTAAAAAAGTAAAAAAATAAAATAAAATAAAATAATTTTTTGAAATTAGGAAAGAGAATGCCCACCATCACCACTCTTTTTCAAACTTGTATCACAAGTCCTAGCGGGACACCTGGGTGGCTCAGTCAGTTAAGCGTCAGACTTCAGCTAAGGTCATGATCTCATGGTTCGTGAGTTCAGGCCTGCATTCGGGCTCTGTGCTGACAGCTCAGAGCCTGAAGCCTGCTTCAAATTCCATGTCTCTCTCTCTCTCTCTCTCTCTCTCTCTCTCTCTCTCTCTCTCTCTCTCTCTCTCTCTCAAAAATAAATAATAATTTTATAAAGTAAAAAACTAAAGTCCTAGCAGGTACAGTAAATCAAGAAAAAGAAATTAATGGGATAAATATTAGGAAGACAAAACCAAAATCTTAATCAGAAATGATGTGATTATCTACATAGCAAACCCAGAAGAATCTACAGACATATTTTTAGAAATAACTTTCTTGGGGTGCCTGGGTGGCTCAGTCGGTTAAGCTTCCAACTTCGGCTCAGGTCCGATCTCACGTTCCTGGGTTCGAGCCCCGCGTCGGGCTCTGTGCTGACAGCTAGCTCAGAGCCTGGAGCCTGCTTTCGGTTCTGTGTCTCCTTCTCTCTCTGCCCCTCCCCCTCTCATGCTCTGTCTCTCTCTGTATCAAAAATAAATAAAACATTAAAAAAATTTTTTTAAAGAAATAAATTTTTTATCAAGGTGGCTGCCTATAAAGTCAATAAAAATAAATTGCATTTCTACACAGCAGCACGAAGTATTAGAAAACATAATTTTCAAAATGTATTTCCATTGTTACAAAAATATAAACTTCCCAGTAATAAATCTAACAAAAATTTGTATGCCCTGTCTGCACAAAGTGATAAAACTTTATTGAAAGGCATTTTAAAAGACCTAAATAAGCAGAGAGATATATAATGTTCATGGATAAGACAACAGACATCATAAACATGTCAGTTTTCCCCAATTTGATTTATAGAGTCAATGCTGTTATAATCAAAATACCAACAAGCTTTCTTTTTATGGCACTTGAAAAGCAGACCTTTATATTTAGACAGAGGGGTAAAGGAATAGACATGACACTCAAAAATATAAGGTGGTGAGAATTGCCTTACCTTTATGAAAAATTATAAAACAAGACATTATGCCATGTGCTCAAGGATGGACAGAAATAATGACCAGGAGGGACTAAATAGAAAGCCCAGAAGCTGACTCTGACACACGTGGGACTGTGGAAGATCCGTCGGGAGAGAGGGAGTTTTGCGGGAAGCTGTGTTGGTACAGTGCTGAGCTAATTCCATCCTCCTCTCACCACTTAACAAAGGAATTCCACATGAATTAAGGACTTGAGTATCACGAACGGAACTTTAAAAATTAGTAAAATGTGGGAGATGATCTTTCCGGCCTTGGAATATAAAGTGATTTCTTAAGATATAAAAGCACTAACTAGAAAAGGAAATATGGATAAGTTCAACTACATTTAAAGTTTACATTTTTTAAAATTAAAGGCATTTTTTAAATTAGAAACCAGAGTGAGAGAAAAACATGTTTAACATATTCAACCTACAAAGACTGATATGCAAAACACATAAATAAATCGATGAGAAAAAGAAATAAAATACAAAGATACATAAGATATTAACAGGCATTTCACTGAAAAAAGATGTATACGGCCAATAAACAACAAGAAACAATTTTCAGCCTCATTAATGGTCAGGAAATGCAAACTAAGACCACAGTTAGATGCTATTTTACCCTTACTGATGATATCAACAATTAGAAAGGATCTAAAGCACGAAGCGCTCTGAAGCATTGCTGGATGGGATTATATATCGTCATAACACCTTTAGGGAACAATTTCACATTCTCTTGTTGTGTTGGACATTTGCATACCTTGTGAACCAGCAATCCTACTCCTGGATATCTGCTCTACACTGGAGAAACTGCACGTTTATTTGCAACAGGAAACTTAAAAACAGGAAGTAACTCAGAACCCTCATCTACAGAAAATGGATAAGTACATTCTAGTACATTTAATGGACATATAATCATGTAGCAAGGCAATTGAACGAGCTACAAGCTACACACCACATGGATGAATTTTAGAAATAGTGTTGAGTAAAAACTTCAAGTCCCAGAAGACTCCTTACAGTATTATACCACGGTTATAATACACAGGAAGAAGCACACTCAATATTAAATATTGTTGAAGCATATATATGTGTGTGTGTGTGTGTGTGTGTGTGTGTGTGTGTGTGTGTGTGAGCGATGGGACAGTGTTTAAAATAAAACAGCAATGAAACAGCAATGAAATAACAAGCCCAGCACGTAGGATAGTGTGTGCCTCTGGAGAAAAGGCAAGAGGGTGGAACACGGGAGGCACACACAGGAAGATGCAAGTTCATTCTTCACCAGGGTGGCAGCTTCTGGGATATTCACTATTTTATGCTTTATAGTATAAGTGTATACTTTTATATAATTACTATGTATACATCTAATTACATAAATATGTTCTTTTGTATGTGTGGAATATTGCCATTAAAGAAAGATAATTTTAGTTTTTTTAAAAAAAGAATTCTTTCGAGAAGCCAGTCAATGAGACCAAATCACTAAGAGGGTAGAATAACTTAGGCAGCTTCAGATTTCTCTGCGGCGGCCATCCAAGCCAAGAAGCAACAGAGCAATGCTCACACATTATTCAAGGGAAGAAGGGGCCGTGGTTTTGTATCCAACCAGCTGTCCTTCATGTATGAAGGCTGCAGACAGGAAGTTTTGATCACGTATGATTCTATTCACTTGCTAGGGTGACCATAACAAAGCACCACAGACTGGGTTCCCCCTCTCACATCCCTGGAGGCCACAAGTCCCGGATCCAAGTGCTGACAGGGTCAGTTTCCTCTGAGGCCTCCCCGCTTGACTGCAGACGGCTCGCCTCTTGCTGCCCCTGCACAGGCTCATCCCCCTGTGCACACGCCCCTGACGTATCTCTTCCTCTTCTGTAAATCCTTCATAGAAACCCAGTGGTGGTAGTTTAAGGCCTCACACTGACGGCCTCGTTTTAATTTCATTACCTCCTTAAAGATCTCAGTTATATTCTGAGGTATGAGAGGTTGAGATTTCAGCTTACGAATTTTGGTGGAGCACAATTCAGCCCATAACAATCACAAAGAATATTGTTCCCATCTCCCCTATGACCCAGCAGTAGCACTGCTAGGAATTTACCCAAGGGAAAGGGACAGAAGTGCTGATGCACTGGGCCGCATGTACCCCAGTGTGGGTAGCATGCACTTTCAGCAAAGCCAAATTCTGGAAAGAGCCTAAATGTCCATCAACTGACGAATGGATCAAGAAGATGTGGTTTATATATACAATGGAATAAGTACTACATGGCAATGAGAAAGAATGAAAAATGGCTCGAGGGTGTTATGCTAAGTGAAATAAGTCAGGCAGAGAAGGACAGACACCATACATTTTCACTTGTAAGTGTAAGAGGAGAAACTTAACAGAGGACCATGGGGGAGAGGAAGGGGAAAAAATAGTTAAGGAGAGGGAGGGAGGCAAACCATAAGAGACTCTTAAATACTGAGAACAAACTGCGGGTTGATGGGGGTGGGGGAGAGGGGAAAACGGGTGATGAGCATGAAGGAGGGCATTTGTTGGGATGAGCACTGGGTGTTATATGGAAACCAACTTGACAATAAACTACAAAAGAAAAATTTAAAAACCTTGTACAAAAGCAAAAAGAAAAAATATTGTTCCCATCAACAGTATTGGGCTGAACCTCAGCCAACCACAAGATGCTTGGGGGAAACCATGCAAAAGTAATGTCAATTAACGAATGTATTTAACTGCAGAACCAATAGGAAAACAAACGTGGGAAGTAGGGTGATAGAACAGAATATAAATCCTTTGTGCCCTGACAACGAGGAATGATAAAATTACCAAAAAATTAGACTGGAAGAAAGAAATAAGGTAGAAAGCAGGGTGAGTTTTCTGATTGCTTCATCTGTATTGGCTGAGAGTCCATCCATCAAAAGGAAAATCCAAAATTAGACCTACGTTAAGTAGTGAAATTTTGTATATGGTAAAGGTAGCATCTTAGTGCAGGAAGAGGGATGAATTATTCACTAAGTATTATTGGGACAACTTAGTAGCCATCTGGGAAAAAATAAAATTGAAGCCATAGTTTTTCTTTTACACCAAGTTAAATTTCAAGTGAATCAAGAGTTAAATGTGAAAAAACTATAAACGTTCTGGTGGAAAAACCTGGTAAAATTTCTTGATAATCTGAGACCTTCTCAGCAGCAACTGAAAATCCAGAAACCATCTAAATTAGTAAGCTGAGCTATGTAGAAATCAAAATCTATATCACAAAAAGCACCATAGGTCCAAAAGTGGACTTCGGAAGAGGAGGGAATGTATCTAATTCTTATCACAGGCAGGGAACTAATCTCCCTAATATATAAATAGCTTTTTCAAATAGATAAGATAAAGACCTCATAGAAAAATTAACAAACTGTGAGAACAGCTACTTCACAGAAAGGAAATACAAAGGGCTGTCAAACATGAAAGGATGGTCAGTCCCACTCATAAGAAAGGAAATGCAGATTTATACCACATTCTCTACCTCTCAAAGCATCTAAGAGTTTAATAACAGACTATGGTGAGGCTATAACTAAACAGGGACACATATTTCTGGTGACTGATTAAATTGTTACAATCGTATGGAGGACAATGTAATGATGTCTATCAAAATGACGTTTATTCCTTGTCCACATCTGGAAATGTATCCTACAATGCATAGGCACAAAAGCAAAACTACGCCTAAGGTTATTTTTGCAGTGATGTTTGTAATAGTGAAAACACTGGGGGAGAGAGGAGTATTCATTCATAAGGATCCAGTTAAATAAATAATGGAATATGCATACAATGAAATAATAATGCAGCTGATAGTAAAGGAATGCAGAGGCTTTCCGTACACTGATGTAGAGAGAACTCCAAGGTGTATTGTTTAGTGAAGAAAGCAAAGTGCAAGTGAATGTTGTTACCTCTTACATAAGTAATATGTGACCTCATATAAAAAGGTGGGAGTATCGGCCTGTATTCATATTTGCTTGTATAAAGTAAAGAAGTCCTAGAAAGTTACATAGGAAACCAAAAATAGTGTTTGCTTACATACAATAGAGACAAGAATGAGAGGTTGACTTTTCACTGTATAACTTTGCATACTTTCTGAAATATCTCAGTGAGTTACCTGTTCAAAAAGTTAAGTAAATTAAAATCCAAAAGATCATGGGCATGAAACATAGTTCTGCTATTTAGTAGTTGAACAGATTTGGACAAGACTGTCTCATTGAGCCATAGTTTTCTTGTCTATTAGAGGCTGTAATATCAGTATCAAGCTCGTAGGATTGCTATTAGGGTTAATGAGGATGCTCATAAGGTATGTGGCCGCCTCCAGCACCTAGTAAATGCTCAGTGGTCATGAATGCATGTTACTGTTCTTAGTCTTGGTGATAAATTCGTATGTTGTTTAAGAGACATCAGCTTCAGCTGACCATTCCGTTGTAGAACCAGACGTCCTGGGTCCTTTCCAGCATGGCAGCCCTCTACTGGAGAGTGAAAGGCCAAGGGAAGAAGGCGATCGACTGCCTCCGCCAGGCCCTCCACTATGCTCCACACCAGATGAAGGTGAGCGGGACCCAGAAGGTGCACATTTCTGTCTCTCGGTCCTTTCCATTGTTTATTCTGAGGTTTCAACCAGCCCTCCTCACGCTTAGCCAGTAAGAAAATGGCAGAATAGCATAAACTGGAAGAACCTATGACCCCACTTATGCTACCACAGGCCTGGACGCTGTCCCCACCACCGTGCCTTCCTGCCTCAGCAAATGGGAACATGGGGGAAGGGTTTCAGGATCACTGGAAGCCATTCTTCGATTCAGAGCCACCCAGCATACCGCCTACTGGCCTAGGCAGCCTGCCACCCTGCACGTCATTCCGGGTTTAGCTCACCCCCAGAGGCCTGGAGGCCTGTTGCCCTTGTTTTGCTTCGACTGCTGACCTAAGGTTGCCTCCAGACACGGAAACCGAGGCAATTTCCATCCCTTCTTATATATTGGCCAGTTCCTAGTCTCTGCCTGACTTTACCTTTTCCACAAAAACGAAAACTTTAAGCAGCCCTGCCAACTCAGCGTAACATCAGTCTTTTCAAAAATGCCAGTTATAGTTACGATGGCTGAGAATGTTCGGCTTCTTAACAGCATATTTGTATCCACATATGCTGAGTTCTGCGGTGATCTCCACGTCTCCTACTTCCTGAAGACGCGGCTCATGTCTTCATGAGTGCTGGAAGGAGCTCCCCTCTCCTGCCGGGCGCTGTCGCGTTCCCAGCACAGCCAGGCCCCTTGCTAGCTTTGTGAGCTTGTGCAGGCTCTGCGCTCTGCAAGTGTCCAGTAAGGACAGAGGGGTCCCCCCTGCCTGTGTCTTCCATATACCCTGTAGAACTCCAGACAGCGTGCTTCAGGTAGTATTGCCTGGGTAACACATTTAAAGGACATAAATATTTGTGATGATAAAAATGTTGCTATTTGTTCAACCTATCATTCTGCGCTCTGTACTGCTAGACAGCGGCAAAGGCCAACGCTCTAGGTCAGGGGTCAGAGAATGTTTTCCATGAAGGGCCGCATGGTAAGAAATGTAGGCTGTGTAGGCCAGACAGCCTCTGTTGTTGCCACTCAGTTCTGCCCTGGTAGCCTAAAACAGCCACAGGAACACGTCAAAGAACGGGAATGGTTACATTCCAATGACAGCTTACAGAATCAGGCAGCCAGCTAGACTCGGCCTGTAGGCCAGAGTTCGCCAGCCCCGGCTTCAAGCAGGTGATGCTGCGGACTCCACAGAAGGCACTTTGACTCTGACGGCATGACTCGGAGTGTGTGGCCTATGGACAAGTGTCAGTCCGTGAACTATTGATTACCAATCTGCAACAAGACAGGAGCCTATCCCAGAATGTAAACCCCCAACTTCACTAAGCAAATTGTCTACTCGGTGGACCTTTCTGCTTTGCGTTCTGAGCCCAGACTCTCCTAATGAAAGGAGCGATGCCTTGGTTCATCTCTCACAGACCAGTAGCAAACAGAAGACCAGCAGGTTCTGTTTCATTACTCAGTCATTACCCAGGGAAAACCTACTGCATAATTTATGTATGATCAGGACAACTAGGAATGAAAGCTCAAAAACCAGTATCTTTCCTTTCTCGCCCTTTTCCTCCTGTTCCAGGATGTGCCCCTGATTAGCCTGGCTAATGTCCTGCACAACGCGAAGCTCTGGAACGATGCGGTCATAGTAGCCACCATGGCCGTAGAGATCGCGCCGCACTTTGCTGTGAACCACTTCACACTGGGCAACGTCTACGTGGCGATGGTGAGACTGGTAGTGGGGGCAGAGCGTACCAACTCTGCCCCTCTCTCCTGGGCACACCTTTGATTGCAAAACTTCCTTGACTATCCGTGTCCTCCAGTTTCCTGTACATTTGGTGTTGGAAATTGCTAGGTCTACCAAAGGTGTATTTCATGGGTAAACAGTCTGTGCATTAAAAATATAGTACATGAGGGACACCAGGTGGCTCAGTCGGCTAAGCCTCTGACTCTTGATTTTAGCTTGGGTCCTGATTTCATGGTTCATGAGTTCAAGCCCCTCATTGGGCTCTGTCTGCCCTCCCCCATTCTCATTCTCTCTCTCTCTCTCTGGCAAATAAACATTAAAAAAAAAGAAGATAAGAATATAGTACATGAAAGTCACCTAAGTATTTGCACTGTGTAGCTCCTCATGAATCTTCTGGATCTGTCATCTTTTCCAGGAAAACTTACCTAACACTCATATGGACATAAACCCTCGTGCTCTTTTGCTTTCAGGTTGGGCCAGGTACCTATCATTGCACTCATGATGCCCTGTGCGTGTTTTCTTGCCATATTTGCACCTTGTTTGTAACCCTTTCTAAGTACCTGTCTCTCCCGCTGGCCGAGGAGCTCCTTGGAGAAGAGACTCCTCTTCATCTTTCCGTTCCCAGCACTTCACAGGGTTTGGCACATACCAGGTCTCATCAAATGTTTAATGAATGCTGGAGTGCCATTTAATGAATGTGGGATCCCATTTACAGGGAAAATACCAAAGCGCCATCATCCAGAGCCCTATTCTGGCCAGAAGCAGGGACCAACTTCAGAACTTAAGATCCCAGGGGTCCCCTAGAAGCTGTCACAGCTGAATTTAACATGAGGATCAGGCAAGGCACTTTCATGTAAAGCTGGGTGTCCCACATGGAGCTGTTCCCAAGGTTCCCTCAATAAAGCCTAATAGTTTTGTGTGTCATCGTTGACTTGAAAGGCAGCAAGTATAATTTGGCCAGGTAGGTATTGCTGAGTGTGCAGATTTCCCTCTCTGCTTCTTAAAAATCAAAGAATCTATTTTTGTCCCCGTAAATGTGAAATTTGCTACTATGAATGAGAAATTCTGCCTCTCTCATTTGCCTCGGAGGCATCACTTAACCAATCGGATTGGACTCTTCGCGGAGACTAGCGGACTACGTAAACGATTAACTCCTTCCATGTGGCAGCGATCACTTCCACACGGTGCTCAGAGTTTTAAACGTGAGGGAGAACAAAAAGGCTGTTGCAAAATTTACCATACCTGACTTTACTTCTGTCTCTCTAGCTGTAGTAAAAAAAAAAACTCAGGCAGATGCATAAGGAGCATTTGCCAGGCATATTTCTTGAGGTTTCTGTGAGGATTAAATGGAGGGATTTCATAAAGCGCCCGGCACAGGGCCCGGCACAGGACAGGTACTCAGGAATGTCGGCTCTCACGGCTCTCACGGTTACCTCCCGGGTGGCTCCCACTTTGGGTCAGACCATTGTAAAGGTGATCTCCCCTTCCCCTTTGGCTCCTGGGTTCTGCCTTCATTTTCTCTGTGACGTTATACCTTGGGGGTGGAGGTAGTTGTGTCCTTCCAGACCTCAGAGTTTTCCTCAGGTGTAGACCGGTGGAGAAAACACAGCGGGATTGTGACTTGGCACAGAGATGCTTCTCAGGAAGAAACCAGGGATGACGCGTATTTAGCTGGGTGGCTGTATCTGTCTCACGTCTGTCCCTTTGCCTCTCACAGGAAGAGTTCGAAAAAGCCCTGGTGTGGTATGAATCGACACTGAAGCTGCAGCCCGAGTTTGTTCCGGCCAAGAACCGAATCCAGACCATCCAGTGTCACTTAATGTTGAAGAAGGGACGGCGCTCTCCGTAGTGCATCCCGCCTCCCCCCGCATTCTCCCTCCCTCCCCCCCCTCTCTCCTCTCTCCTTATGCTCTAAAAAAAAAAGAATAAGAAAAGAAACCAATCATTGTCAGTATCTACTTTTAATGACGTGTGTGAGAATAACTGAGTAAGACTTACACAGGACTTTTACATACGTGGGAATCGGTTTGGTTTTGTTTTTAAGTTCCTTCTTTCCCCCCAGCCAACCTCCGCAACACAGATTTCTCAGAAGGAAAATGCAGCCGAAAGATATCGTGTAAATACTGAGCCAAGATGTTCCTGGAGCTACGCTCTGTCTCTAAAACCTCGATGCCTTTAGGGCTCTCCTCAGTGGTCCAGCCAGCCCCCTCCTCTCCCGGCAGCAGCAGAAGACAAAACCGCGTTGCACATTCTCTGCTTCCTGTCGTCGTCGTAGCCTCTGTTGTCCGTGGAAATGCAAAAGCCCATCGGTGCCAGTGAGAAGCAACGTCGTGCACTCTCCCCACTAGATCCATGCTGTCCTCGGTCATGTCCAGTCCATGCTGCTATGTTACAAACTCTCAGAGGTCGTTTGCAGGGGAGGAAGGGGAAATGATTTTTAAAACAAAATATTTACAACAACAAAAACTCTTAGGATCACCTGACCTTTGTGATGTTATTTATGTTGGGGGGAGGGGGGCTGAGCGGGGGAGATCAGCAATGTACAACATCTATATCGTTTGTACTTTAATTACAAATCACAAGGAAACCAATAAGTTGAAATCCTATATAACAGGTTTATATATATAGAATATGTATATTTGAAGCCCTCTACAGACCGAGTCTATGTTTTACTAATTCTTTGTTCACTGTGTTACCCATCTTTGAATAAGGTGTGAGTGTGTGCTCCCTTCTCCGAGGCCTTCAAACTTAGCTCCTCTGGAGAGAGCAACGCGCCAAGGTTGAGTGTTTCCGTACAATGCTTTTACCTCTGGTCCCAGGAGAATCAGAAACTCCAGACATTTCGGAATCTTCAAGGGCACATACTGAGAACAAAAATAAAAGTTGTTTATGAGCAAAATAGATTTGTAGTGTGTTTTTTCCTTCAAAACCAGACTAATGTGGACAACTCTGAAGCCAGTGATAACTCTGGATCTGATCCTCTCAAGTCCTGGGGCGTCTTTATCCTCCTTTCCACAACAGCAAGGTGAGGGGAGACACAGTCCATCACGAGGTTTTGTGGTTGATGGACTTGTTAGCATTTGACCGGGAAAGATGCACAATCAGCAAGTTCAGAGTTGGGTATATAATTGACCTTCCCGGGAAAGGAAGAATAGCCTAAGTCACAGTCACATCCCCTCAGGTGAGCGCTGATCCTGAAGTTCATGCATGTGAGCATCATGGAGAGCTTGGGCGAGGGTCCTGTTGGGGATAGGCACACATTACGCAGCCAATGAGTGTCAGCTCTTCTGGTTGGCAGAGGTCCTCAGGCCTGCTACCAAATCTTTTCCCAGTTCTAGAAATAAATGATGCTTCCTTCACGTTAAGAGTTGATCCATTTCTGGACCCTGATCCAAAAGCATGGCTGCTTCCTGGGGTGCCTATGGGGTTCAGTCAGTTAAGCATCCAACTCTTGGTTTTGGCTCAGATCATGATCTCACGGTTCATGAGCTCAAGCCCCACATTGGGCTCTGTGCTGACAGCATGGAGCCTGCTTAGGATTCTCTCTCTCCCCTCTCTGCCCTTCCCTCCCTCACTCACTCTCTTAAATAAACTTACAAAATTTTAAAAAAAGAAAAGCCTGACTGCTTCCAACAGTGATTCCTAGCTGGAAGGTGAGGAGCTTGCCCCTTGAGAGCACTTAATAGAAGTGCCACCGGAAGAAATTTGTATCGTTCTGTTTTTCACTTTGGTGGGTTTCTTCCATTCTGTCTTCCAATCCACTGACACTTCAGCTCTATCTAGTCTACTGTTTATCCATTGAGATTTTTATTGCAATAATATTTTTCACTCTTAGGATTTCTCGGTGGTTCTTATATCTGCCTGCTCATGTGGATGCTAGTCTTTCTTTTAATGACTTGAACATTTTCAGTATTCTTTTCAAATCGCACTATGATTTCTTGTTCATCAGGAATGAATTCTGTTTGTTGGGCATGCGGACTGTTGACCTCGTAATGCTTGAATTCCCTGGTGCTCAGTCTGTACATCTCTGCTCTCCTCTGTGTTCTTTCCCCGTCCTTAGTGATCTCATCCAGTTACGTGGTTTCAGATTCTGTCTCTGTGCTTGTGACCTCCACATTCATACCTCGGGCATAGCTGCCCTCTATCAGCCCCAAACTCATTTATCCAACTGTCTACTTCGTATCTTCATGTGGTCCAAAACAATTCCTTTTCCTTCCCAAGGATTCTTTTTAACTTTGGTTTTCCTGAGTTTCCTGCTTCCAATTAATCAGGTCAAAAAAAAAATCCTGTTAAAACACAAGTCAATTCCGTCATTTCTCTGCTTAAAACCTGCGACTTGCAAGGACATATAAAACCTTACCTCTCCTCCCTCCAAAACCAAAACAAAATAGGGCTCACCTGTCTGGCTTCATCTATTATTCTCCCTCTTACTTCCTCCCCTTCCGCCAAACTAGCCTCCTGACTGTGTTTTGAAACTTCCCACCTCAGGACATCTGCATTCTGCATCTGCTGTTTGCTTTCTCTGAAATGCTCCTCCCCAAAACCCACTTGCCTGCGCCTCCTCACCACCTCTGCGGGGCTTCCCTGACCATAAGATTTGACACTGTGGCCCGGCCACCACAGTGTCCTAACCCCCTTCCCTGCCTTACTATCTCCAAAATGTGAGTCATTCTTGAGTCTACCAGCGTATTTATTGTCACTCGCCTCTAAATGGAAGCTCTAATGGCAAAGTTTTTATCTGTTTTGTGCCCTGGTGTATTTCCAGCCCCTGCTACACAGTAGGTATCCAGAGAAAACTGTTGGGTGAATTCATTCATGAGCGGTGCTGGACTTCCTCATGTATTTTCTACTTTTTGTCCTTCAGCAGGAGTGAACATCTGAGGTAATCCCACAAGCACCTGGGCTCGAGGACGCCTGCCTATAAAGGAAGTTTTTGAGGTGGTCTCTCTTGGGATCTCTACAAGGTGAAACACATTTGGGTGTAACTTTCTGTGGGGGTTCCGTACTGTATGGAGGGTGAATTAGGGCCCCACCTTCCCACAGGCAGGCGACTGAGGGTCCTAATATTTTACCTAGTGGACAGGTCTCATCCCTGGCTCCTGGCCTTACATAGACCCAGTTACATCTCTCGGTTGTCCACGAGTCCTGATTTCTGTCCTGATGTGGAGCCTGTGACCACAGTTTCTCAGGCCTTGTGGGCTGTTACAGTGAGTTCCTACCCTGCTGCTTGCACGTGGGGATTGCTCTTCCTTGACTTTGCATTAGCTCAATATTTAAAATACTGCGTGTGTTGACGTTGAGGGGAAGGGATTCCAGTGTGCGTGCTCCATGTGTGTTCATGACTGGAGGTTTGGAGAGGCCGGTTCTATACCACATATGACCTTTCCCCCCAAGAAATCTGAAACCTTCCCCTGGGGAACACGGGTCTTTGTGTGAGAAGCATACTGACACGCATGAATTATAGTCTTCATAAGGGCTCAGATGGAAAAAGACAGTCAGACCCACTGGCTTCAGAGCATTCCTGATTCTGTGTAGAGTTTACTTCCTCCAGAGTTAGGCCATGGCCTCTAACCCCAAAGTCTCTGCAGGGGCCTATTCCAGAAAGCCCAGCTACTCTGAAAATGCCCCGCTCCTTGGGGAAAGTCCTCCTTATCATGTGGAAACAAGCCCAGGCCCTTTAGGAAATAAGGCCCAGCCAGACCCTTACGATGTTAGCTTTATTAAAATGGCAGATGGGAGCCTGGGGCTTCTCCATTAAGGCATCTCCAGGAGTTTTGAGAATGTGTCCAGAGTCATTCTCAGCAGCCATTTTCTCTATAGTCAGGTGTCTTGGGGTAAGGCTAGTAAGAACCAGGGGCCCCACGGAAAAGGACCAGGCCAACTTCTGCCCATTACTCTCCAAATCCTGCAGGTGGCAGCTGGACACCAGGCTGAGCTTCTGAGAACCAAACTTGGTAACTAAGGAGCAGACTACATGGCGTTCCAAGTGCAGAGATGTTCACAATCCAGGAAGCTTCCAGCCACTGGCTGTACAGGACGAAGAGGCAGAAGGGAGGTGTCTACTGACCGACATTCACATTTATAAGGTATAATGGAATGCAGTTACAAATCCAATTCCTCATGTTAGAGAATGTCATCAAAAACAGGTGACCACCAAGGGACCCAGGACCTGCATCCAGACACTCTGAGGCTCCTCACCCACTCCCCTGTCCTTGGAACCTGGTTTCTGCTTGCCTTTCCCTCTCACAGAGGCTCTTCCTGGGACCAGTGAGCTAGCCCAGAACATTCTCGTGGCAAAGGCAGAAGCACTAGAGAACAAGGCCAATCCTGGGAGCACCTTCGCATGTACTAATATCCATTGTCCAGGGACAGGAATTACAGCCTGGCATTCAGTGGGAGAGTGCTGCGAAGTCACATGACAATGGCCATGGGCACAGGGAGGATGTGTGGAGGAGAAGCCATTAACATAATCAACCACAGCCTTCTAAGTTTTGCGTTTCCTGGCCCCTTGTCTGATCTCTGCTGTGACCCTTTAATCACATTCTCCCTTCTCTGTATTTATATTTCTATCATCTCCTCTACTATACTTCAAGCTTCTTAAGAGATTTTACTTACCGTAGCACTTTGAACATGGTAGATGGGAAGTGCTCAGTAATATTTATTGCACGGCGGGTGAGTCTCCTTTATGGGCAGTGCTAGTCCTTCTAGTGTTTCCCTGGACAGTGGATGTTAGCACATGTAACACAACAGGGTCTCCCCCCTTTCTCTACCAGGAGCACCTATCTTGTTTACCTAGGGTCTAGAGTAGGCAGTGATAAATATCCCTTTTTTTAATGTTTATTTATCTATTTTGAGAGAGAGAGAGAGAGAGAGAGAGAGAGCGCAAGCACACAAGTGGGAGAGGGCCAGAGAGAGAAGGAGAAAGAATCCCAATCAGGCTGTCAGCACAGAGTCTGACTCAGGACTCGACCCCACAAACTTTGTGAGATCATAACCTGAGCCGAAACCAAGAGTCGGATGCTTAACCAACTGAACCACCCAGGTGCCCCAATAAATTTCTCTTGAATGCTGTGTGAATGATGGCACATTCTTGGCCACCACAACTCTTCTGTTCTCTGACTGCCTCTACACAGTCTTTGGCCCTTTATCTCACCTTCTGGGTATTGCTAATCTGTTATGCTTACGATGCATCATTATAGAGTCACATTGCTGAGTTTTTCCTGACCTAGCAGACCCTCCAAAGTAGTCATCTCGAAAGACTAGATAGCTTCACATACTCTTTCCCCACTCTGCGTTTGGAGGGAAATTTCAGCAACTCCTGCAGTAATGCTGTCATGTTCACTTGAATACTCTTGAGGGTGACAAATCTTTGCCTTGTTAAGGCGGATGGCATTTTTGGAAAGGGCTGACAGTCATCTGGATCCGGAGCCAGTGACTGCAGTGGGTGATCAAGCTGGGTCATTGTAGGGGACAAAAGCCAGATGTGGTCAGGGAGGAATGAGCCTGACTCTTCCATAGTCATAAAGCTATCCCTGAGGACAGCCAGAAGGAACCCCAGGAGGAAGAAGACAGTATCATCTGAGCACGCCTACCTCCTGACAGGGTGACTATTTTGAAGGGGCCCATACATCACTGAATGAGAAAGTTCTGGTCTCATTTACTTTAGCTGTGGTTCTTGTTCCTGGTAATCCTTTGAAAAGCTGATGAAAGCTCTGGACCCTCTCCAGGAAAAGGCTCAGGAGTCCCTGTTTTGCATATAATTTGCAGGCCGGTGGACCCTCCTGAGCTGCTCCCAGTCTCGCAGGTAACGTCTGTCTGGAATGAACACACTAACTAGGGCGACGGGCACTACAGAGCTCTGAGTGTGTTTTTCTTAGTTCCTTCATTTCTGCCCACACACCCCACGAGCCCAGCCCAGGACTATGACATAACAGATTCTCTAAAATCAGTATGTGAACTACTTGTCCGAGCTACTTCAATCCCAGACAGGCTGTGTGGGCGAGGTCCCCGCAGCCAGCTTGTCCGCTCCGCACCTGCCACCCCCCTCCCGGGCTCCGGATCGCAGTCTGGGCATGGTGAGCCCTCTCAGAAGGGCCGCATTTCAGCCTCCACCAGCGTGTCGCTTGGGAAGAAGCAAGGAAGAGGCTTGCTGCTCCAGTTCGACTCAGGGAGCCTGGCCAGGATGATCTTGACTTTGGGACACGAGAGCCAGGCTGGACCTAAGGTCCGGAGTCCTTGGTGCCCCTCCCTTCAGGCACCTGTCTGAGCCGCAGCAGCCCAGGGCACAGGGTGGGAAGCAGCTGCCATGAGGCCTCGTGGCCACAAGAGGGCCCCATTTGTTCTGAAAGGACAAGGTATTCGGCTGGCATCGTGACTCCCGACATCCCCCAACACCCACGCAGGCTCCCGGGTCGTGTTGGGTGCTGACTGCAGACGGGGACAGGGCATGGCGCTACAAGGCCAGGCATCCCCTGTGAGGTCTCTTGCTCAGGTGGCCACCAGCTGAGGCAGGTTCCCCCTCAGCCACCTGCTCCTCTTCGGGCAAGTACGATGGGCATTAGGCCCAGGACACGTTCGGAGCCTGGCATTGCCGCCTCCCGTGTCTCTAAGCGCTCAGGCCTTTTATAAGGTGTGTTTCACCTCCTCTTAACGTTTTCTTTATGGCAAATGCAACCCACGTTCAAAGGGGGAAAAGGAGAAAATTCAGAAAAACAAGGAACACTTGTAACTAGCCATTCTCAATGACAACTCTGGTCACCACGGCAGGGTGATGTCCTGCCCAGAACCCTCCAGACTGCCCTGCTCAGGAGTCTAATAAGTACAAGCGAGGCTTTCAGGGGGATGGGGGTGTGTTGTGTTGCTGGGGTACCTCTGTAGTTTGGGTAGAGCTGAGGGGACCCCTGCAGGGTTCCAAGCCACAGGTGCCTGGAGGGAGAAATGAGCGGTGAGGGCAGGAAGGGAAGGGAAGCTAACCCACACTGAGCCGCTCTGTGCCCTCACCGTGCATCTCAGGGGCCATCTCCTCCTCTCAATACCAACGTGCCAAAGCCAGTATCATTCCTGCTTTTCGCTGGGGAAACCCAGCCTCCCACAAAACCATTTCCTCGGGTGGGGGCATGCCGCTGGTGAGTGATGGAGCCAGATCTGAAGCCAGGACTGTTTTGCCTCAGAAGCCAACGCCTTTACACACCCCTGGGACCTCCCAGAGCAGGGATCCGCCTTCAGGCTTGGAGAATGTGGCCCTACCCCTCCCACCACAACCGCACACTCTTCACCTGCACCCACAGCATGCACACCCCCCCAGAGTTTGCAGAACGGTCCCAAGTTTGTGCCACTGACCCTGGGCCCTGGCTCCACGGCCCCTGCCTGGAAAGCAGCCGTCAGGAGGCCTGAGAGGAGGAGGAGTGGGCATCAGGGGAGAGCCCTCATCAGCTGCTGCAGTGAAGCGTCCCCCACCCACTCAGCAGCAGCTCCACTGCGCGCGCTGGAGCCTGCTCTTACCCTCTCTTCCTCTGAGGCTCTGGAGAATGGTCCACAGAGACTCATCATCTTCCCTGGAAAGGGGCCCCTGCCCCCCCCTGCCCCTTCCTGGGGGGACAGACAGCTCTGAGAACAGGCACTCCCCTCCTCTGTTCCCAATGTCCCTTTCTTAGCACACCTCTTCCCAGACTCAGCTTTGAGCCCCAGGGAAAGGCCTCCCCTGGTTGCCAGGGCAACGGCTCCATTGTTCCTACCGCCTGAGTTTAGCAGCTAGGCAGGCCCCCTCAGTTTCTGGACCCTGCTCTCCCTACCATTCTTGAGCCAGTGGAGCCTGCAGGGCCCCATTCTACTCCTCAGGGCCTCTTTGTCATCAGGATGCAGAGGAGGGGGAGACAGGCTGACTGGTCACCATGCCAACATCGCAAGGCCCACATCCCTGGGGGGAGGGGATGGGCTGGGGTGGTCGGACATTCAGCAGTGGAGGGAGCGTCAGTCTGACCCTTAGGTCACCTGCCCTAGGGCTCCTGCTGCTGGCTCACGGTCCACTTTGGGAGAGGATTTCACTAGCTCTCTGCTTTTTCACCCAGTTTATTCCCTTTTTGTTTGGTTAAGCAAAGCCTGAGCTTAGGCTTTCTCTTACCTATCTGAATTTTCAGGCAGCAGGTGGACTGGGAGAGGAGCCAGGCTGTGACCCACCCAGCCTAAATGGGATGATAACGCCTCCCTCCTTCCTTCCTTCCTTCCCTCCCTCCCTCCCTCCCCCCTTCTCTCACTCCCCCCTTCCCTCACTCCATCTCATTCATTCAACAACACTCACTGAAGCTGACTCAGAACCATCCTGCAAGTTAAATATCATTAAAACCACTTTGGGGCGCCTGAGTGGCTCAGTGGGTTAAGTTCCAAGTGCAGCTCAGGTCACCATCTCATGGTTCATGAGTTTGAGCCCCACATCAGGCTTTGTGCTTGCTTACTACAGCTCAGAGCCTGGAACCTGCTTCAGATTCTGTGTCTCCCTCTTTCTCTGCCCCTTCCCCAGTCATACTCTGTCTCTCTCTCCTTCAAAAACAAATAAACATTTAAAAAAAAAAGTAAAACCACTTTACAGAAGGAGAAACTCTTACTCAAAAAAGTAAATGACCCAAGGTTCCCAAAATATTGTCGGGATTCAGTCCTAGTTCCGCCTGGCTCCAGTATCACTGCTCGAAAGTCAAGAACAGATGATACTCTTTCTGCCACTGACAGAATCCTGACTGCTCTGTGCACAGTAAGCAGACTGATTATTTATGAAAAGCAAGCATTACAAGGATGTTAAGGGCCGGGTGTCTTGCAAATAGTAGCTGCTTAATAAGTATGCAATGGATGGATGGATGTCTGGGTATCTGGAAGAATGGATGGATGGATGGATGGATGGATGGATGGATGGATGGATGGATGAAGGCACAAATTCAGGGTAACTACTCAGAGTATCAGGGAAATAACCTGGAAGACAACTGTTCATTTCCTCACTTATTGCTTCATTTGTACATTCATTCAGTAAATAAGTCCTGAGGACTCCTGTATACCAGGCACCTTGCTGGGCACAGGGAGCAGAAGAAAAACTAGACAGATATGTGTTTCCACATTTGGCGAGAGAGGCAGACAGGTAAACAGCCCATCACAATTTGTGGGATGAGAGTTCCATCGGGAGAGTGCAGACACTGGGAAAGACTACCTGACCTCGATGGCATTCCTCATGTTCTAAATCACTGAGTCACACTCCCTCTGAGCTCAAATTGATGCTCCATCCACACTGCCCTTCAGCCAGCTAGGGGTAAAACCACACCGGGAGCTTAGGACAATGATTAGGAAAGACAGGAGTCTCAAAATTTAGAATAGTGAGATTTAGGAGAACCCAGTTCAGTCTGAAGACACTGAATCCCATGACCCCACCAGGTTCCTCTCACCGGTAGAAACATCCCCTGCTACCTTGCCTAAGGAGACTGCGCCTGCCTGACTTGAAGACTCTGTGACTATCCCATACCCCATAGCCTCACATGGCTTTCTTTTTTACTTTTCTTCTCTGAAAGCCAGTTTACCAGCAAACTACTGGTGATCCCCATCATATCTTCATTTAACTTACTGTTTGGCTTGAGCAGATGTATCTTGGAGTTGGAGAATAATGGCAGGTAATGTAACAGAAATCATACTGTTGTTTCAATGGCAGCTGCCGTTCTGGATCTGGTCTGCTTACTGTACCTTGTCAGCCCAACTTCTGATGTCTACTATGGTCAGAGGGGTGGATGGATAGATAGATGGATGGATGGATGGATGGATGGATGGATGGATGGATGGAAGATGAATGCATGTTTTTCATGATGGCCAAGATATGGGAACAACCTAAATGTCTGACAAGGGATGAATGGTTAAAGAAAATGTGGTACACACAATGGAATATTAATCAGCCATAAAAAGAAGAAAATCTTGCTATCTATGAAAATACGGATGGACCCGGAGGGCATTGTGCTAAGTGAAATACGGCAGACACAAGAAGGACAAATACTGTATGATTTCAATTAGATGTAGAATCTAAAATAGTCCAAATTAGGAGTCTGGGTGTCTCAGTTGGTTAAGCATCTGGCTCTTGATTTTGGCTCAGGTCATGATCTTATGGTTCATGGGATCAAGCCCTGCATCAAGCTCTGTACTGACAGCATGGAGCCTGCTTGTGATTCTCTCTCTCCCTCTCTGTTCCCCCTGCCAAAATAAATAAATAAACATTTAAAAAATAAAATAATCAAAATGATAGAAGCAGAGAGTAGAGTGGTGGTTGCCAGGACCTGGGGGTGGGGGATAGGGAGATGTCAGTCAAAGGGTACAAAGTTTCAATCATACAGGATAAATAAGTTCTGGAAATGTAAAGTATAGCATGGCGACTATACTTAACAATATTGTATTGCATACTTGAAATTGGCTAAGAGAGCAGATCTGAAGTGTTCTCACAAAAAGGAAAGAAGAAAATTATAGCCATGTGAAGGTGATGGATATGTTAATTAGCTTGGTTGTGGTGATCATTTTATAATGTATACATACGTCAAAACATCAGGTTGAACACCTTAACCATATACAATTCTTATTTGTCACCTATACCTCAATAAAGTTAAAAAAAAGAAGAAAATTATTAACAAGGCTAAGGTAATTGCTTACTGTCTCTTTCAAACAGATGAGCACACTGTCCAATGCATTGACACATAACCTGTATTGTTTATCATGCAAGTATCATTACTGAGTGTAATACGCAACCTCTTTCTCTTTGATGGGTTGTAAATACATTTGGAGACTAAAGGATTTTGCAATTAATATAAGTATAGCTAAAATTTTTATGATGCAGTGCCAATTGAGACCTTTATGTCAACTATAAAATGAAAACAGTAGCCCCTACGTATGCCCAGTTCACCAAATGATGTGATAATCCAATGAAGTTGTACGTGTAAAAGAGCATTGTAAATTTTAGTGTTCTGCCTTAACACATGGGTGAGGAAAACAGCTGCTAGGCTGTTTCTATATTCAAGATCAAAAGGGAGATTCTTGGCAAGTATCGATATTCAAGGATGAAATTCTATGGCTACTAATTAGCTTTGTCAAAATCTGTAATTGTATATTAGGCATAAGTCTGATTTTAACAACAACCAAAAAAGATGGATGGATGAATGGATTGTTTGTATGAAGGGATGGTTATATTGGGTAGGAGCATGATGCCATTGCTATTTTTTAAGTTAGAATTTAAGAGTGGGAATACAGGTGTGCTTTCCTGAGCTCTGAGAGCCATTCTGACAAATTATCAAATACGAGACGGGGGGCTTGGGGGAACTTCTGATTTATAGCTGGAAGAATAGAAGCACAGGTGACAACCTGGACATGTAACTGGCCTTTGAAAGTGGGGGCGGGGGTGGTCTTATGGGACTGGCCCCTTCGCCTGTGGGATAATAAAACCAAAAACTTCCCAGAATCCCTTGCACTAGTTTAGATTGTGACGTAGGTTCCACCAATGAGAAATACTCAGTGGATCTGAGTTTGTAACCTTGGCCCTGTGTCCGAAATCTCAGTCTCAACTTCCTGATTCCTTTATCGTGGCTGAAGAATGTGCACCTTGATTCAACAATGTAGCAGTGGCTTCCAGACTCCTCAAGTTCTTGACTTTTGTAGAGATGCAAGTTCTCTGGGAGGTCAGTGATGAGAAGCCTGGGATTCATTCCTGGAGTCTCAAATTGGAATTTGGCCTTCCAGTCCTTCCCATGATTTTGTAAGCACCAAATTCACATTATTAAATCCCTTTCTCTGCCGATGTTAACTCTCTCCTCTATGATACTGTGACAACACGCTCGCTGCACTTTTCTCCAGGATCATCTGGTTGGTCTTTTACCATCTCCTTTGGAGCCTCCTCATTTTATGCACATGTGGAATGCTCTTTTCCAAACGTTTTTGTACCTGAGCCTTACATTTCTTTCCATTCTAAAGGTTCATGCTAGGTAACTTCATCCAAGTGTATGACTTCAACTACTGACCATTCCTAGGAATATGTCTTGAACCCAGACCTCTCTCCTGAGTTCCAGATTGTATATACATTAACTTTCTACTCCATCTTTCTACCTGTCTCACAGACATCTCAATGTCAATATGTCTAATCTTCCCCCAACTAATCTTCCCCAACATCGATTCTTCCTTCTAAAGTTCCTGTCCTGTGAGTGGCACCATAGTCCACTCAGACCCTCAAATCAGATATCTGGGAATCATCCTAAATTCCACTGTCCCTTGTCCCTCACAATTAAGTGGTCACTAACAGCTTTGAAGTCTACTTTTAGTGTTCTGTGTGATGGTTTCTCCCCTTCTCCATCACTATTGCCCTGGTCCAGCTCTCTGCAATCTCTCTCTCTTTCCCTTCTTCCCCTTCTCTTTCTCTCTCCCTTTCTCTCTTCCCTTCCCTCCCTCCTTCTCTCTCTCTCTCTCTCACTTGCTTGCTCTTCCTCTCTCATTTCTGCTTCTGCTCACTCACTAGTCTTCCAACCCCTTCATAGCGGCCTGAATCCATTCTCCACACAAAAGCCAAATCTAATCGTATCGCTCCCTTCTTTAATCCCCTAGATGGTGCCCCCACACACTTGCAGTTTTCAGGATAAAGTTCACATTCTTTATCCTAGACCTGAGATCCCATGGGGATTCATGCTCCCACCCTCATAAACATGCTGCATACACTCACTCCATGGATCTCCCTTTGTGTGGAACTCCCTGGCACTTCACATGGTCCACTTCTTTGTCACCCGTAGTGACTCAGCTCATGTCACCTCCTCCAAGAAGCTTTTCCCAACCCCATTGAGTAGAGCTGACCATCCTTTTTACCACCACTATGCTTTGTATATGCTGTGCTTACCTCTAATTTTACATTAAACTGTATCATATAGATCATAGATCATAGATGTAAGTACATTTGTCATAGCACTTGCTAACTTGTCTGATATGTTTTCACATGCCAGTATACTTCCACAAGCCCAAGTGTTCCTTAGGGAGCAAAACCATACTTAGCAGTGTACCTGGGACAGAATAAGCTCCCAAGGCACATTTGATAGATGAATTAGTTTAATTTCTGCTTGAATTTTATTGGGTAATTGTTGTGGATTGGATTGTGTCCCCTAAAAATAGATATGTTGGAATCCTAACACTCACTACTTCTGAATGTGACCTTATTTGGATAGAGGGTCTTTACAGAAATATTCAGGTGGAAATAAGGTCATCAGGGTGGACCCTAATCTAATTAGTACTGGTGTCCTTATTTTTCAAAAAGGAAAATTTGGACACAAAGACAGATGCGAATAGAAGGAAGACAGTGTGAAGAAACACAGGCAGAAGATGGCCATCTACAAGCCAATCAAGGGAGGCCTGGGCCAGATTCCCCCTCACAGTTCTGCTGACACCTTGATTTTGAACTTCTGGCCTCAGAACTGTGAGATAAGTAATTTATTTCATTTAAGCCACCAGTCTGTGGTACTTCATTATGGAAACCCCAGAAAACTCATGCAATAGAATTTCCTGTGCCTTTTAAGCCTTTCTTTCTTTCTTTGAATCTCTAGCCATAAGTTGTTTTCTTTCTAAAGTCTTCTTTCTGAAGGTTTGCTTTTCTAGTATATCTCTCTGTCTCTTTTTCTGTCTCTGTCTCTTTCTCTCTCTCCCTCTCTCTCTCCAACACACACACACACACACACACACACACACACACACACACACACACACACATCACATGTTTCTTTCAAGAACTTCCCCTTTTCCTCCAAATACTTCCACCTTACCAACAAGTTCTGCCTTGTGGGTCAGAATTAGGTCCCAAGTAAAAGCTCCTTTCTTTGCTTTCTCATCTTTCTGAAAGAGAAAATCAGGTCACGAATGTAATCCACTGCAATGTTTATGACAGAACAGGCCATCCAGTGGTTATGCCCGTGAGCCCAGTTTGCATCTTGCCCCTGGGCTAGATTCAGAATTCTCTAGGCCAGGAAAGTCTCACGAGACTGTCAGTAGTCAGGACATCCCACAGCTACATCACCTGATTCTTCTTTCATCTCAGCTGTGGGCCCCATGGTACTACCACCAAGCTTTTACGACACCAAATCATGCTACTCTCTTGCTCAAAACTCCCTAATGCTTCCCCATTGCATTTTAAGCCAATTTCAACTTGCTACAGAGGCCTCTCCTAGATTTCCCGAACATCTGTAAAACGCTTTAAGCTTCATGAATTTTGAACATGCTCCTTCCTCTACTTACAGTGCTTTTCTCCCCCTTTCTTGCCCTTTGCCTGGCTAAGCTTGTGTCAATTCCCCAAAGGAGGTTACCCTGTGTTAGCCTCCTATTAGATTCTCTTAAAGAAACTTGAATTATCTTGCCAAGGACTTATCATAGTTTCTACCTATATGTTTATATTTATGACTGTGTGATTAATGTCTTTCTCCCCCACTACACTGAAACACAAGAACTGGACATTTGTCTGTTTTGCCCATCACTGACTCCCCAATCCCTAAGGTAATCAATAGCATAAAGAAGATACTCAACAGATATTTCTTTAAATGAATGAACTGAGCCCTATTCCTTGGCCCATCTCAATGAGACCAATTTATTTGGAGGAAGGGCATCCCTACCATCATAGAATCCAATCAAGTCTTGGTGATGGCTTTGAACTTATAATAACCTCACATCATACTTTCAACTTTATGTAATTTTGAGACTATTGCACTGGTCAGGGTCCCCGTAGGAAGTGGCTGGCACTCTCAGATGGAGCAATTGAGAGTTTGATAAAGAAGATGGTGAAATGGCATGGGCAGGGTTTAGGGAAACCAGCGAAGAATGGAGTTAGCAACAGTAGGTACCCTTTACCATTCCAAGCTCTGGAAGGGTAGAGGGAGGGGTAGATGCTAGAATCTGAAAAGATTTGCTGTAGCAGATTGCCACCAAAAAGAGCTGTGGTCCTTAGAGAGGGATGCAGCCAGCACATGGAGCCACTAAATAAATATCCCAACTTCCCTCTCCTCCTACCGTCCAGTCTCCTGCTGGTCGACTCTTCATTTATTTTTTAATGGAAGTACTGAAGTATAGTTGACACACTCCTGGTTGACTCTTGTTGGCTGAACCTAATAGAAGCCTACCTCTGAGACCATGTCAACATCGTTACTTAACCAAGGACTTCTTTGCTTTTCTGTTTTTCACTGATGCCAAGCTTGTTCTCCACAATCTCCAGTTTTCACTGCAGAGGAATATTTTCCCTCCCTCTTTCTCTCAGATTCCAGGGTTTTGTAAAGTTTAGTTATTTATTTTGAGGTGAGGGGGAAGAGTAGAGAGAGAGGGAAAGAGAGAATCTGAAGCGGGCTGTCACTGCACACTGTTCAGCGAGGCTTGAACTCACAAACCATGAGATCATGACCTGAGCCAAAACCAAGAGTCTGACACTTAACTGACCGAGCCACCCAGGTACCCCTCAAATTTCGGTTTTAAGTTCTGTTCATCAGGTGGCAGATTTTCCCACGAAGCACCATTGTCATGATCACATTCGGATGTACTCTTGTCCTCGGTACAGAGTCCATTTTTATCACGTAAATCTTAGTTCAGGAAATCCAGTTCTGGTTTTTAATAGAAAGCTTTTTAAAAAAAATTTTTTTTATTTATTTTTGAGAGACAAAGCATGAATGGGGGAGGAGCAGAGAGAGGGAGACACAGAATCTGAAGCAGGCTCCAGGCTCTGAGCTGCCAGCACAGAGCCTGATGTGGGGCTCGAACTCACGGATGTGAGATCATGACCTAAGCCGAAGCCGGATGCTTAACCAACTGAGCCACCCAGGCGCCTCCAGTTCTGATTTTTAACACTAGCTCGCCATTTCCCATGGCTTGTTTTCTCTATGAGAGCTACTATGTGCCAGAGCAAGAGAGATGCGAATGTTATTTGGTCCTGCCTTTTGAGCCCCCTCCTCATTCCTTTCAATTTCTGCAGCTTTCCAGGGCTTCCAAGTTACAGGGTTCCATGGGGAAGTAGCTATTATCCATTCCCTAGTCATTTCTCTAGGGCCTTAAGTATACAAACTGACTGGATACCTCCATCTCAGGAATGTGGGCCAACACAATTCTTGCTCAGGGGGGCAAGGTCCCTCCTGATAATATCTTCACGCATTCCTTCCTTCTCTGGGATTCTGGAGCTTAACAGCTCTGCCTCATCGTTTCTGTCTCAAACTCTGGCCCCACGGTGCCACAGCCAGACCACCTTACCCTTCTCTCACCTGGACGTAGTGCTCAGCACCTTTTGCCTCAGATTAATAGCTCTGACGTGAAGCCTGCTGACTTTGGAAAACTCTGATCCACAGAGCCATAGGCTGAATATGCCCTCCCTACCCAAGTTTACATTTCCTTTTACAAATATCTTATAAATCTCTGTCTAAGAAGCTCTAAAGTGTCATTGCGTAAGCCATGCCACTCCTTCCCTCATTTCTGGAACCTGATCTCCATTTTCTCTTCCTTGGCTTTTCAGGGAGATTGTGTCCTCCTTCCCCAGGCCCTTCCCCGCTGGGTCAGCAGAGGAGGAGGAGGAGGATGCTGTGGATCACCTTGCCTCCCAGCCCAGCAGAAGCTCAGACTGCTGCACCGAGGATGACGTGCCAGGGAGGAGCGCCCATGGGACGGGGTGGCACCCTGTCCTAGCAGACTAGTGGAAGACGGGTCTACAAAGCAGGACGCCCCTCTGCCCAAGCATAGGTCTTTGGGGCTTAGTGGAGTGCCCTTCCTCTGAACCAGGACTCCTGATGGCCCCTCCCCAACCCCTACCCCCAACCTCGCCCTGCGGGGCTTCCCTTCCTTTCACTCCCAAGATCCTTTTTCTCCCTCTAAATATTTTAAACATTCAAAAGAAAGAGCCAAATCCCGAAATCCACACACAATGAAAAGCAAAAACGTGAGGAAAAATAACAAGCTCTCCATCCCATCCGCCGACCCCAGCCGGTCCGGGTCCGAAGTCCTCAGGCGCCCGGAGGGGTTAACCCTTTGCTGCCCAGGAGGCCGGCCCGCCCCGCCCCCTTCCAGCCGAGGTTGGGGGCGCTCGGGGGCGCTCCGGGGCGGGGGGCTCCAGTCTGGTTATACATATAGGCATTCAATTCTCTATATTTCTCCAAACCTGCACAAACTCATCTCCACACCTTCCCCCACGCACCCCGGTCCCCACCAAATCTTTTGTTTAGGCGCCTCCCTCCTATACTGAAGGGTCAAAGAAATTTCCCTGGTGCCCCGGTGACACTGAACCCCAAGCCAGACTGCTCTGGGGGCCTGAAATGGATGCCTTGCGCGTGCTTGTCACCAGCACCTGCCAGTTCTTTCTTACAGTCTCTCCGAGAGACGGTCGGGGGCGCCCCGGGACGGGAGCATCTTTGTGCGGTTAAGGACAGCTTTTGTTGTGCTGTAGGCACGAAGCAGTGGACAAAGGACCCCGGAGTATGTAAGCCACACCCCTTACCTCCTCCGGGAGCCGGAGGCCAGGCTCCTCCAAGGCGGAGGGAGCAGAGAATCCTGTTAGAGCCCCCATTTTCTAAAGCAAATGCCAAGCCGCCAGTGCCGTTTACCGAGAGCGGCTTGCTCACCACTCCATTAAAATTACATTTGTCTCCATTTTTAAACAAAAGGGAATTTGGGTAGAGGGTCCCGAACCCCAGGAGCGCATTGTGGGATAGAGGATCTGCAATCATGCAGCAGCCTGGAAAAACCTCTGACCAAACCTGGCTCTAAGGCGCCCCAAACCCCCACCATGCCAGAGGCACCCCCAGTGGGTCCCCTACAACACCAGCCAGGAAACAAGTTGCATCCAGAATTGCAGCGGACTCGCGGGATGGGGGCCAAGTTGCACCTCTGGGACTGTGGACAGAAGCACTTTGGAAAGCCACTTTTCTCTGGCTGGACTGAAGCTGAAGTTGCCATCATTTGAGATATGAATGGGGACAGGCTTTTTTGTCCAAGTCCCTGGGATGGGGGAGTGTCTGATAGCGAGATTGGAAAAAGAAGAGTAAGCATCCCAGACCCTGGGAACTTCTAGAGACTGTTAGTAGAAAAAGCACAAAAAAACATTCATTTATTCTTTCAAAACACATTGAGTGCCTCCTAGTCACTTGTCCTGGGGATACATCAGTGATTAACAGACACAGCCCTTGTCCTGGGAGATGTTAGTCTAGTGTGAAAGTCTACACACCAGGGATGGAGCTTCTGTTCTAGTTCCCAGTCCTGAGCTCCTGCTCAGTTTCTGCATCTGTAAAATGGAAGAACCTGGTTCTTTATTGACTTATGGAACAGTGAGGAGAAGGAGCTGGAAATGTACTGTTTAATTGGAATTATAATTTCAATAACGCCAACAGACACTTCTGCAACAATGTTCATAGTGGCATCATTCATGGTAGCCAAAAGGTGGAAGTAACCCAAACGTCCATCAACAGATGAATGAATAAACAAAACATATATCAGTACAATGACATCATTTAGCTATTAAAGGGAATATAGTTCTGCTACATGCCACAACCCGGATGAACCCTGACGACATTATGCTACATGAAACAAATCCAACAGAAAAGGACAGAGTGTATGAGTCCTCTTAGGTCAAGTTCCTGGCTTAAAAAAAAATCATGGAAACAGAAAGTAGCCTGGAGGTTACCAGGGGCTCAGGGAGAGGGTGGAAAGCAGAGTTACTGTTTAATGAGTATAGAATTTGTTTGGGATGAAAAAGTTTTGGAAACAGATAGTGGAGATGGTTGCACAACATTGTAAATGTTAATACCATTGAATTGTACATTTAAAAATGGTTAAAATAGAAAGTTTTGTTATGTGAATTGACACTTAAAAATGGTACGTGTATTTTACAAAAATTCAAATATATAAGTGATATTGTGATTTATAATAAGAAATATATATTTGGACTTCTGGCAGAGCTCCTAAAACCCTTAGAATTTCCTAAGTGATAAAAGAATGAATGTAAAAGGAATGCCTTTAACCATAATAGGCCCCTTTTGGTCACACCTGAGCTTGTTAATGAGGTGACTTTGGGAAAGTCCCTCTGGTAGAGGACCGGTTGCCAGGGGAACCAACTTTATATTCAAAAGGTTGGAACTTGGGGCACTTGGGTGGCTCAGTTGGTTAAGTGTCTGTCTGACTTCGGCTCAGGTCTGATCTCATGGTTTGTGGGCTTGAGCCCTGCGTCAGGCTCTGGGTTGACAGCTCAGAACCTGGAGCCCGCTTCAGATGCTGTGTCTCCCTCTCTCTCTGCCTTTCCTCTACTCATGCTCTGTTTCTCTCTGTCTCATTAATAAATAAAAACATAATAAATTAATAAATTAAAAACCACACACCCAAAAGGTTGGAACTTTCAGCCCCTGACCTGACTTTGGGGGGCTGGAGTTTGAGTTAATCACCTGCGGCCAATGATTTAATCAGCCATGCTCTAATGAAGCCACCATAAAAAATCCCAAAAGTATGGGGTTCCAGGAGCTTCCAGGTTGCTGACCTCAGGGGAGTGCTGGAAGAGGAGCACACCCACAAGCCTTGCCCTGGGCATCTCTTCCATCTGGCTCTTCCTACGTCACAAACCAATTATCTAGTAAGTATACTGCTCTCCTGAGCTCTGCGGGCCATTCTGGCAAATTATCAAACAGGAGGAGAGGGGTGTGGGAACTTCTGATCTAGAGCTGGGAGATCAGAAGCACAGGTGACAACCTGGACATGTAATTGGACTTTGAAAGTGGGGGTGGGGTGGTCTTACGGGACCGAGCCCTTCACCTGTGGGATCACTGCTAACTACAAGCTGTCAGTGTCAGAACTGAGTCGAACGGTGGGATACCCAGCTGGTGTCTGGAAAGTCGGAGAAGTGCTTGCTGGGGAACCCCTCCCCCTCTACACATTTGGTGTAGGAAGTATTCAGTGAATAATGAGTAAAGGAAACAAATATTTTCCTTTCAATATTTAACATAGGACCCCTTGAAGTCTAGGTTAGTATTTTAGAGCTCCTAGTATGAATCACAGGGCTTAGTAAGGAGTAGGTGTGCAGAGCCCATTTAATGAATAGTGCTGTGCTAAGGGTCAGATCTGTGTCCCAGAATACAGCTCTCAGAATTAGGAAGGACTTCGTGTGGGATTAGGTCATCAGAAAGGTGGGATCTAGCCTCCTACCCACTATGCAAACCTTCTGCCATGTTTGTTATAAATTCAAACATACACAGGAGCTGGGGCAGCTTGGTGGCTCAGTGGTTAAGCATCCAACTCTTGATTTCGGCTCAGGTCATGATCTCGTGGTCATGAGATCGAGCCCTGAGTTGGGCTCCTACTTAAGATTCTCTCTCCCTCTCCCTCTGCCCCGCTCCCACTTGTGCTCTCTCTCTCGCTCAAAAAAAAAAAAAAATTACACAGGAGCCAAGTGAGTCCCATAAATGAGAGAAGATGTCCTATAAAAATGTACAAGGCACACCTATTTGTAAAATGGGCTCTGTCTTGAGGAAGCAGCCACCGTTCAGATCCATTATTGACACGCAGGATTGTAGACTCAATGTCGCCAGATCTTCCAACTCTGCAAAAACCCAAAAAGGCCAAAAATCTAGTTGGTTTAACAAAAAATCTCTTAATCTGTTGGCAACTTATTTAACTTTTAAAAAATTCATTTCTGCAGGTGGGATCCATCCCATGGACTAACCATTTGCAAAGTCTGTTCTTAAAATTCTAGGAGAATTTCATATACTATCCATCCATCTGGATGGGTATTCAGGATTTGCCTGAATGCTTCTGATGACAGAGGAGCTCATTACTTAACTCATTTTTTGATAAATTCTGATTGTAAGGAAGATCTTGTCTTAAATAAAACCTACCTCCTTGTAACTTTTTCTTCTTGTCTTCCTAAACCATCTATGTCCCCTCACCATCTTAGCCAAGAGAACAGCTACACCTCAGTGTTGTCAGTGCCATTTTCCTCACTGGAGTCTGGGTTCTTTGAGGACAATGGCTGAGTCTTACATCTCTAAGTAAGGATAATAATAGACAACACTTATTGAGCACATATGTGCCAGATACTATTCTAAGCTCCTTGCATGTATGAATTCATTTATCCTTTAGGAGTACTCTGCGAGAGAGGTACTGTTATAATCACATTTTACATATGAGGAGACTGTGGACAAGAGGGCTGAATAAGTTGTCCAAGGTCACATACCTAGTAAGTAGCAGAACCAGACCTGGAACATACAGTCTGGCTCCAAAGGCAATGTTCAGGATGCTGCAAGTGCTTATGAGGCTGATCACACTCACTCAGGGATGCTTTTTTGATATGAAATAAGAGAAGACAAGGCCAGTTCTTTCTACCAGAGTCACAAAATGACCAGGTCTCCATAAAACCAACATTAGAGATGGATTCCACCATATGCAAAGATGCGAAAGATGAGAAAGGAGAAAGAGTGGCCTTTAACCATGGAGAAGCAAATTAGACAATAAATAGAATGACCTGGGCATTGAGGACTTTGAATTCCTGGAATAGAGAATATAAAGTCGTGCTTTCTTTCTTAAATATATTTTTATTTATTTAAAGAAATTTGTCTAAAGTTTATTTTTGAGAGAGAGAGAGAGAGACAGAGTGTGAGCAAGGGAGGGTCAGAGAGAGAAGGAGACACAGAATCCAAAGCAGTTCCAGGCTCTGAGCTGTCAGCACAGAACCCAACACAGGGCTCAAACCCATGAACTGCAAGATAATGGTCTGAGCTGAAGTTGGACACTCAACCAACTGAGCTACTCAGGTGCCCATATATTTTTAAAGAAAGGATGGGGAGAGTAATGTTTCTGGAGTCAGTCTTCCACCTGAAGCTGTCCAGAGACAAAGAGAATCATTATAAGGAAATCTGGATGCTGTGAAACTTGCATTCTTCCAATTTCTATTCCACATGGTTTTTCCAGGGAGGACAGAACAGTGATCCTATCAATGTCTGAGCCTACTGGACACTGGAAACAAAGAAATCTAAGATTCACAGATAAAATCCTATGTCCCAAAATCAACTACATAGGTCACAAATTAACATAGGACACCCAGAATCAGAGTATTTTAGAATGGGAAGGGTTCAAAAAGTAATCTCTTCTTCTCCAATCTTTTGCACACAGCACAAATGCCTTCTGCAGCATTACAGACATGTGGGCACTCACATGTTGCGGATACCCACCAACAATAGCTCTTGGGTCGGCCCTCATAGTCTCAGAAAGAGATGAAATGAGTCACAGAGAGTTGTAGAAAAATCTGGAGGAGGTCTAAAGGCTCAGGCCAAGGGAAAAGGAAGTTAGGAGGAAAACACTTGATATGTGATGTTTCTCAGCAGAACCTTTTCATGCATGTTCACATGAACATGGGACAACTGTGAATAAGGCCATACAGGTGGAATTTTGGAATCTGGAGCAGCCCTAATCCTATTGCTGATCTCACTTTTTGCAACACTGTGAAAAGCTGGATTTTTTTTTTCAGTATATTTCTTTGTCCCACTGATGTTAGACTTTGCCTCATGACTTGTGGCCAAAGGAATATAGGTGGAGCTAATGGATTGCCATTTCTAAGCCAAAGTCTAACCACTATGCAAGGCTTAATTAATAGTTCAGGAATCAATAACACATATTTACTCTTGCTTACCAGCATTTGAGGGAATGTTTGACACCTAGGCATCTTGGCCAAGAAGTGTCCTCTTTTAACACCTGAAACAGAATAGAAAGTAATAGAAGAGGGTGGGAATGAGAACTTTATTGGCTAAGCTCACCAGGAAAGAAAGGCTAGGTTGCTGAGATCCAGGTAGCCATCAGAACCATCTAGAGACATCCCCTGAAACTGTACTCCATGAACACAGGCTGAAATCTTAGACCTGACATCTACAGTGGTCATTCTGGTAGCCCCCAGCCCCCATGCATAAACATCTGAACCCACCACTGTCCAGTCTCTGCGGCGTCAAGAACCATATGGCAGTGTGCTTAATATTTTGTCTGTTTTCTGGCATTTATGGAAAAAGCAAGAGTCTTTTTGGGTAATTTAGGTCTATTTTTTCCTGGGAGGATGTCCAACAATCAGCATCCTTCTCCAAGGACTCTCCTTGAAACAGGGCTGGGAGCAAGCCCCTAAAAAGAGATTCACACATGGGAAGAAAGGGTAGATGAAGAATACTGCCCTACACTCTTCAGATGTAGGAGGCATGGTTGCTGAATGGGAGGAGACTGGCTTGTCCTGAATGCACCAGGAAATTTTATAACTCTATGACTGTGGCCCATGAGGCTGCAGAATATTGTCCCCTGCCTTGTCTGCCCACTTGCTCCAGTTCTAATTTGCTTTTGCAGTCAGCCAAAGCATCACCAACTCTGAGAGGCTCTGGTACATTCTATAATTGGTCAATATATTTACTGCCCCTCCCCTGTGGTCTCACAGTGTGGAAGGGGGGCATCTTGCTCTTGCCGGAGCTGCTCAAACTGCCCGCAGTTTGAAGAACTGACGACACCGGGATTCGTTGCAGAGACTTTTATTGGTTCTTTTCTTCCTTCTTCCTTCCCCCTCCCCGCTGCTTGCTCCCCCATATATACCTGCCGCCCAGGCTGCGCGGCAGCTCATGATAGGCTGGCAGAGGCAGGGCTGACCCATTCCATGGCCTTGCATTGGTCACTCACTCATGGCGGTATCTGGCCGGGGGGCGGGAGCACTAGAGGCCCGCAGGCCGTACCTCGCCATGTGCTCGGGCAGGGTCTCGCATCCGCCTCCTACATGCTCTATTTATTGCCAACTTAGTCACATGACTTGCTCTGGCCAATGAAGTGTGAGTAGGGATATGACACTTTTCAGCATAAGCCATTACTTGGCTCTGTTAAATCTATTTTCCCTCTGCCATTGAGATCAGCCAGTCCCACATAGGGATTGGACCTTTACCTTTGGTTCCAGAATGGAGAGAGCATGAAGCAGAACTACAGGAGATCTCTGGTGGACCTTGATTGTTGTTTTAAGCTACTTGAAATGTTGCAATCACTGGTTACTGGAGCATAATGTAGTTGGAGCTGACCGATACATTCCCCAGAGCAGATTTCAGCAATTTCTTCCCTTATTGCACTTCATGAGCAATCTAGTTGTATTAATGGCCTTATTGCGGTATAATCATTTACTGTCTTTCCAGCGTACCCAAAAATCCCCACCATCAGAGCTCATGTCATTTAAACTAGGTTTCCCCAGGGGCGCCTGGGTGGTTCAGTCGGTTAAGCCTCCGACTTCAGCTCAGGTCAGATCTCACGTTTCTGGGTTCGAGCCCAGCGTCAGGCTCTGTGCTGACAGCTAGCTCAGAGCCTGGAGCCTGCTTCCGGTTCTGTCTCCTTCTCTCTCTGCCCCTCCCCCTCTCATGCTCTATCTCTCTCTGTATCAAAAATAAATAAAACATTTTTTAAAAAAAACTAGGTTTCCCCAGTGCTTTGCAGAAGGCATGTGTAGGGGTGAAAGGTAGGCTGTCCCAAAATGTCCCACTTTGCATGAGATTGTTTCAAGCTGCAAGTAAGTAAGGCCCAAAAGACTCAGGAAGAAATTTAGACCTTCCCCAACTGCCTAAATTCTGTTAGGACCTGGTCTAAGAAGACAGGTATCACCATAGATAACTACATTATAATATGAACTAGGTATAGTAGACAGGGAAGAATCAAGCAGTATGTTTGATCAAACACTTGTCTGTGTCCCATTGTTTCTGAAGAGCACAGCAACCATTTGCTTACCAAACATTTACTCTTTTTTACCTTCCTGTGGATTGCATTCCTTCCCTTTGAAATCCCAGACTCAAACCCCCTTCTAAGTTCAAGATGACATATATACCCTATTTCATCTATTTTTGGAATCTTGTGTCTATGTGGATTCCCTGTCTGTACAAAATAAAATTTGATTCTCTCCTGTTCATCTATCTCAGGTCAATTTGGCTCCTAGACCAGGTAGAAGAATCTTAAAGAGTAAGAGAAAAATTTTCCTCCCCTACACATAGAACACCGTGAGCTCTCAAAAAACATGAATAAATAAATAAATGGTCAAAGGATCCAAAAACTCTATGCTTTCCTTTCCTCCCCAAGCAGTGCAGCCCTCTCCTCAGATGCTTTGCATATAAATAAATCCCCACCTTCCAGCAGATAGGTATCAGGTGACAAAATTAACTCAACTCAAAGAATAAGTTGCTGTGCTAACCAAAATTAACAGGAAATTTGAGGAGTGTAGCTGGGGGTGTAGCAGACTTTATGAAGGATGTCCTCTAGTTTCCAATGTTAAAAGCAACCAGATTCAAACATCTAGTAGGCTATGAAACAGGAGGCCCAGGGGAAACTGAGCCATCTGCTCAGACTTCTCTTTGGGTGCTGATACAGCTTGTCTGCAAAGCATTTTTAAAGAACCTATCCAGGTCAAGCTCTTAGATAGTGGCTATCCCTGAAACCTGGAATTCTCAAGGCCCAGATTAGAAGCCCAGTCCAGTTGCCTCTTGCGAAACTTCAGCCCAGGCAACTGCCACTTGGAAGAGAGGGTGTCTTCTCTCTTTCATGGCTTCTGTCTCTCAGAATCAACCTCTGGCTAGGAGAGGGGCCACACAGTTCTCACACAGTCCCTCCCTCGAAAGAGGAACCCATACCCTCCAGTGCAGGATGTTGCCAACCAGAGGGCACCAACTCTGATTTTTGAGTACCTCTTGCTTTTCATAATATTTATTTCCTTCCCCTCCCCCTTTTTGTGTGTGTCCAACACACAACCTTATCTTGGACCCTGCGTCACAAGCACTGCATCCCAGAAGACAGCGCCCTGGGTAAAGCCTTCCTGCCGGGTTACCAAGGGCAGCGAGTGCGTCGACTGGGTGCTGAGGGGAACCAAACCACAATATTTACCATGGGCCGGACACACGTGCTAGGTGATCAACACGCGGAGGGTGGAAAGGTGCTGGTGTTTTGGCTCCATCTTCTCCTGCAGAGTTCCTGTTTGTTTTTCCACTGCTCGGTTCCAAAAGGATGTACCTTGAAGGGGCTGCATGGACAGTCTGTGTGCTGGCCCACTCCCCTCTGCTGCCAGCACCCATGTGGATACCAGAGGTGGGGGGTTGGGGGCCCAGAAGAAGAGATAGGTGTATTCTTTGCCCTTGGGGAGGGGCAACCAGGTGCAAGATGGAGACAAAAGACTGTCCTGTGGAGTGGATGGGGACACAGGGGCTGGAGCTGGGCCTGGGAATGATCTGGTGTGTGAGGCCACCGTCTTTGGGGATGGGGGCAGGTAAGTGGGTGTTTGGTAGGCCACAGGGTGGGCGCTTAAAAGGAATCGCTGAGCGACACCGCCCCCCCACCCCCCTACCCCCAAGTGCACGCTGTGGAATTCTGCCAGCACGAAGCAGAGTCACGAGCGGAGCCAGAGCAGCGGAGCGGGCAGGACATCATCAGCGCTGGGAGAGCGCGTGGGTGGATGGGGGAAAAAGGGGGGGTTCTAGCATCCCACTGCACCCCTCGCCTCCTCCAGCCCACAGCTCTATCCAGAAGCCCGGCTTCTCCTCGGCCCAAATCTACAAAATCCCTGGATTGTCCGGGAGAGTCTTCGGAGAGGTTGGGGGAGGGGGCTTCCTGGGGCGGTGGGCGTCGCACAGCCGCGGCCACCCGCCCCTCCAGGTCGCGCGCCTCCCCCCTTCTTTCTCCTTGCGCGCTCCCACTCCCCGGACTCCGCAGCCCGCCCCCGCGCGGGAGATCTCCGGGCGGAGGCGGCGCGCGCAGCGGCGCGGGGGCGGAGGCGGCGCGGGGCGGGGCGGCGCGCGGAG
>NC_043710.1:18715781-18961348 GCF_006229205.1 Suricata suricatta | reverse complement strand
CCGCGTGCCTCCCGCGTGACCGCCCGGCCCAGCCCGTCAGCCACCTCCGCCGCGGTGCGGCTTCCACGCGTGGGAGGGAGGCCGAGGCGGCGGTGGCGGAGGCAGGCGGCCCAGGGGAGGCCGCAGGAAAGTCTGCACCCGATAGCCACCCCCGCCACGACCTTGGGACCCCTGCCCCTCACTGGCCGGGAGTTGAGGGTTGGGAGGGCCGAGCCCAGTAATGGTGGGGGAGGGAGCTTGAACTTGATAAAAGGAGGTCTCCCTTCCTACCCAACCATCTCATCCGCCCCTGAGTTTCTGGGGGAACTCTTCCCCAAGTGAAAAGCCGGTTCTCAATTTAAACCTAAGCTTGGCTTGCCGGGGGAGGCAGAGAGAAAAGGGTTTGAAATGAGGGGGATTCCCCACAGACCTCTTTAATCTCCAGTAGTGCGCCAACGCCCTGGCAAATCCTCCTGGGTAGGTGGAGACTGCCAGACTGAGCTCGGGTGGGCCAGGTTCCCTGACTTATTGGAGCCTGGGCCAACACCGAGTTCAAGCCATGAACAAGAATCTGACCTCTTCATTTTTACTTGGTTGATGACCTCGCTGATTCCCCAGGGCCCCCAATCCCTCTCCGGGAAATGACAGATGGAGCATCTGGGAAGATCCAGTGAGCAATGGAGGCCAAGGACAGGCCAAACACCAATTTGAGTGTCCACAGCAACAGAGAAGGAAACCCATCATCTGTGCCTTTGCAGTGTGTCCTTAAGTGACCCGTGTTGCTGCAAGGTGTCAGGTGCAGAGAGAGTTCACACGGCCCTGTTGCTGTCTTGAAACTTGGGTCTCACTGGTTGCTATTTCCAGTGCCTGGTGAAGTGGGGAAGGCTACTACCAAGGGGGAAAACGCTCGGAGTGGAAACTCCTAAGGTAAGTAAACCAGCTCCATGAAAAACCATGCGTGGTGTGGCACGGAGCCTGGGAGCCAGGAAGGCCACCTGCCCATCAAATAGTAAGTGCTGGTGGAAGGGGCAGGGGTGTGGAGAGGGGAGGACACTGAATCTGACTCAGGCCCACTTCCCTGTCTTCCTGTGGGAAATCATGGGCATGGGTGTTCTCTAGAACATGTCTCCTATTCCCTAGAGCAAGGGTAACTTCCAGGGACAGTTGTTCTGTGGAAGGCAAGACCTAAGTGTCCAGTTCTTAGTGTGGTCGTTTCCGGTGTGGTGAGGGAATGAGAGGATGGATGGAGCAGGGGGATGGGTCCCCTTGGTTTGTATGTCTAGACATACATGTATATGGACAACTGCTTTCTACCCTCGGCTCTTCGGGAGGGTACTTGGCTCTCAATGCTCACTTTATTAGCTCTGGGTCAATATATTTAAATAGCTACTGAGTGACAGGCACTGTGGAGAAAACAAAGGGAGTGCCAGGTAAGGTCTTTGACCAAAAGGAATTCATAACTCATAGGGAAGTCCTACATTCTTGAAATACATACTTAAGGAAATGCGAGTGGATATACGAAGTTAAGAGCCAACATGAGTGGTGTAGACATGTGCTTGGGTAGAAGGGACAGAGCAGTAGAGGCCAAGGAGCCAGAGAAGAATGGGGAGGATCTGAGTAAAAGAACAGGAGTCCGGGAAGACACCCTAGGTACTGAGAACGGCCTGAACAAAGACAAAGGGGAAGGGTTGGTTGTGGCCAGCCCACTGGTTATGGAGAAGGCTGGAATAAAGGATCAGAGGAGGTCAAAGATCTCCTTAATATGTGCTTCTACCAAGACCCAAAGCAGAAGCTTCCAGGTTCCCCTGCAGCCCTCTGGTTGTGCAATATTCTCTAAATCTCAGCTCTGATCATATAAAACCCTCCTTAGGAATTGGCTCTCCCTTGCCCAAATTCTATTATGGCAACCTGGACCCTTTATGATTTCTCCCAAACCTATCTGTTCAGCCCTGCCTCCTAGCCACCCGTTCATGCCGGCCATAATCCAGAGAATTACTCCTGCTTATTCTGTCTTCAGCTTTACCTCTGTGGTGCCTTTACTCGTATGCTTTCCCTTTCTTTGGAATGTCCTCTCCTCCCTCAACATTTCTGCCCACTCATCCTTGAAGACATAGCTCAAGTGCCAGCTCATCCCACAGCCAGATGTAATTTTCATCTGAGTTCCCACAACATCGTGTACTCTATCTTGGCACCTCACGGTCTACGTTGTATCACGGCTATGTAGAGGCATCGACTTTCAAAGTAGGTACCGCTAATCCAGCCACTTCTCTCCACCTCCATCACTGTTGACCTCGTCCTGGCTGCTGTCATCTTTTTTCTGAACAGCTGAGTTAGCCTCCCAACTAGTCCCATTGCTTCCCTTTTGCCCTTTCCAGTCAGTTCTCCACACAGCAGCAAGAGCGATCCTTTTAAAACATAAATCAGATCGTGTCACTCCTGCTCAAAACCCTACAATGGTTTTCCATCACATTCAAATGTAAGTCAAGATTTAGCTTGACATTTTAAGATCCTGTATCATCTGGCCCCATCTACCTCACATGCTCACTAAGGTCTAGCCATCCTGGCTTTCTTCCTGTTTCTGGGACTTCTGCCTCAGAGCCTGTATTCTTGTTGGCTCTTGGATGGAGTGTATTTCTCTTAGAATTTACAGGGCTCACTCCCTCACTACATGTCTCTGGTCAAACACTTTCTTCTTCGAGAAGGGTTCCCTGACTTTATCTAGAATAGGCTTTCTACCAGTCAGTCTCCCATTTCCTTGCTTTTTACTTAAGACTCATTACCACTATCTGAGCCTTATTATGTTTATTTAGTTATTTACTTATTTATTTTCACTGTCATAAGAACACAGGCCTCAGGAGGTCAGGAATTTCTGTCTTGTTCCCTGATGCAGAACAAAGCTTTCTCACACACAGTAGGTGCTCAGTTTGTTAAATGAATTAATCATTGTCACTCAACCGGAAGCTCCTTGAGTACAGGCACCATGTTTTATACATTTGGATCTCCTTTCCTGTCTCCTAGTTTCTTACACATTGGTTCACTCAAATACTAATTGAGTGAATTTCACATTCTGTACAGAGTTTCTCCAACTTATTTTTCCCCATCCATGTGACTATACCTGTTTAGAAGATAGCAGGAAATGGTCTTTATCTATTCTGTCACGTTTAGTGATATCCTCCTTACATAGATCCCTGGAAAGTCCACTAGATCACTGTTTCCCCCTTAATTGGCCATGACCACTTTTTTTTTTAATGAAAAAGAACAAATGTAATATCAAAGTGCACTGCAAATTGTAAGGCCAAATATCTTCCAGTTTGTGCACATGCAGGCATGTGTGTGTGCATGTATATGTGTGTGTGTGTCTTCAGGTCATGGTATAAAACGAATATCTTATTGCCGGTCCTGGTTTGAAAACTTTGAAAGTTCTAGATGCCCCATAGATGGCCATTTGTAAAACACATGCTTATACTCTTAGTGGTTAAATAGCTGTATTTGCTGTGCACTAAGCCAGGCACTATGTTACACATTTTCACATAGATTATTTCATACACTCTTTGTAACAACTCCAAGAGTGGGGTACTATTATCATTCCCATTTTACAGAGGAGGAAACTGAGATTTAGAGAAATATAGTAACTTGGCCATGATCACAAAGCTGATACATAGTTAACCTGATGGTCCACTTTCAGGGTTCCCCTTATGCACTGCCCTGCAGTATCTCCAGCAGCCGTTAGTCTTTAATTTTGTATATTTATCTGAAAAAGCTCGCTTTATCTTATGCATATAAAATAAACACTACTTAATGAGCATTCTGATAGGTGATCAGTAGGAGCCAATGAGGCACATGGATTTGGGACTTTTGTGCTGCTGAAGAGTTCTACACACTTAGAGTCTCAGAATCTCTGGTCTAGATGCATCCATACACAAACACACACCTTAGAGCTGTAACTGTCTAACTGTAGCTGTTCAAGAGAGCCGCCTGACAGGAGCTGTGGCTTTTAGTGGGACAACTACATATGGGATAACCCATCAGAGGGAGATATGGGACTAAATACCCTACTGTGTTCCCTTCCTGTCCTCAGTTTCCATGCCAGGGCCCCCCTTTGGCTGAGCCAGAGATCACGAGTCAGTTAATGTAGTCCCTAGAGGTCAACCTCTCATCAAGGCACAGAACAGAGTAGAGAGAGTACAGAGTGGTTATGGGGGTGGGGAATGAGCATTCCCAGCTCCCAGTTCTGGGAGTGCAGACCAACAAGAATCTCCAGTGCCTTGAAACGCCCAGTCTTGGCTCTGGCCGTGCTTGACAGCTCTCCACAATGCTTACCTCTCCCTAAAGGACAAGAACTGAACCAGCCAACTGGGGCACGGTGCAGTCTTGGGACACGCTGCAAGCCCCTCCCTTGGCCCTCTTTTTATTCATTGGGCTGCCAAGGGAGGGAAACCAAGCCAGGAAAAGAACTGGCCCCCCTCATCCACCTAGGCATTTGCAGCTCTGCCAGCACTTGGGCATCTTGTCCATGATTTAATCATGGACAAGGTCAGCGGGTCTTTATACAGGCTAGAGATGCCACCATCTAAATGGTGGAAATGTATTCCTGCCAGGATTTTGCACACTTCAGAGTTGAACCCCACCTCTGGGAGAAGGGAGCAGCAAGTAAATTATTGTGTGTGTGTGTGTGTGTGTGTGTGCATGCGCACGTGCGTGGATGCGTGTAAGAGGGGAGGAGTAGAATGCAGTCTTATAAAGACGTGTTCTTGCTGTGTCCACTTGCCCAGCCTTTGCAGGCAAATGCGTGGCTGCAGTTGTGGCTAAAATATGAATGAGTATGGTTGTGTGCAGGTGCATGAATGACTGTATGTTTCTGTGAATGAATGCATTTGAGATGAAGTGTGTATGGGAGCCCTTGCAAGCTGGGATAGTGGTTTGCAGGTGCTTGGCAGTCTGGAAGCATCTACCAATCAGCGTCTATACCTCAGTCTGTAAGTGCTGCGTTAGGGGAGAGAGGGAACACTCGGTTTGCTCAGAGCACCTCCCTTTTGCTACTGCTGCTGCTGTGGCAGCAGGAACCATTGGCAATTGCCTTGTCTTCTCTGAACCCTCAAGAAAGAAAGGCAGGGAAAGACAGAGAAACCACATGGTCAGTCTGTTACCAGTTGAAGTTTCCTCCAAACACCAGAAATTGTCCTTAGATAAACTCTAGCCCATAGCCTCCTGACTTGTCCTCAGTGCTCCTCCTTGAGGCTGAGCAAGGGGCAGATGAGTAGTAGCTGGGGTATCATTCTTCTCTGACTTCCACTTCTTAGACCTACTAGCCCAGCATGGTCCAATTATGCATATTATGTCCTCGTCTGAAAACCTCGAGGTCAAAAACATGTTACCCCCTTCTCCCTCTCTCTCTCTCAGCTAGACTTCAGGGATTGAAAGGAAGAGCCTCATTCTAGTAGGACGTTGAGATAAACATAGATGATTGGGTAATTGTGAAATGGAAACCTGACATCTGGATGTATCAAAAAAGGTTTTAAGGCCCACTTAATTTTAGGTCAAATGACTTAAATATATCTTGGGCACTCCTCCTCCACCCAAGGCCCCCCACATCCCTCGTCTTCCAAGTGGCCTCCTGAGAGGGCCCTTGTACACAATGGCCGTAATTAGTCCCCTCATTAACAGTCTCAGCAGAGGCCAAAGACTGAATGGGTCAGAGAAACCAAATTCTTTTATCACAGAGAGACACAAGTGCAGCACATTTGGGGGGAGTGTGTCAGAGAGAGAGGGTTAGGGAGCAAGAAGTATAGGGAATGAAGACTCTACAAAACTGTTATAACTGCCTCCCCTGGAAATAGAAGAATCTAATATTCCCTCCCCCAAAGCTTTGGGAATCACTAGCACCCATTTTGCTTCCATTGGAGGGCACCCTTTATATTCATGTATGTAAGTCATAGGTATGTATAAAAATGTATGCTTGTAAAATAGGTGGGTGAAAACTACTGCTAGCTATGTGAAGGGGCTCCCCATAAAAAGTTGACTTTTAATAAATGCAGATTTTTAACATTACAATCTAATTATCAGATTGCATCCTTAAATCCCCCAGATTAAACCTAATCCTATTTTGGTGGGCTGCTTTGCCTTTTCTGCCAAGCAGCCATGAGAGGAAGGAACATCGCAGAGCCTTTGCTTATGAATGTACTGTCTCTGCTAAGTGTGAATGCGCTGGTGCCTTGTGTTTGTATGAATGGGGGTTGCATGTGCTGGTCAGAGGCCACGTGAGACACGTGGGGTGGGAATTATATCTTAAAAACATGAATTGGAAAAAATGAAACGGGAAAGTGTGAATGGCATAAATCTCTCCCATGGTGCCCCTTCTTCTCTATTACCCGCCGCCTCCATAAGGCACACCTGTTTTATTAAAATTAATTCCTGACTTTGCAAATAACAATAGATCAATATCTGTACTTGAGTTCCACCCTTCACTGGGACCACACTGCTAAAAACAGAGAGCTGCAACACAAAAGATACCGCAGTCAGCTCAAGCAAGGGGTTATTTTTAGATCAGAAAAAAAGAAGGGAAAGGAAGAAAAAAAAGCAGTTCTGGGTTTTGCAATCTAATTTGGTCCCTTTTCTTAAGGGAAAAAAAATCCCATCAATGGCATTTTCCATACAATCTGATTTCTATTTGGCTCCTAGAAAAAGAAGAAGAGATCTAGGGCTGAAAATTCTGGAGTTTTATGGCTGATTCCAGCTAGTAGCCTTTCTTCACCAGGCTCCAACTGAATTAATTTGATACTATTTTTGAAAGTCAGTGTTTCTAAGGGAGACCTAATGACGCACTGACGTCAATGCAGGTCAATAGCACACACTGCTGGAACTGGGCGTGCTACACCGAGCCAGAGCTGGAGCCTTTTCAAACAGCCCCAACTCTGCAAATATCCCAGCTTTGCAGGGGGAAAAAAGCCAGGGTTTTATTAGCATTGGGACCCCCACCACTGCCCCCCCAACACCTTCAAAACCGATGCATGTTTTCCTGATGCAAAAAAAAAGAAGAAAATCCAAACACATACAATCAGACCGCACTGCAGTGCCAAAAAAAAAAAAAAAAAAATTCATACCTGTCAAAGGAACTGTATGTAATCTGAGCACACACACATTTACGTTCAGAATGCAATGCATATTATTAGGGTCTGTCTATAAATAGATCCCGAGAGTGTATGCTTGGGGACTTTGTCCTCAAACCGGGTTTTTGAACGTGGGTGATGAGTTCTTTGCTCTGATCAGTTACTCAGGAGGTGCCTGAATGTGTGGGGGTGGGAACGTGGGAGGGGGGCTGCCTCCTCTTCTCTCCTTTCCTCTGGCTCTCCCCCTCCCTCCTTCTCTTTTTCTCTCTCTCCCTCCCTCCTCGATCACCTCCCCTCTCATCTCCCTCTATCCCTCTCTCATTTCCTCTTTCTCTTCTTCTCTCTCCTTCAGCCTCTCCCCTCTCCTCCTTTCTCTCCCCCTCGTTCTCTTCTCTCCTCTCCCCCTCCCTGTCTCCCCCTCCCTCTCTCTTCTCCCTTTCCCTCTAAGTCTGGCACTGAACGCAAACTGTTTTGCTTTGCTCCGGGAAGAGTGCAGACACATAACGTGAAATCCCGAGCTTTTTGCGTGGTGCATTTAAAATGCTTCCTTATTTATATTACCCTCATTCCCTCACCTCTCCCACCCCCTCACCAGTCCTTCCAAATTTCCCTAGAAATCTATGTAAAGCGTGCGGAGGGGAAACATTTGCACAAAAAGTGAAGGAGCTCGCCAAGGTAGGTTATACCATGCACTGTCTTGTGTTTGGCTTTTGCAAAGTTTATGATGTCAGTTGGTGGATGTTTGGAGGAGTAGATCTGTGTGACTGGCCGTGATTACTGTCTTTTTCACGGAACAATTATATTTGTACAAATTGCCTAGACTTCTTAAGCAGGCTCTCTGTGGCTGTGTGTGTGTGATTTGTGCAGGAGGCATGCCAGTTGGAGGATGGTCCTGTGGTGTTAAGCTCGGGAGAGGATGCCGCCTTGCCTCCCCCTCCCTGGTGTTTTTTTGGAGGGGGGGTTCTGTAGCGGGCAAGTGCTTCCTCCACTCTGTCATGTTTTGGATTGATTCTCATTCACTAAGTATCTTCATTATTGTAATTATTTTGCACATGAAAATTTAGTTGCAAAAAGGCTTCATGAAGTCAGAGCAAAGTGGGGGAGTGTGGGAAGATAAAGAGGGCATGGTGGTGGTGATGGTAGTGGTACATTTCTTGCATAGAGAATTTCATCTCTCTTCTTAGGATTTGGAGGAAATGCTAACCCTTTGTGGGTACAATCAAAATAATTTTTTTAAAACCCTATTAGTGGGTAAAATGAAATTAAAAAAAAAAAAACCCACACATTTTCATTCCAAGAGCAAAAACTGCTACGGCTCACAACCACCTGTAGAGGGAAATCTTTATGCATGATTTCTTAGGGCCGCTAGTGTGGAGGAAAATCGCCTGAAAAGGCGCCGGGCAAACTTTGCAGCAAGAAGACGAGGGAGGCCAAACTCAGCAGGGTGGAGGGTTACATTGCTGGGGCGGCAGAGGAGGGAAAGGCTGGCGCCCAGCCTGGGTCTCTCACAGCCTGGGAAGCCGCAGGGTTGGCCTCCTTGCTTTGCGAGCCTGGCCCGAAGGTGGGTACGGTTTGAAGTGGAAAAGCTATGAGGGGCCCCGGATCCCGTGGGGCTTATGTGACGATGGGGGGAGGCAGTGTTCCGGGAGGGCAGGGGCTGTGCGGTGCCTGGTGCCGTGTGGAGTCGGGGAGGTCAGAGGCCAGTTTTTCCAGCGGGGCCCTGGTTTCCCTGCGGGCACACAAAGCAAGGTGGTTATCAACAAGTGTTTCTCCTGAGAAGATTAGTTTTGACAGAGACTTCAAGGGGTTCTCTAATCTGGGTAAATCCACCAGGGCTTTATTGTGTGTACCAAAGAGAGTCATTCTTTGTTAGGAAGGAGCTTGGGGAAGAGAGGTGGAGCGCCAGAGAGGGGGGACTTTTGAACATCAGCCATTTGACCTTGGGGGCCAGAGTTCAAATCCTCCAGAGAGTTGAAAAGGCTGAAAAGAAGGTTACTCCTTCTCCCACCGCCATACCGTTCATACTGAGCTTTATGTTTAATGGGAAAAATTCAGTGCCTGGTGTTGGCCGAACCTCGTCAATGGGAATTCCATGTGTCTGAGAGCAGGATTTTTTTTTTTAATCTAGGGAGGCAGGCAACACTCTCAGCAGTAGTACTGTATTTTTTTTTCCATGCAAATGATCTTCTAGGAAAGCTGAATCACCTCCACTCTGAAGAGCAGCCACTCTGGGAGGTGGAATGAAAGTCTCTAGAGGAGGGGGTACCCCCCCACACACACAGCCTTTAAATATAGACGTGGGGGCACCATTTGAATGTGAAGTTAAAATGCATTTGGAAATATGGGGAAGGTAATAGGCAGTGGTTCTCCAGACAGGGCTGGGGTGGTAGTAGTGAAGACCACCAGGATGAGGATGTGATTCTGAAGCAGTGAGTTAGTAGATTTTTGATCCAGGGATGGGGTGCGTGGTGGGAGGGGCACTGAGTTACTAAATTCACCTGAGAAGTGAATCTTTTTCAGCAGGGTTGGGGGTGGGAGACTTGAGGGGGGTGCTTGGAAGTCGGAATCAGCAACATCTGTTGTCATAGCAAGGCAGAGAATATTCTAGCTCCCTAGCTAGAATAATCCGAAGGCAGTGAATACAGACAGAAAAGCAGGACTGGAAGTGAGGTGCAGGCACAGACTGGACTAAGCCTGCTCTTAGTGTGAAGCATTGTCCCTCCTTATGGATTTGCTGGTGTGGAGTAAGACCAGCCCAGCATGCCTGACATCCATTGTCCACATCAGTGAAGTCCTAGGTCAGGGAACTTCCCCCTCAGTTTTTGTCCAGGGTTAGAGGAGGGGTAGGCTTTTCCACCTCTGAAAGGAAACGGTGTCACTCCTCTCAGAAGGAAATTGTTTTTGTTCTTGACCTAAGTCAACAGGTGTTTGTACCCTCAATATAGAGGGAGAGGAGAGCCGTTATAAGAAAAATCTGGTCCAGGATGCCTGGGTGGCTCAGTCGGTTAAGCGTCTGACTTCAGCTTGGGTCATGATCTCGCGGTTCATGGGTTTGAGCCCTGCGTCCTGCTCTGTGCTGACAGCTCAGAGCCTGAAGCCTGCTTTGGATTCTGTGTCTCTCTCTATCTCTGCCCCTCCCCTGCTCACACTCTATCTCTCTCTCTCAAAAATGAATAAACATTTTAAAAACTTAAAAAAAAAAAGAAAAATCTGGTCCTAGGAATATAGCTTATGTGTCCTCCATAACCCCCCAGACTCATCAGTCTCACTCTCTACTCTGCTGTGGTCCCCTAAGGACCAGGTTCCTGAAGGACACCATGTTTACCCTAGCCTCAGAGGTGTTTCGTGTCTGTCAGCCAGTCCCCTGAGATCCTTGTAAAGACCACCTCTCTCAAGTTCTCCCAGGTGCCCAAGCACACATCACCAGCAAGTATATATGTGCAACATACATGCACATATATGCACCAAGACCGCAACAACACACAAGTATGTGCATGTGTGCAGACCTCTCTCTGCATTTGAGCCACAGGCCACCCACAAAAGAGCGGACCTTCTTCACCTTCTGTCCCACCTGGTTTAGGGGTGGATCTGACGTCCCTGAGTGTATGTGGTGAACCTGAATTTGTCTTGGGTTTCCTCATACTCATTCAGGAGTGTCAGTTCTCCCTTCACTCGACGATGGAGAGCATTACCACAAGCAGATGTCTACCCACTTAGGAGAAGAAGGAAGTCTACCTTTCCCCTTCATCTCTTTGGATGAGCCTGGGTGCTTCACCTTTGTTTCTCAAAAGAAAAATAAGGGTAGGAGCAGGACCAGCTACATAATTTGTGGGGCCCAGTATAAAAAAAAAATGGAAGGGCTCCTTATTCAAAAAACAGGGGAAAAGTGCAGTTAGAGGTACTAAAATGTAAAAACTTTTTTCCTTGAGTGTTTTTCTCAACTTGTCATGATGTTTTTTATTTGATGTTTCATGTGCTAAATAAAAATAAAAATTTCAAATTATTAGCATGAATTTTACCACCCATCTTTATATTATTCAATGCTACAGAAGAGCATTTCATTCATTCACAGAATCACCAGAATTACACAATTCACATTTCATGGGTCATACATGCATAGGTATTTTGTTCTTACCCAAGCAAGGGAAACATGGAACAAAATGTACCCAACTGGTTTTATTTCACTTTTTATATGCAAACAGTCTACCAGCTCTCTCTGACTTCAGCTTGCTGATAAGGAAGCTGGTAGGAAGGAAAAAGAACTATTAGCTGTCCTATGCTTCCCTTTCCTCCTATGTCATTTTCAGCATAGGTGGTTGGCAAATACAGGGAAGGAATGCAAATAAGAAACTGTACAGTAGGGTTCCCTGTTCATTAGTGTTTCAAAGAACCCCACTGCCTTCTTTCTGCATTTGAAGCAAGTTTTGGTTCAAACAACACTACCTCTTGTTACTGTCAATGCCCCCACTTACTCATGGACTTACCTTTCACTTGCTTTGAGTCTCACTGAGCTCCCACTGGAATTTTGTTCTCTTGGGAGACTGTCAGCACTATGGGGCAGCAAGGAATGGTGAGCATGTCCATGGCACATATCCTCTCTCCTGATACATTCTCCACTGTCCCACAGACTTATAAAACACAAGTTTAAAGACAAAATTATTATGGATTTCAAGACAATGACATCAGAGTATTAAACCAAGCATGAGTCCCTTCTGAGCACAGGGCCATGTGTAACTACACAAGTTGCACACCCTTAAAGCCAGCCTTGGCAGGAGGAAGCTAAAAGTAACCCAGATCCTAGATGGAGAACACTGTTGTTCATCTTCTGTCATCAAGCCAGTAATCCCATCTGCAGCAAAAAAACTTCAGCGACCTCCATTTTTGATCTACTGGGGTTTTCTTCTCTTCTAACCAAGTCCCACTCTGTGAAATGTCCACCATTTCCTGTTGACGGTGTCACAGCTTTGAAACGAGAAGTCATCTGCTGGTCACTTCTGGATCTGCTGAAGCCTTGGGTTAGAGCCCAGGCCTGAAAAGGAAGTATCCATCCAATCCCTACCCACCACGTCCACACTTGGCTCCATCAAGCAGAACTTCTGCCTGATATGTACTTAGATTTTACCGCCTACAAATGTATAAAATAAAACTTAGCTTGCTTCATCAATAATTGTTCTAATTATTTAATGACAGGTTCTCAAAAATGACTTTGGCAGTAAGTTCAACTGATGTTGATATAGAAGAAGTAAGGCTTAAGGCTCAAAAACAAGAGGAAGACAGTCCTATACTCTGATGGACCCCAGTGGGAAAGAATTTTCTCGTCCTTCATCAGTTGCCTCCTTACTCTTTATTCTCTAAGAAGCAAAGCTAGAGAGGACCTCAGAAATGTGAGGTGGACTAGAGTAGAAATCAGATGCCATTAAAAATGCATCCAACCTACAGAATGAAGACTCTGTTGGCCCTCCATCATTGGTTCAGGGACTTTGAGAATTGTGTTTTCAGCCTTAATCTAGTTTTATTTTCTTGCCTGGTCCTTCAGGTGACAGAACACCCTTTTGTGAAACATTTAGCTTAGACTAAGCTAGTAAGAGTATCAAAAGAGGAAAAACTAATTACGCTTATTCTTTTATATAACTTTTACTAGACTTGGAGGCTGCTGCTGCAACAGCCCAGTTAGTGGACTGGAAGATGAATAATTATTTACTGCTTGTGAATGAAGTTAGCACAGTACTTGACCCATGTGGGTGTTTAATAAATGCTGGCTGACTCTGGTAGGTCTCATTATTGTGGCAATATACTATAGTTGAAAGAACCATGGATTTGGGGGCATCTGGGTGTTTCAGTCAGTTAAGTGTCCAACTTCTACTCAAGACGTGATATCACCATTCATGAGTTCAAGCCCCACATGGGGCTTTCTGCTGTCAGCACAGAGCCCACTTCAGATCCTCTATCCTTTCTCTCTTTCTGTCCCTCCTCTGCGCATTGTCTCTGTCTCTGTCTCTCTCTCTCAAAAATAAATAAACATTAAAAAAATTTTCTAAAGAGCCATGGCTTTGGCCTCAGGGAACCAAGAGGATATATGATCTTGGACAAATTATTTAGCTTCTTTGTGATCTGCTTTCCTCACCTGACCAATAGGAGCATTCACATTATAATACCTACCCCATTAAGAATGAAATAAGAAATTAGATGGCTTATCCAAAAGCACTTTAGAGTATTACTCTACATATGTGATACATGTGTTGCACCTATGTATGTGCACATAGGCAGGTGTTAAAAATTTTTTTTAATCATGCTTTCCTTTTTCCCATCTCAATTAGCAATAGAGGTAGACATAGGTCTTTGATTGGCTGGACTCTCTCAGCAATTTCGTGAATACAGTATAATGGTGGATAATTCAGGGTTCGCAGCCAAAAAGACCTGGTTTCAAATCTTGGCTCCTGTATTTGGTTGGTTATGTAAGTTACGGCAAGTTATTTAAACTCTCTAAGCTTTGGTTTCTTGACACTTAAAATTAGAGTAATAATAGTACCTACCACAAAGATTAATGATAATGATGTATTGAGTTATTTGTAAAGGGCTTGGCACAGTGCTTGGAGATATAGATATATAGATATATATATCAAGTGTTTGATATATTACTGTTATTTGTTATTATTTTTATTATCATACCTCTCACCACTGATGGAGCCAAGGAAACATCAAAGAAGTGGTGAAAGAATCCTCTCATGGCATGTTGTGGGATGGCATTTCCATCATGTGCCTTTCTTTCCTGGGTAGATTATTTCTTTTCTGAAGATAGCAGGGTTGTTCTTAGACTTTTCTGTATACTCTGGGACTCCTCTTCTATCTTCCCCCATCTTACTCTCTGATAGCCAAAGGAACTGTTCTCCATTGACCCTGCCAAGCCAGGAACAGGCCTGAGAAACTTTCCTGGACCTTTCATTCCAGCTCAAAGCCCATAAACTCTTTTCTCCCAGTAGCCCCCAGTCCTGAAAGAGAGGCATCCAGGCAAGGAGAAATGGACTCAGTCTGTGCTTTGCACAAGTCTGGATCTCATGAGTATGAATGTGAGAAGATCATCTGTGTTTGACTCATTGGAGCCTAGAGGGTAGATTAGAGTGTCCTCCTTTGCACTGGGGAAAATGTTCCAAGTCCTCCTTGGACATTGTGAGTCCCTCAGGGATTCCTTGGAGGCAAGTACGACTGCCTACTCCTTATCCATATCTAGAGTTTCAGTGACTTCATTCCCTAGTGAGAACAGAAGAAAGTAATCCCTTACCCAGCCCTTCTGGCCTCATGAAAAATTGGGAATGCAACAAAAAATTATGGACACTCCACTAGATTATCAGGCAATATAATAGGCTCTGAGGATCCGGAGATAATTAAGACATGGGTCCTGCTAGCCATCATGGCACTCATAGTTCAGAAGGTGAAAGAGGCCTTTAGCAACTCATATTCTTTCTTTGGTAAGCCCCTTACCAACCCTAAGTTCTTAGGAACTTATAAAGCCCTTCCTTGACCAATAATCCACCACAAGTTCCCTTTCCCTGTCCCAAAATTATCTGTCCTGTGTCCCATTCTATCAAGAATCCTTTTGCCTATGAGTTTATGTGAGCATGTTAATTGGTGTGGATATATCAGTTGGAAAAGAAGTTCCATCCATTAAAATCCAGATATTTAGTTCTAAAGACTTGGTAATATTTAGTGATGAGGCTAGGTTTTTGTTGCAGGCAGTTCATTCTACTGGAAGGTCATGGGATGATTACATTAGGGTTCAAGGGTCTTAGAACTATAGGATTTACCCTTAATACCCACATCTTGGGTGTTAAGAACCACTGATCCTGGGAAGATCTGCTTTCCAAGGAGTGGCCTCACCCTAGCCTCAGTCCGGGGCAGGAGTTAGGATCCCAATTCGCTATATGGGTTATTTGCTTCTACTTAATTTTCTGTATTGAATTCACACAAACTTGGAAAACAAATCATTTGGGGAGGTGATGTTTAAAAAAGGAATAGCAAAATAGCCACTATCCGTCCTTTTCACTTCTTTGTTAGTCATTTCCACCAAGGCAAAAGGATTTCTCCTACTCTAAACTACTATTTATAAATTCTCAGATTTGAAAAGCTTTTCCATCTATATTGTGTTCAAGGAATCTGGTGAACTGAATATTTGGGAATAGAAATTGATGAGCTCATTTCCTAACTTGGCCCTTGACCTGGGGCAAGCTGACTCTCCCTCCAGGCTTTATCTCCCTTACACAGATTAAAGGAATACCTTCTGTTCCCTGCCCCCCAGTTCTAGTAGCCTTCCTCATCAACAACCAGTGTTTTCTCTTACCTGTCCCCCCAGTCTTCAGAGACCCCGTGATTAGATAGATTGACTGAACCAGGTGTCAAATGGCTTCTTGCCCAGGCTCTGCTGACCTGATGTAGTGAACTTAAGTGATTTACTTGGCCCCTCTTGACCTCATCTCTCAGGCAAGGGTCAGAGTCAACCAGGTCCATACCTTATGCAATATCCTGAGTATTGCTCAGAACAAGTTGAATATTTCTTGTCCTTAAGGAGCTCCTAAGGTGTTTGGAAGATTGTTCATGTATGAGTTGAATGTACTGTTGTCACCATTATCAGTCGTCTATGGTCCTGATATGGAGGGGTCAGTGGTTGCTCAGGCCTTAGACGACAGGTTTCTCTGGTCCCACTAGTCCATATGGTGTCTGGCATTCCAGAGACTATTCACAGCAAATACAACACAAGACTGACTATGGATTCCTTTTCACCTGGGACCTATTCATGTCCAGCCCCTGCCAACACTTTGGAGATCTTTCCATTAAGAGGAGAGAATCTCTCTGGGGCCCAGAGCAGAGGCCAGGGAGTCTGGATAAAAAGCCTTCCAACTTGAATACCTCCGAGACCTCAGACAAGTTCAATAATCTCTCTGTTTCCTCAAGATAGGAATAATAATAGTATCCACCTCCTAGAGTTATGATGAGTATTCATTTAGAATACACAGGACATGCTTAGGACATTGCATTGTATATAAAAAGTGCTCAGTTGAATGCTTGCTGTTGTTATTAGTGTTTCCCCCATTCTTAAGACATCTTGGGCCCTAATATCCTACCCTTTCAGGTCCCACTTGGGAGACTGCTGTGCATTTGAAGGGGATTTCAATTAAAACATAAATGATATATAACTACTTTGGCTCTGGAGGACTTTAAGCAGGATGCCCATGAAGCCGGTTGCAGCTGGTCCCTCCTGAGGGCTTGATGCATCCCTATTGGGGCCTAGAAGTTAACCAGACTATAAATCCCTAATCATAATGAGACCCTCATATGCATCAGTCTGAGATCCAATCAAAACATTAATAATTCTCCTGAGTACAATCCAGACCGAAGTTGTGTTTTGATTTGCAACAGAACATATCCTTTTAAACTAATAGAACCTATATATTCACTAATACTGGTGGCCCACAGCAGCAAGTGATTCCAGGAGTCAAAACATTTGATGTCAGCCCTGAATATGGCGGGGGGGGGGGGGGGGGGGGGGGGGGGGATGAAAGGACAGGACTGGACCTGAGTCCTCTCTTCTTCCTGTGGCCAGTGGTTCTCAGGCTCTTCAAGGCAGTAGGCTCCTTCATTTTTTCTCCTCCTTGTCATCAGAAACCTACCTTCTTACTGGACAGCTTCCCTCTGATGACTTCAAAAGGAGGATGAGAAGTGGCAGCCAGGCTTATGGGGTGATTGAAGGCAGAGTCTTTGTCACCACTGATTAAGGAGAAGTACTTCCTGAGATATTAGCTCTACAGTGTGTGCTTTCCCTACCTAGTTCAAGCCCCTATGTCAAAGGAACCAACAATGAGCCTTAACCAGAGCTGGGTACACAGAGCCCAGCAAAGTTACAGATCAAGATAGATGGAGTCATGGTTTGAGAGCTGCTGGTAAAATCCATAGCTTACCTATCTCCCCCAGATTGTTCATAATGGCAGTTCCCAAAGAATCTTTTCTTTATAGGCATGAGCCCTAAAGGATTCTATCCTTGGACTAGCTCCCCAGTTTTTAGTCATTCGGCTCATCCTAAATTATAAAAGTCCAGTGAATTTGCCAAAGATGAAATGAGTTCCCTTTGTTCTCTCTGGGTAGGTCCCTTGTCTAAGGGATTATCTTAGGGAGAAGAGGTCAACTGCTTCACCCTAGTGGTAGTTTTTCCTCTCGAGACAGGTCAGACTTGCCCTATAGTAATGAAACAATGGAATGAGAAGGAACATAAGGTATTTCCTTCAGTCCTGGGACTTAAGGTGTGTCTAAACTTCCCTTAGCTGTGGAAACTTCTAATGCTGAAGGGAACTCCACCATTGTCTGTTCTGGAAAACCCAGCTAGGGCCAAAGAGGAGCTCCTCTATATTTCAGAATACCAGCTACTTTGACTTAGGGCTGTTTGACTTAGGGCAGGTTATTTAGCCTCTCAGAGTCCCAGCTTTTCAACTTTAAAATGGAAATTGTAATAGGAACCTTTTCACTTAGTTGCTGTGAGGATTGAATGGGATGATACATACCTATTAGCACAGTACTTGAGATTAGTAAACACTCAACAGATATCAGCTGTGGTTAATCTTGATAATGATACCAACAGAAGGAGGGAGAGGAGCTCTCATATATTTTTAACCTTCCTGGATGGCAAGTGTTGGCCTTATTCAGGGTTCCTCCTGAGCTATGCTTCATCCTGTAAGTAGGTGAGGCACAGAGCCCCTTGGGTACCCTAAAAAAGTGAGGCCACTGCTAATCACAATCAGACTTTGAGCAAATGTTAATTGTAAGAAAGACTGGAAATATCTCCCACTACCTCTTGGGGCTCCTACTATTGCATTGATTAACTGTGAGCCAGAAAATAAACGTGAGTAAGAAAGGTCTGTGCCCTGATGGCAGGCCACCTGGTTGACCTGAGGAATCTGAATAGAAAAGGAACTGTGGAAAAGCTCAACTCAGATCCTCAGTAGAATCCATCGCTTTGGCAGCCATTTTAGGTCTTTTATCTGAGCCACATGCTGTGTCCATCATTTTGTTTCTCCTAACAGCAGGCAAGGACTATTTCCTTCACTCTGCTGCTTAACAGTGGCCAGGCTCCACAACTGCCTTATAACAAGTTTACAATAAAGGTCCTTCAGTGGCTACGAATCTAGATATTTGTCGGGAAAGGGTGACTGGAAAGCTAGAGCACATTCAAAATTTCAAGAGCCAGAGAAGTGTTAGCTTCAAAGTTTTAGTCCCATATCTCCTTGGATCAGCCCCCATAGAGGAACTGTCCTTTCTATTCCAAGTTGCAGATGGAGCCCAAGAGTTGAACCTTGCTATGCGACTCAACCTGTCTCTAAAGTTCAAGAACCCCTGGTTCTCTGAAAGCAGGGTTGGGTCTAGGTCTTTTGCTGAGCTATCTGGTTTTCTCGAAGTAAAAAGGTCTCTGGTAGAGAAAAAGTCTGTGGCCTCTGGGCAGAGATTTGTTTTACAGAGAAATGAAGCAAAACTGGACTAGAGAAGAGCAGTTTTACCTGGGAGCTCCCTCTACTGGCTCTTTGGTAGAAATTCCTTAGCAGTCATTTTGTCTTGCCCTGTGGGTATCAATTTGAGGCATCCTCAGCTTCTTGGTGCCTTGAACGAAGGAGAGAATAAAGTATCCTGAGGTACCAAGGAAGGTGAAACTCCAGAGGTTGGCCTCTTCTGGCTCCTTAATAATTTCATCTAACATTTATTGGATGCCAACACAGTGCTAGGCATCCTACTTGTATGATCTCATTTAATACACAATTGCATGTAACAAGGTTTTACGAATAAGACAGCCATGACCTAGAACACTAAGTTAGTTCTTGGCATCACCAGAGCCTAGCAGACTTCCTCAGTGACCCTCATTGTTGTTAGGATTCTCCTGAATGAGAACGCAAGAGAAGAAAGAACCAAGGGCCGATGTGAAATTGGATGTGGAATTTGTTCTCACCACCCAATATATATAGGTTATACTTGGTTCTGGGATTGCTCCATAAACCTCCTGGGCTCTTGAGCACTTCAGCTTTGCTTTTTAGAGAATTCAGCCCCTGAGACAATTAATTACATGACAGGGCTTGCCCAATCTGTGCTCTCACTGTGATGCTCAGACTAAAGAACGCAGAGTAACTACCGCAGTGACTAAGAAGAATTTCCATTACAGAGGTGAGGCCTTTTTTATTTGTGGAACATGTTTGCACCTACGTTTTTAAAAATAAAATCTTATGAAGTGGGTAGGGCAGGTAGCAGTGCACTCATTTTATAAGTTTGGAATCTGAGATATTGAGTGGTGTGTTCCAGATGTTGGTTAGGAGCAAAGAGCAAAGACCAGAATCTTCACTCGCAGCTTAAATTCTGACTTTCTTGTTGGCATTGGCTGAAACTGAGGTCCAGATTGGGCTTTTTTAACTGGAGAGAATAAAGACTGTGAAACCACTTCCGTGATCCTTACATATAGATTCCGGCCTGAGTCACTCTTTTCCTTTTTTCGGGTTGGTTCATAATCTCGTTCCCTTGATATTGAGTCATTTGGGAATTAGGATTTACACAGTCACTTATCTTTTCAAAGTTGATCTCTCACCAACCCACATTTCAAAGGTATCTAGGTCCCTGAGAGAATCTGAAATATTATTTCAACTCTCCTGTACCATGGAAATATGTAAACTTTTTCACTTAATGCAGAAGAATTTAAAAGCATTTCCAAATTGGTTCTTTCTGGGGATTTGAGACATGGGTACATCACAGGATTCCCATTCCTCTTTGGGTTGGGTGCTAGTCTCCAGTTTCACTGAAGTGTCTCTAAATCTACACAATGGGACATCAGTTCCTTCTTCCTCCTCCACCCCTGCCTCAAGATTTCCTGTGACCTGCCCTTTCTCCTATAGGCAGAGTGATGTCATATGGGTTCACAATGGTATCTGCTGATAATAATGCAGAAGATACAAGAGGAGGCTTTCTGTAGCACTTTCTGAGCAATTGGGCTATCACTGTCTTACACAGAGTAGTTGGGTTAAAAGTATTTGTCCATGACGTAACTACCTGGCCCTCACCTACCAGCGGAAGCAGGGCTCTTTGGTTCGACCTGTTAATACCACAAATACTACTTCGCCAGAAATGTGATTTCTTGATGAATAAGTTGGTCCAGACCTGCCCATTTGAAGTGAACTCATATTTAGCAATCTGCTGGTAAGGCCGAGCATCCCTTTATCTAACTGTTGCCTTGAGCATCTGTCCTCTGTGTCCCTACTACCCCCCAAGGAAGTCAAAATAATATCACTGAGGGAGGGAGGGGTGAGTTCTGAAACGGCATGCTCACAGGGAACTGTGAGTGATGGAATATAGGTTGCTGACACCATATCCCTTTCATTCTTGCTTGTTGTAGGAGCGCCAACGATCAAGAGGAGACCAGATGAGTTTTCAAAGCAGTCCTCAAACACCCAGGACACACCTCATCCTTTGCCTCATGCTTTCTGCAATGTTGCTGCTCATATTCATCTTCCTATTAGCCCTTGCCATAATTACCCCTTCCTGATCACCATTCTTCCTCCATTCACTACCCACTCAGCTCTTTCTCCAAGGTGCCCATCTTATGGGCAGTGGCTTTGCTCTCTGTTTGGCAAGTTCCCTTCTGAGTTATGTCCAAATGGCTAACCTTAGTTTCCCTCTCTCCTACCCCTGCCTCATGCCTCCAACAGCCCAGCATTCAGTCCCTAGGTGAGGAAAAACCACAGTACGTCCTGCCTCTTCCAAAATGAAGTTGGAAGACTCTGCCAGAGCAGTCACACTCAATGAAGATACTCAAGGTATCTGAGTGTAATGTCACTGAAACTAGATAAGAAGACCAGAAATCCCTTAGACCCAGTCATATATAGTAAAAGAGCTTACTCATGACTGTTTGGACAGATTGAGAATGTGGAGGTAGGAGGAAGAGAAAGAGAAGGATCCTCAGAATTGGACTGTCCCTGAATACAGGATGGAATCATCCAGACTTTTTTTTTCTCCAATTAAATTTGCATTTCATCCTACCACATTGTGATGGCTTCAGTCTAGACATTTTCATTTGAGAACCAAGGCTTTTCTTCATGGGTTCTGAACCACAGGTTCCTGGATGGTGAGGTAAGTGACAATTGCCAGCACTGGCTAAGGTGATTTGTAGTGATCTCAGAAGCCCAGTGCTTATGAGCCAGATCCACCTTGTTAGGCTTTAATATTTGTCCTCTATCAGTTCCTATTGACCCAAATGCCCTTTAGGGATCCCAGCCCAGCCTCACAATGTTAATATCAGCCTCTGCAAACTAAAATAGGTTCCAGGTTTGGCCAAACCACAATTTGTTGAGGTCATAGTCCTCTCCTTCTCAAAAAAATCACTACAGAAAGTGTGGTTCTGGAAAACCCACCATACCTAGAAATCGTATCTTCTACCTACCCCCCCCCTCCAACCTTGTGCTTTATTTCTACTCTTACAGGTGAGCTAGAACCAATGAAAGATGCTAGGTTTTCACATGTGACCTGAAAGTGTTTCTTCTCATGACAAGATCCAGATCAAATTTGTTATTTAACTCATAGCCTTGCCACTAATTATAAAAAACTGGCCAGTCTTCATATATGTTCATCCATTATTCCTCTATTCCACAACCTATATTTATTAGGATACCAATTCCAATTGGACTACCAATTCTTTTAAAGAATGTGAGGCCCGTTTTTTGCCATTGGCCTGTCAGATGTAGTGGTCCAAGCAGCAAGTTTCAAGGCATTTCTATGGTGAAAGGATAAAGGTTTAGCCAATTCAGACCCCCCCCCCCCCAATTCAGAACTTGTGATTGAGCTCTCCTTGCCCACTGAATTCAGGTAGGGTAGAGTGCTGTCTACCAAGCACAAGATTAAGACCAAACTCAGGCAGGCATCTTGAAGCACTCCTGAGATAGTTCTTTTCTCCCTGTGGTCCTTGTTTTTCAAGCTCTGATCCTTTTCTATATAGTCTCTGCTAAACTAAAGCATGCTGGCATCCCAAGCCCTACCCCACCCTACCCCTTTAGCTTCAGTCCCCTATCATGTGCTTGCTCTGGCTTCCTTGTCTTTGCTTAGATCCTCTCCATGAAACCCACTCTCGATACTCCTGATTGACCCTCTAAGTCCCTCTTCTCCCAAACGTGCCTTTCATGTGACAAGGCATGGGGAAACCTATCATCTGGTTCTCCAAGGTGTCAAGCAGAGTGGCATTAGGGAGGGAGAAGGGAATTTAAAAGAGCTTGCTCCTTAATAATGAAGGTATGCAAATAGCAGATATTGTCTTAATTGTTCTGAAGTTGAACATGGCAAACACTTGGAGGTAGAGAGTTGAGACTTTTGAATGCTGGTAGCAACCACACAAAAAGGGGGCGGGGGTGGAATTCTAGTCACTTTCTTCCAGCATGCAAGTAGTCCTTAAAAATATACCCTCAAGCCTCCAAATATGCTGGCTTCTAAGAAGTATGTCCCAAGACCGAATGTACCTCTTGATCAGGGTAAGTGTTGAAAACGTGTGTTTAACAGGGGAAGGGGACATGGAATCGCTGTATTCTGCATGCCGTGGCTCGTCCCCTCCATACCGCCAATGGCTTAGTTTCTAAAGTTCTCAGAATTAGGAATATGATTCTGAAAGGAATGAAAGAAGACTTGGATGACTAGCCAACTCAAGTGGAGATTTGCTGCTGTTCTCACCTTAAGACAGCTTTTTTGGAAGAGTTTTAGAAGAAGTTTTCAACCCTTCCCTAGTGCCACCCAAGGGTCTCCCTCAGTGGAGGTGTAAACGTGGCTGGGCATAGCAGCCTGAATGGACATAAAGTTTGCTGTCTCTCCACTCCACAATTGGCTAGCTTTGGATAATTCTCTTGAGCTTGGGATGAGGCTGATCCAGCTGGTGCTTTCCTTGGTAGAAGACAGAGGGAGGTTCTTCTCACAGGCAGATGGCCTGTTAGGAGGGTGGTTCTACTGGCCAAGGGACTCCTTAGAAGGAAAGTTTCAGACATCTGCAGTTCTACATGATGGTGCCTAGAACTAGAATATAAAAGACCAGATATTGGAATAGAGGCAACATGATGGAATGGTATAGGCATGAGTGTTGAAGCTACATAGATACGAATTTGACTGGATCCCAAGTTTTACCAACTTCAAGCTTTAAGACTTTTGGACAAGTCACGTAAGCTATCTGGTGTCCATTGCCTTAGCTTTAAAATAGAAAAAATAATAACTGATATTCCTGGAGTGATTTCTCTATTCAATAACCCAGTGGGGTAGGGAACATTATTATTATGACACCCATACAATTGCGTTTAATATATGTGAGATTGTTTACGTAAAAGTGCCCACTACAGTGTCTGTCACATGGTAGGTGCTCAAAAACTATTGGTTTCTTTCCCCCCATCCCATCCCTTATTTAAGCCAAAATAGTTCCGCTCCCTAATGGAGATGGCTTTAGGCAAAGAGGAATTTCTTTCCTGGATCTCCCTGAGACACTCCCTTTGTTTGACTTCTTGGGAGCTGCATTTCATTTTTTTTTTTTTCATTCTCCAAACCTAGTACTTTACCTACTGGCATTTTGTCTTGGTGCTCGGAGGGGAGACAAGAGACACAGGCAAGACATCTCTGGGTTTCACTGACCCTGAAAGAAAAGAGATTCAGTTCTTTTCAAGGGCTTGGTGACAGTAGCTTACCCTACAGGCTTTCTGGGGGAGCATTAGGGAAAACGAGTCCTCTTCATGCTTGGGATGCCCAGGAATGGGTTGGTAGTGCAGAAGGTGGTTTTCATCTTGGACAGGTTCCATATCAGTCTATTAATTCCGTAGGTGCTTAGCTTGAATGATCAGACAGGAATTGGCCACGATGGCACTTAGCAAAGAATGGTGAGACAGCTCAGAAAGCCAAGGACACCAGTTCCAGGCCAAGCATGTACCAAAGGACCTGACTGACACGTAGGGGAAAAGGAGATGCTACCTACTACGGACTAACTTTCTTCAAATGTTTCTGCTGAGCTTCCTAGGCACCCACCCGCCCCCCAGCAATCTGACCAGTCAGCTTGATTACAGTAGCAAAACAGGGACACAGCAGAAGTGCGCCCTCTTCTGGCAGGGGAAGAAGCAGAGACATTGAGTCTACCAGTCCACCAGAGTTAGATGCGTGTAATTTTGGCTGCAACCCTCAAAGTTTTGAGGTGCAGAGTCTGAGCATGTTTATTCTATTTACAACTCCACCTCATTTGTTAGTGCTAGATACAGGGCTTGCTGAAAAATGTTAAGGGGCCCCCAAAGTGGCCTCAAATGAGCCTGCTTTGATCTCAACATAGACAAAAGAGCATCTCACCACCGCAGAAAACAGATCACATCATTCTAAATGGTCTTTTCTCTATATAGCTTATGTAGTTTATATAGGAACTATATGGTTTCTGTGAATGTGCCCCTCTTCATGAATGTATGCTTACATATACCTAGTCACGTATCTTTAGAAACATACCTGCTTTGTGGCTTTAGAAACATTTGTAGCCTGATATTTTCATTAATCCAAGAAGGCTGCATTTGAAATGCTGCTGCCACATGATGGGGAAGCTTCATGTCTGTCAGGCCACATCTGATGATACCCTGTGATAAGCCTTCTTTGGTGCAAAAACGAGGGCTGCCTACCTCCCATTGGTACTTCTTCCGGCACCCACCTCCCCACTGCAGCCTATTCTCATACACATCCATACATGCATTCATGGGGCTCACAACAAGCAGCTGCTAATGAGCTACCAGAAGGTGTCCTCCATGCTGAGCAGCCATCCTTTCTCTCTGTTTAGTAGGCAAAACTTAAGCCACAGGCAGGAATTGAGGGTACAAGATGGACATAAGCTTAAGTCAAAATCTCTGAGGCAAGCTATGAAGCCTAGGAGGGCCTGACGAGGGAGATGATAGGGTATTAAATATCACAGTGATTAAAGATCAGCCCCGATCACTCCCAGGCTTTGCCCCCCAAATCTTAGTGGTTGGTAACCTCTGGAAAACTCTTTATTGGCATCAAGGAAAACCATTGTCAGGGAATATTGACTATGAGAGTTAATAAAAGAGATGAAACATGCATCAAGCCAGGCCTCTACTTTCCAATCCCCTCACCCTTTCTGGACAGTGGTTATGTGAGGTGGATCTAGAATGCTATGTGGATTTGGGAAGGGTGGTCTCTGTGTGTGCAATTTTGTTCAGATCTTCCAATTTGCAGCAATTCTTCCCACTTCCATCAGTCCAGCAATCAATAAACCCTTTGTCATCCTGAGGTCCGGCATGTCTACTGCTGAAACACTCAGATTCAGATACAACACACGGAGGCCTGTGCGGGCGGGCGCGCACACATACACCGTCACCCTCATGAAACAAGCTCCATTCAAATTGGTTTAAAAATAGCACTAATTCACTGGGCTCATTTTTCAGGGATATTACTTCAAGAAGAAGAAAAATAAGAGATCTCTAGGTCTTTGAGAGAAAGAATAAACCCTCACCCTTAGTCTTCAAAAGTTCTGCTAATGTGGCTAGAGACCAAGTAAGCATTTGCAGTCTGTTGAATTTTCTCCCTCCTCGACCATTCAGCAAAAGTTGTTTATCCGCTAATCCCCTGTCATCAGAATATTTATAGAGGTGGGTTTCCTTTCTGCGTGGTGAGGAGAGGGAAAAGCCAGCAGTGAACCTTGTCCTTTGCCTCCCGGGATCCCCTCTCCCCCCAGCAGCGACTCCTTGGCGGCCAGTGAATTTGTGAATCAGCTTCTCCCTCCCCCCATCCAGGGGAGCCCCTAAACGCTGCTGGCCAGTTACAAAGGAGTGTGTGTGTCTGTGTGTGTGTGTGTGTGTGTGTGTGTGTGTGTGTGTGTGTGTGTGTGTGTTAAACTGCAGGCTTATTTGTTCCTGCTCTGGGAGTCTGTCTGTCTGTCTGTAACTCGGATTATTGCTTTCTGGGAAGCTGTAGCTGACTGATTCCGTGGGAGACCAAGCAGGATGCGTGGGCAGAGGAAACAGAAGAGGGGAAAGGAGGGAGGGAGAAGAGGGGAGGGAGAAGAGCAGGGGGGACAGCGGGTGCCGTTGAATCTGTTATTTGCGTCACTCGAGGAGCCGGGGCTATCTGCCCGACAAACACACAGCATTAATCCGAGTCATAGCCATAGCTGTCTTTGCTACAGTGGCCAGATGCGAAAGGGCGGGGAAAGGACGCTCGCCGGAGTCAGTACTGACCCGACTTTGCACTGGGCGGCGGACACTTGGGGAGGGGGCTGCCCTGATTGGCACGCCCGCGGGGGCCCGCACGCCTAGAGCAGACGCGGCCGGGGCCGCAGCCTCCTCTGCGGCTGCCCAGCCCCAGCCCGGGGTGGCGCCTGCCTCAGCTGCCTAGCCTGCTCAGTGGCTGCGCCGAACACAAAGCGCTGTCTCCGAGCAGAAGCCTCTTCTCGCCTGAACCAGACCCACCAAAGAGGAGAATCTGCACGTGACGTCAGTAGCTCATGACTGACGCAGGCTGGCAAAGGAGACTCAAGGCGGCTGCTCCGCGCTGCCTTCATGAGTCTATTTTCTCCAACCCTCTCGTAGTGAATTTACTAGAACGCAACACACACACACACACACACACACACACACACACACACACTTCAAAATATACATTTCCAAAGGCGGTGTGTTGCAAACACAGCGGGATTTTGCAAAGCATGGGTGGGAAACGTGGGAAGGGTACGGAAGATTGCCCCCCCCTCATTTGGGAATCTCCATCGTGGATAGCGTTAGACTCTCGAGCTTTCTTGGAAAGGTCCTCTGGGGAAGGGGCCTAAGTACCCCCATCCTCCTCCCCAGCCCCCAGCATGCAGGGAATCTGGTCAATGGAGACATGCAGCTCTAAAAAATACAACCACTCCAATGCCTTCTGCTGCGGAGCTTGCAACAGGCAGAGGCAGACCGGAGTTAATGGAAGGGAGGGAAAATATAATATCTGGGTATTTTTCTGCTTTGAAAAACATCACCTGCAGTAATGCAAGTTAAGTCTGGTGGTGCAGAAAAAAGTGGGGAGGGGGCACTTAGTGCACATTGAATGTTTCGGACTTCAGGTTCCAGCGAAATGCCTTTGTGTGTGGAGGTTTTTTCAGTACTTGCTAAAAATAGCATCAGGGTTTGATCGTGTTCCAGAAATAGACCGAGGGCTGTACTGGATAAAAAGCCAGCGCGGGTGGAAGAAAACCTGGACATCACCGCATTGCCCCCCCCCCAACTATGTCTGGAAATTAATTGTTGGATTTTTCCTCTCCTCTCCTGTCTCCCTCTCTATCTCCACTTTCTCTTCCCTCCCCCCCTATGTTTCTCTTTTTCTGTTAAGGAGTTCCCGTTTGGGTAAGTAATATTATGTCATGTGCATGCTGCAGACTGTGAGTATGACCTGAGGCTTACTTCGTGCATGCTCTGGGGTTCTTTTTTTTTTTGCTGCCTTTCTACCCCTTTCTGAAGAATAGGGTGGGACTGAGTGGAGGGTGAGGGGTACAGCTGTGTGTGTGCATAATGAATTTTGGGCTGCATGCAAAGGAACTGAAAGGGGGAATTCTTGCAGAGCCGGGAATCACCCTGACGAATCTCTGAATCAATAGCTGCTGCAACTCTCTCTCTCTTTATGGGTCGGCGCTGTTGAGCCTCGTTCTCTCCACTGCCCCCTCCCCTCCCCGTTTTCTGTCTTAAAGGATGCCCAGATACCACTTAATGGACCATCTCTCTTCGAGATTAAAGGAGGCAATGAGATATAGATTAAAATTTCATGGATGGGGCTGGGAGGTAAAGGAAAGGGAAAATCTCGATTCCTTTGAGAAACCTCCCTACTGGTTCGGTTCCTGGAGACCGAGGACTGAGACCCTGGCCCGGGCTGGCTCAGGGCGCGGTAGCTGTCCATAGAAGGCAGGTGCTGAAAATTCCTTGGTCCTAGGCGAGTTCAGCTCCGAGCGCCAGGGGGCGGGGTTGGCGCCAGCTGCAGATAGCCCCGCCCTGGATGCAGAAGAGGGATGAGGAGAGGAGAGGGTTAAGGATGTTCAAAGGGGAGAGTCGTGACTTCGGTGAGAGCTTTGGGGAAAAGGAGGGGTGAGTGGGAAGGAAAGGGAAAAAATTTAAAGGAGGGGGGAGCAAAGTGTTAGATTCGAGGATGAGCCAAGGCCCAGCGCTCCAGGAACCGAAAGCCGGGGGCTTACCGGCTTTCTCCGCAGAGGCCAGTCTTCATTTGGGTCTCCATTCCCAGGCTCCGGCACCTTCCCGCCAGTGGGTTTGAAAGATTTCTCTCCTGTGATGGTGACTCTCAAAATAAGAGGCTATAGGTTGCTTTATTCAGACCCTCGTCGCCTCCCACTTCATGCCCCCACGCTCCCACATTCTGCAATTCCCGTGAGGTGTGTAAGGATGTGTCTGTGCATTATGGCATATTTCTTACTATTCCCCCTTCCTTCGCGTCCTAGTCATAGGAGCCCCCAAATGAGTTGTGGAATGAATGAATTAGAAGCCAAAGCACAGGCGTTGCTGGTGCGATACGCAGAGAATCCAGTCTTGGGAACAACCGCGCGGCGCCTTAAAGTCAAAAGCCAAAGGGTTTCGGAAAACCGGCTCCGAGGGAAACTGGGAGGGGGCGGTTCTTCTCCAAGTTGCCAAGTGGTACCGGGAGACTATCAACTCCCTGGGGTTATGGGCTCGACCCAGAGTGAGATTCATTGCAATCAGCCCCTGACACTTTGGCCAAGACCTGTAGCCAGACAGGTGAGGAGGGAGGAAGGTTATTAGAGGCCAGAAAGGGGATGAATATCACGCGCACACAAAGACATTCATACTGATTAACTCCTCCACGAGGAGTAATAAAAATGGATCCTCAAACTGGCCCGCAAAGGTGGACTGTAGACGGTAGGAGAAATGAATCTTGCAGCTCTGCCATAAGCTTGTGTGCATACTGGGATATTTTCTATTAATTAAAAAAATAAACTCAGGGTGGCGAGGTAAGTATCTGAGGGAGACAGTCTTCAGGAGAGAGATAAGGAGAGCCCAGGTGCTCTCTGCTCCCTCTACCCCGTTCTAATCCAGCAGGGGACTCTGGCTTTAGTGACCTGACCCCCACGCGGGGCACACAAGGCGCAGCCCTGGTTGGGGAGGGGGGAAGAGGGTGGGTCGAGTTATTTTTAGTTCAGAAGCAGTTTCTCTCTGGAAAGATTCCCTGGCTGAGACTGGGTATTCGTCAACTCATAATAGTAACAAGGGCTGTTACTGATGTTGTGGAGAATAACACAAATAACGCTGCAACCCACACTTTGTCTTGACAATTCAGCTCAAACCAAAGCTGCTCGCAGCCTCTCGGCCCACCCCTAGGCCTCCTCGTCATCCACCCGGACCTACTCGTTTCCTTTCCCAAGCCTCGCCCCTCTCAGCCCCAAAAGTTGCGTGGTTGTGTTTACAAATTCTGCCACATTTGCAAAGGAAATGGTTGGGATGGGGGGGAGCAGCCGGGTTGGGAGGGGTAGTAGTGCAATAAAACACTTGCAGCACGTGGAGTGGTGGTGGTGGGGGGGTGGTCCAAGAGTCAGAAGGGGGAAGGAAGATGCCCCGTCCTCATTCCCCACCCCACCCCTCGTCCCCCATCCCTTAGCACAATGCATAAGTTTACCCCCGAACTGGATCCTATTAAATAATTCAATGGGAGCGGTGTAATTTTGGTTGGAACCAGCACGGATTCCCAAGTCGTGACTGCAAAAAGTGAGTAATGCGCGCTGGCTGCGTCATGGCTCTAGTCACAGTTCATTCCGAACTGAGAAGGAATCGTGACTTTGCCTGGAGACGTCCCCTACATGGGAGACGGGGGGGGGGGGCGGGTAGACAAGCCAGGGGAGACGGGGGTGGGGTGGGGGGAAGACCTATCCAATGAAAACCGCTGCCAGGGGGGCATTTGAACTCCGCCGCTCGCTGTCTCGCTCTCCCCTCTCTGCCCGGTGCACCTCTCCCCCCACCCCCCCGGCCGGCGCGCTCTCAGGCGCGCTCGCTCGCTCTCCCGCTACCCGACGAGTCCTCAACAAGTTGGAGGAAGGCAGGAACGCAGGGGTTAAGCTCGGAAAGCAGCAATTACCAAGATCGTGACCCTCCCACACAGTACAGTAACTTATATACTTACCTGGAAGAGCCTGCTTTGCCGCTGGGCAAACACCGTTGGGGGCAGGGAGGGGCAGGAGGGGAGCGGGCCGGTTGGAAAGGGACTCCTTCAAGCTGGCTGCAGTGCGGACGGGACCAGCGCGCTCTCGGGGCCTCCGGACCGAGGTAAGGAGGAGCGGTTGATACACAGGTCGGCCGGTGGTCTGTAGCTCACAGGTCTGCTGAGCAGAACTTTTTTTTTTTTTTTTCCCAGTTGCCCCGCGCCGCAGAGGCGGCGGGCGCTGGCTGTGGAGCCCCCTCTGGCGCGGCGGGCGCGTCGACGCTCGGGGGGAGTGTGCGTGCGTCTGTCAGTAGCCTAGCCCAGGGGATGCTGTGAGAGGGTGGGTGGGTCGCAGCGCTGCGGAGGGTGACGGATGGGCGGAGGGGGTGGGTCGACAGGGACTCCGAGGCTGAGACTACTTGGTCTAGATACGTTTTCTCCTGGCTTGCTGAGCTGGAGTGTGTGTGCGCCCGCCCGCACGTCGATTCCAGGGTGGCCGAGAACAAATATGGCAACTTTCTTGCAATGTTGGCAGCATCCCACCCAGGCCAAGTTTTTCCCCCCTGGGGACTACTGTTGGAGAGGGAGGTGGTCAGAACATTCTGTTGCCCACACCCTTCTTGGATACTGATGGGATGGCTGGGGAGGGGGGCAAGAGCGAATATGGGAAGGGGGGCGCTGCACTAGGAAGAAGGAGGGCAACCCCTCAAAGTTTGGATGGATGGTGGGCACAGGGGGCCTAGAGGGAGAGAGGGGAGAGGGAAGGAGGGAGAACGAAAGAAAGAGATCACCCTCCTCCTTTAACCCCCTAGTGTCCCTTCTCCTCCTCTCTTTCCTCCTGAAGATGCTGGAATCTCCCGTCGTTGTGGGAGCCGGCGATCCATGAGGGGCTCGCCCCTTGTTGTTACCCTCAACAATCTGCAGAATGGGGAGGAAGGGGGGGCTGCAGCAATGAAAGGGCACCAGAGGCGAGTGGGCCGTTAGACACCCGATATCTAGACGGGTTTGGGCGGGGGTGCAGAGGGGAGCAGCTTCACCATTTCTCCTGAGCATTCAGAACTTTGGGGGTGGGATCGAGACATTCTCATTTTTCTAGAAATAGGCTGACTAGCGTGGAGTTTGGGTTTATTTTATGTTCATCTCTGCCTGTCGTTTTCTGTCTGAATCTTCTGGCTTGGGTCCCATTGGGAGAGGTCTCTGTCTTGAACCCTCCTTTGCTCAATATCTTGCACCCCTCCCCTCACTCGGACTGGAATGGAGTTAGGGGTCCTGGCCAGCTTTTTTGCAACAACAAGATTTTAACGTGTTCCAGTCTGGGTTTTGTTGAATAATTAGAAATGGAAATATTTTTTTTTTTTGCCTCCCTCCCCCTTCTGAAAAAAAAAAAAAGGGAAAATGTGAGCTCTTTCCTGATTGGTGGGTGACGATTTTAGTCCGCACCAATGAGCTGGCGGCCTCGTCTGTATTTATTTAGTGCTCTGGGGGAGTTTTTCTCTTTACGCAGCGCCTGTAGTCACGGCTGGAACCTCGGCTGGGGGACTAGAAGGGACAAGAGCGGGTTCAGGGGAAATCCGAACTGTATCTGTTCAGAGATCCGCGACCTTGCAGCCAGGGCTGGCGGAACCCTGAGAAGGGAATGGGGGTGATAGGCCAGATAGGCGAGGAGACTCGGGGTGCTGGGGCTACGGAAGAGGGGTGGAGGCAGGGCGCCGGGATCCCTGGTTCCCCTCCACGCTCCTCTTCTCGTCCTCCACACACCTCGCTCGCGTCCGTGCGGGCTGAGTTGGGGGATCGCAGTCGGTGTGGAGAAATGCAAGGATGGGTCGGGGGGCGCGGGGAGGGGCGGCCGACGGGCGGGCGGCGCGCGGGGTGGGAAGGCTGAGCCGCGATGGAGCGCGCTGGGGAGACCCAGCGGGCTCGGCTCCGGGGTTCGGAGGCATCCTGGGCTGAAGGCGGCGGCGGCGGCGGACTGAAGAAGCCGGCAGACTCTGCCCTTCGCGAATCTTTTTGCGGTCTGGGCTTGCTGTACATAACTCAATAGCCGGAAGCCCTTACCCCAAAAAGCATTCGCGGAGGGCGCGCTCGTCGAGAAGACCGCAGCCAGCAGCGATAGCCGAAGCCCGCACCTTCCCGAAGCGGCTCGGTCCGAGCCTTTCCCAACCATTTCCCCGTTTTCCACGGAAGAAGCAATCCTTTCCCTCGCGTCCTTCCCGCGCTCCCTGAGGCTTTGGTCACCCGCCTGTCCTCCGAGCGGGTCCCCCGCCCCCAACTTTTCAATCGACTTTGTATCACAGGGGGAATTGAAGCAGGCGGTGTGCGTGTGTTTTCGGAGAAGTGGAAAGAAGCTAAAATACAATAAAAGTTTACAGAAGTTGTGTCTTCCCCCAACCCCCGCCCCACACCCCGAATAACCCCATTCACCCATTGCAAAAAAAGGGGGGATCTGGTCCTCAGGCCAAGTCAGTACTTGGAATATGAATCAGTTTAGGACACGTTCTGGTCGTTTTTGACCTTAATGATCCAACTCGGCAGTCTAGGGGTGGGGAAGCCCTTGAGGGAGGGGCGAGAGGCCCTCAGCATCCTCTGTCCTAGCGTGGGGGACCTGGAGGTGAGGCGAGCCGCGGGGAATTGGGGAGCTCCGAAAAAGAGGGAAAACACCCAGGCACCGCCCGCTCCCCGAGTCTCTTCTTCCCCTCGCACCTGCTTCCAACCTAATTTGATGCGTTTTCCAGCCTCAGGTCTCCCCCATCTCATCTTTTTCAAAACTAAGTAGCAGGGAAGGAGGTAAAACAGGCAAAAGCTGGGGAAACCCCCGCAGAGAAGGAGCCTTTGAGAGATGTGGTTGTGCCCGACTCAGGAGCTCAGCAGTAGCAGCAGCAGCCCGGTCCTGGCCTCTCCAGGCCCCCCGTCCTGGGGAGGGAGGCAAAGCTGCAGGACTGAAGATCGTCTATGGGCCCCCCTCCTCCTCTTGTAGTCGTGACCAATTCGGTTACAAGTGGCACACATCAGGCCTTCACCATGCTAGGCTCCCCGTGCCCTTCGTCAGCTAGAAACAGTGCTAGACGCCCTCAGGGACTGGACTAGAAGGACACACAGACACACACACGCGTCCACAGGGAGGGACACAGATAGAGGATGAGTCTGGAGATATGAAAGCCCAGGACCCGAGGGCCAGGAAGCTTTCTGTTTTCGGGGAGGACCTGAGTTCCCCAAGCACCCCAACCACCGTTCTTCCAGCAAACTAAATGCCCACCATCATTTTCCTCCCGGTAAGCCGAGGACCCAGACGCTACCCTCTGCCGAATAAGAAAAGGGCTGCGGAGCCCCACAGTGCTGGACAGAGTCAATCTTTTATAGCTCAGCCTTCGAGAAAGCACCGAGAAGGCACGGAAGGCGAGGACTCGAACCTCTAGGGCTAAATCCGAGCCCCTCTCCCCAGATAAAGGAAATTTTTTCTCCCAGATTGCGTTTTCTGAAAGAGTAAAAGGGTCCCTAAGATCCGCAAAAGGAGATGGAGCAAAAGCAAAACCCCCGGGGGGTTTCCTCCCTGCCTCTCACCTGGGGCCGTCTGTGGAGCGATAGCTCCGGCGGAGGGAGAGGCGTCAGAGCCACGTTAGACTAAAAATAGCTTCACCCTGTGTCCCTTCGGCTTCTCTTTTGTCTTTTGCTTCTTGCATCCCCCGCCCCCCGCCCTGCTCCCCAGCCAGAAAGCCCTGCTCTCCCCCAAAAGCCTGCTTCTCCACAAGATTTGGGAGAGAAGTGACCTAAGAGAAGTGAACTTGCACAGAAGAGGTTGAGCAACTGGAGCGCAGGCTGCGGGGGGTTCCCGCGTCCCTGGCCGCCCCCCCCCCCACGTCTCCCGCACAGGCTGGGTTTGGGGCAGGGGCTCCAGAGCCCCGGAGCCCCGGCCGAAGCCGGCGTCGTGCGCGCCAGAGCGAGTCCTCGCCTCGCCTCGGCCAGACAACTGTTGCTGCCTCGAGGAAGCCGCTGCCTCCCAGCTCCTGGGGCGGCTGCACGGTCGGGACCGGGGCTGCTCACTTCTGATGGGGCCGGGGAGAGGGGGTCCTTGTGCAGAGGGGTGTCAATCCGGCTGGGAGCAAAGACCCCCTCCCTTTTCCCGTCACAATAAGTGAACATCTGTGGCTCTTTGTGCATCTTTCCTTCCTCCTCAAAGCAGTTGTCAGCCTGGGGCCGGTGGGAGCTGATCTCCCCCTTTCTCCCCACTTTGCCTTTGCTGAGGAAGGAGGGCAAAAGGGGGGGTAATCTCTTAGAACCCTCAAACTGCCTATGCACACCCCTCTTGAAAAATGCCACGTCACCGAGTAAGCCAGGGGCCTGATGGACGCTTCCAGGCACTTGCTTCTGATGCCAACCGCTGGAGTCCCTTATAAAGAAGGGGGAGGCGGCAGGGGGTAGCGGCTGGAGACCCTTCCTCACCTCAGTCTATTTCTCCCTGGGGAGTGGGAAGTGTCCAGGCGGCCCCCAGGGAAACTTGACTCCTCTGCCCAGGTGCCTAGCTTAGTCTTCCTGTTAGAAAATCAAGACTGGAGGTTGTCTCTGGAGCTAAGGAAGGGGTGAAGGCGGGGGACATTCCTCCCACCCCTACCCCAGCCATCTGCCCCCTAGTGGCTGGGCCAGGCTAGGGGGTTCTGACTGCTGTCACCCTCAGGCCCCCTTTTGTTACTGTGCACCTGCAGCTCTCCCTTACCCATGGCTAGAACCACATTTCCTCCTTGTGGACCCTTTGCCTTGGCTATCCTCTTTTCAAGACCTCAGGTTCCTTCTGCTTTATCTGCCTTAGTTTGGAGACAAAGGAAGGGATTGAGATCGAGTCCAAGGTACTGGGCACACTTGCTGCAATCTCAGACCAAGACCCTCTTCTCATTCCCAGAGACTTTCCATACTGGGACGCGAGGGGGGGGGGGGAGGAAGCTTCGTTAGCATCTCTGAAAAGCTCTCCTGTGGCATCAGCATCCCTGCCTTGTAACTCTTGGTCCAGATGTGCCCCTCTGCCCTTTTCCTGTCCTTCAGCCACCCCACTCCTTGAATCCCTATGGCATCTCCCCACCCCCAGCCTCTCTCACTCTCCTCCTGAGCCAGCATAATGACCCTCTCCATCTTTTTTGCTGTTGCAGGTAGTTGAACCTGTCCGGACTTCCGGAGGTCTGCATGAAGCGTGGCCACTGAAGGAGGGGGTCTCAGAGGCTATAGGAACTGGAGAGTCTGAACCAGTGAGCTCCGGAGTCCCAGGTGAGTGCAAAGATACCTCAGCCCATGGCCCCTTGGCCTGGGTAAACCCAAAGAGACTGCACATAGCTCTTTACTCGATGATGCAACACAGGGAAATCAGTGCTTGGGGGACTGTCCTCAGTGGCTTAGCCTTTGGCAAAGAGAGGCATCTCTTATAGAGGTTGTTAGGAAGGACACAGTGTCCCCCGAGACAGGCCCCCTTCCTGTTTTATCCTCTAGCAGGACTTGGGCCTGGGTGCTTGGAGGCCCCCAGTACCGAGAGGTGCAGGACTTCCTCCGTGGGGCACGTGGTTCCCTCCCTACCCTTGGCTTCCTGGACTATTTAAGGTCTCTCAGTGGCCCGGCGGAGGCACAGAGTGGAAAAGTTATTTGCTGAGCTCAGTTTCGCTGAGGAAACTGAAATGTTGAGTTATTTCTCCTTAACTAAAGTTCAGCATAGGAAAGGTAGGAAAGTAAACATTTACGTTTCCTGTTAACCAGCAAAATCCTTTGCTACAGAGCTTTTGTCTAGCTGCCTGTCTGAGCTTCAGTCATACTGTGACTTCTTATTGGGAAATTCAATTCAGAGCTTGGCAGAGAAATTTTGAAAGTCCAGGGATGCTCGATTGGTAAGGAAGGGAGAAAGTGAGCTACCTGGCTAATCCTTGGATGTTATGTGAGCAAAACGTAGGAAACTGGCAGAAATCTTAGAGGGAAGCTTGGGGCTTGTGGCCGAACAGAAGCACGTGACACAGAAGACATCAGATCATTATAGGACAGACCTGGTTTCTGTATTAGTGAAGTCATTGCAACATGAGTTTTGAAATCTTTACATTTTGAAAGTGGAACTCAAACCATAAATAGATTGACTGGACTTGTCTATAATCCCACACTGTACAGGGAGGACAAGATCTTCAAATCTTTCACTGAACTTAACTTCCTTTAAATTCCCCTTTTTACCCTGAAGTATACCCAGAAGGATCTGAAGTATATAGCAATAGGGTTGTTGTTCATTCCAAGATGTTAATATCTCCCTCTTCCCCCCTTTAATTGGCCTTTAATTGGTATTTCAGTTGTATTGTGGAGACAGCTAAGAAAATAAAAGGGGGAAGCATTGTTCTGCCTGAAAGGTAACCTCTTCCCATCATGATTCAAAAAATCTGCAATAGGTTAAACCTCAAAATTAGATATAATAAGTACCACGCAAAAGATAGAAAGAGTTGTTGAGGATATACAGGCTAATACCTTCATTTTAGAAATCAAGAAATGGAGGTTCAGAGAGGTTAAGTGATTTTACCAAGGTCACACAGCTGGGACTCAAACTCAGATTGTTTATTGTCTAAGCTGGGTTCCTTCTTTTTACTAAATATTTCCTACCATTACCAATAATAAACACAATCTAGGGCATTGTAACAGATTCCCCTCCAAAATGACTTGCATTTAGGATGCCAGGGTTCAGTGAAGAGTTTACTGAAAGTTCCTTCTTCTGGTGATTAGCATTCTGGAGGCATCCCTCAGTTAGGCTAGGCATGGCTCTCCTTTCTCTCTTCTGATATGGCCTGGACTTCGGAGCCTCCATGTTGGCCTCCGTCTGCTGAGGAAGTCATCAGCAGGAGAAATTTGCTGTGTCATAGAACTCAAGTCTTGGTCTCTTTCACAAATTCTGCCAGCACGAAACAGCTCCCTGTGGCGTAGGCCCCTGTCCCTTATTCCTCTTCTCTGGGTAGCAGTTGGACTCTCTTCCTTCTTGCCTGCTGGGCTTGATTTTGAGCTGTTAGGAAGGTAGTAAGGCCTGATTTGAATTCTCCCAGGATCTCCTAATCACTTTACAAAGAAGCAAGACTCCCCTCACCCCAAAGGAGCTTTCTATCCAAGCAAGATCCTTTGATCCCTGTCCTTCCGACATCTTTTAGAATGCTGCACATCACCTGCTTGTAGGACAGCTGTGTGGCCTGGTCAGTTTTAAGCTTAAGATTTACTGCCAGCCCCCAGATCTAACTCTACTATTTCGGCTTTACATGTTTCCATCAATGACAGCGACTTTGATGCCATAGTAGTAGTCATATCCTTAGCACATGGGAATAATAGCCACGTTATTTGCGCCACTGCAAATAAATCATTCTGGTGGCCTTTTTCATAGACTCTCCCCACTCTTTTGTCCCCTCCGCCACATTCTCCCCTTTTGGTACTTGTTGGCAGCTTTAAACTAGGAAATGAGATGCATTTCTTTGCTTAGAAAGCAATGGTTTGGGAGGAAGAAAAGTGAAATGGGGTGGAAGATACAACTAGGTTAAAAAGCAAAACAAGGGGCACCTGGGTGGCTCAGTTGGTTAAGTTGCCGACTTTGGCTCAGGTCGTGATCTCGCCATTTGTGAGTTCAAGCCCGCATCTGGCTCTGTGCTGACAGCTCAGAGCCTGGACCCTGCTTCAGATTCTGTGTCTCCCTCTTTCCTTGCCCCTCCCCTGCTCACACTCTCTCTCTCTCTCTCTCTCAAAAATGAATAAACATTAAAAAAAAAAAAAAAAAAAAGCAAAACAACAAGACTGACCAGCAGTGGAAAGAGTTGAAACAGCTAGTTCTGTCTGGTCCAGACTGCTGAGGTTCATGGCCTTACAGAAAAACAATTATATCCTTTCTAAGCCTTAATTTCTCCACCTATAAAATTAGGTGCTTCAGAGCTCAGATTCCTCATCCATTCATTAATTCAACAAATGTTTACTGAGTTCTTACTACGTATCAGTCCCTATTCTAGGCCTTAGAGATATAAATAAGTCATTCTCCCTGGGATAACCTAATGAAGCTAGGAATTTCTTCCTAAAAAAAAAAAAAAAAAAAAAGAATCAAAAAGGAAATGGGGCTCCTGGGTGGCTCAGTCGCTTAAGCATCTGACTCTTGATTTTGGCTCAAGTCATGATCTCAAGGTTCTTGAGGTTGAGCCCCACGTCTACTCTGGCTCCGTCAGCACAGAGCCTGTTGGGGATTCTCTTTCTCCTCTATCTCCTCATTTTCCCCTCCTCACCCTTCCCCCCTCACACTCCCTCTCTGTCTCAAAATAAATAAAATAAGCATTTTTAAAAAAGAATAGAAAAGGAAAGCAAAAACAACACAGATATTTTACATACAGTTTCGGGGGGTTCATGACTTCCCTAGACTCATGAACCCCAAATTAAAATTAGTTTGTCTAGTTAGTCTCTGAGGCTTACATTTTATAATACAAAGTTTTAAAACTTAGGGTACATTGTGAAAGCTAGATTTTTAGGTGCTCTTTATTATTTTTTTTTTCCTAGTAGTACTCAGTGGCATTTTGGTCATGATTTTTGGCCCCCCTTTATTGGAGAGCAAATATTTGGAACTTACTCAATACTGCAAACGGCTAGATAGATGTTGAACAGAAAATGAGTAACCGAAAGTCAAGGCAGGCGTGGAGCTGAGGGACAGAAGCAGATAAGTTTCATGACCCAACCTAGCCTGGACCCATGGAACTTCCAAGAGACAGTCCTTCTTCTAGGTTATGAGTTCTTGGCAGAGTCTGGTGCGTTGGTGGAGGGAAGCGAGCTTTGTGCTGGAGCTGGACAGTGTAAAGTCTAAATGCTTTTGGCCACCAGGGAAAATCACAGCTGGACAGGACAGGGACACCTTGCGGAGGAAAGGGACAGTCCATTCATTGTAGGAGGGTAGACCAGCTTCCTTGTGGCACAGCAAGCGGACTTACCGCAGGCAGTTCCCCTGAGGTCTTGGGTGCAGGAGAAATTGGGAGGCTTGAAACGAACATGGAGAGGTCAGCGTGCAATGGCTTCATCTCGGTGCTGTGTTTCAATGCCTCCTCCTTCCCTGTGCTCAGAGCCCTCAGACTTCTTCCCCTCCATGATGAAGGCCTCACTTTTTTCATTTCGCTGCAAAGGCCACCTACTGATGGTAGTACTGGTCAGAAACTGAGGCGAACTTTACTTTCTGGGAGATGTGGATGCTCTGATTCCGCACGCCCAGGGCACACAGCCAGGGCAAGACACTGCCCGGATTAGGATCAGACCCTTGGGAAGAGTTTGAGGTAGACGGCGGGAGGACAGGGGGAATTGTGTGAATTTCTACTTGAGCAAGAAAGCAGCAGATCGCTATGGCTGAGGCTAACGTGTCGTAAAAGGTCTCCCTACAAATCAGTCGTTTTCAATTTTTCAGTTTCCTCATCTGTAAAATGGGGATGATAATAGGAGTCATAAGGTTCAGGTGAAGATTAGAGGTGATTATGCATTGAAACGGCTTCACACCTAGTCTGTGCTCAATAAAGTTAGCTGTTATTGCTGCTATTGTTGTTTTATTATTATTGTAACTAATAATAGTAATAATATTTTTTCTGTTTGACTCATATAGCAATGGCATATCAGGCTTAGATCATAGAATCAGCAGTCATAGAGACAGAGCTATTCCCTGAGTGACAGATGAAAGATAATCTTTTCTGGAAGCATCTGTCCATTTGCCCCACAGACGGCCAGTGCCCAGGATTACCCGGCTGAGAACAAATCAGAAAGGCTGATAGGAAAATCTTTTTCTCTACTTTATGTATCCCTACAGAAAGATTATCTCTTTGTGGTTTCATTCCCCTTAAATTCATTCCCCTTTAATTCCTTGCTTTTGAGTTCTTTAAAAAAAAACCCATTGAATTGAATCACAATTATTTCTGTAAATCATTCTCTTTATACTTCTTTTTTTAACTTTCTGATCAGGGGGAACAAGTAGTTCATCTCGGATGCTTGCCATTCACTTTTGACTTTCATCTTCTATGGAGTCCTAAATTTTCAGAGCTTACGTGATTCCCACTGAGGAAATGGTAAAGGAGAAACAGAAGAGCAGGGTTGGATGACACTATTTGCGGTCATACATGATGTTTTCTCTTTCCGTTTCACACATATTTTATCTTCGTTCTTTCCTTCTTCCAGCTTCACTTTTCACTGTGTTATACATCTTTTTGTCTCTTGCTCCCTGAATGAAAAGATCCCTACTCCTCTCCCTGTGATCCACTTAGCATCCCATCAGGCATTTCTTTTAAGTCTTGGCTGCAAACTGTAGGGGTGATTATAGGACTAATATTTGATGTGGTCTCTACATTTCTGGGTGACCCTAGAGAAAAAAGGGCCAAGGCCCCCCGGACCTGTGGAGCACATCCGAGGCCATTCCAATGAGAAAGGAAAAACATGTTTTTGTTTTTATTTTTTATTTATTTTAATTTGTGACAGTGGAGCCTGCTGCACACACTTTCCCATTTCAACTCAGAGCCTACCCATTGGTTCTACTCGGCGACATATCTTTTCTTTCCTTAAAAAAAAATCATAATAAAAAACTCAGAGATAAACCAAACGCAGTCTAGGCATCTCTTCTTTGAAGCCTTTTAAGGAGAGGATAAAGGCAGCATGATTTGAGGAAGCAGTAAAACCCAACAGTTGAGTCATGGGCCTTGGTGCCAGTGAGACCTTGGTTGGCTCCCCAGCTCAGCTTTTTTTAGCTGCCTGCCCTTGACCAACTTGAGTCTCCTAGTCAGTTTCCTCATCTGGAAAATGGGGATATTAAAGTACCTACTTCATAACGAGGTTGTTGGGGAGGTGAAATGGGATGGCAGTAAACAGTCTAGTACGCAAACAATATTAACTGTTATTGCTGAGACAGATCCCTGCAGGCCCAAGGTAAGATACAGTCCAGCACCAGTTGGAAAAGTTGAAATACAAATAAGGAAGCGGAAACGTAAAGTCACTAATTGTTGTGAGGGAGGAGGTAAATCTTGAGTCAAAGAGCATCATACCAGGATATTCCAGACGTTGTGAATGCATCTGGAGTTGAACAATTAGTGACAGCAAGAGGGGAACTTGCTCGTGGCTTCCCAGCCTCTAAGGAGAGCAGCCCATTTAAACTGCAATGATTTACATCGCATTGGCCCTTTAATAATGCGACAGGCAAATTACTTAGATTAACCATGTAAAAGAGTTATGATCCCCAGGTCAACTGCTCTTTCAGTCCCAGATCTGAAAAAAAATCAAGTAAAGAAATAGTTTCACTATTTGTTTCAAGGTGGAGTGAGTGATTTTTTTTTTTTTTTTTTTTTGATTAAGGGGTCTTCTTTAATCTTTGAATTTCTGGCAAGGACCCTGGGTCAGGGAAAAGAAAAAGAGAACAGAAAACCTACTTCCTAGAGTTAGGGGTTTAATGAACCTATGTGAAATTGTCTGGAGAATTCTATAATTCTCAAAAAAAAATCTATAATTCTCAGCTGATTATGAGGCAGGAAGTATATTGGTAGCGTCTAAGTTAATTTTTAAAGGAAGAATGAATTAGATATAGCTCTCCAAACTTTATCCTTTAGACTCCCCCCACCTCCAAACTTTAACACCACATTCAGCGAAATAATATTTAAATAAAAGAAGAAAATAGTTTCCCTCTAGTGAATTTCCTTATGCTTAACTTTCTTTAAAAGAAAAAACAACATACGTAAGTAATGGAGCACAAAAGCAACCATTTATAATAAAATACTTTAAAGGAAAAAAAATGTACTCATATGCAGCTTCCTGGATTAAAATTGGGTCATTAAAATATTAAAGAATTAAAATTAGAATGTTAAGAAAACATTTAAAGCTGTTAACACTCATCTAATATTTTTATATATTTGCAGCTTTAGAAAATCCTCTAATTCATAGATATTTCCCTCTTGACATTACCTCTTAGGAAGTTTATCTAGAATAAAGCTGTTTCACGTAGCTTTACACAAAAAATATTTTCATTGAAATATGAAGTGGTCATGAAAACAGTTGCTATCTCTTCAAATAACAAATGATATTTTAAAAATACAAATACAAGTTTATTGCTTGTTTGAGGATTAGCTATTAGCTTCTTAACATTTTTTAAATGATGCTTTAGAATTTTGAAAGGAAAGTCTTTTTAAAAGAAGGGGGACTTTAAAAAACTAAAGTATACAATTTTTTTTTACATTTTATAATGGAAAATCTTGCTTTCAGTGAGCTACCTCTCAGCTAAGATTTAACATGAAATTTTAGGTTTCTTTTTGTTTGTTTGTTTTCTGTATAGTCAACTTGTACAAAACTTGAGACAGTTTACCCCAGTGACGATCATCATTTAACATATCTGAGAGGATATTTTATTTATGAACATAAAACGTTTATTTTTCATATGGCAAAAGAAAATATAACTTTCTGGAGAGATATGTGATGATTCTTCTACTATTCATAAACCCATTCCTTAATTTAAGAATCAGATCTCTTTTTGAGTTAATTTTTTAGTTAGAAATATAACTGTTACCAAAGTATTTCTTCCAGATACAATTTTAAACTGTGAGGATTTTTTTTTTTACTAACATAAATTGTAAGAGTTTATGTTTTGCACTAACATGACTTCATCTCTATTTGTCCTTTCTGTATTTGCTCCTAGATTATAAAATTTATAGATCTTAATATAACACATTAAAAGAGGTTGTTTTATTTATAATACTTATAAAAGGATTATCCATGAGACTAAATAGAGACTGTGATTTACTGCTTTGCTTTTTGGCAAAAATATTTTTTGCTGTTTTTGTTTTTACATGCAGGAGAGCCTTATTTAGGAGCTAAAGTAGTAGGTTCTGACAGCTGCTTGAGGATTCATGTAGGAGAATTAAATGACATTCATGGAATTTTCCAGAAATGATTATAACCCAAGAAATCATCTATCAAAAGAAAAAAATAAAAGCATAAAAACCTGGGTCAGAGAATTGCTCCAAATTAAATTTTTTCAAAGATTTTTCACAAATCTTTCATTGTTTCTCATATGTTGCATTGTGATCACCAACCTGTTGCATTTAAATAAGCTTAATCTGCTGTAGAAAAGACAGGAGACCTGAAGTAATTAAAATAAATTTCTTGAGCAATTACCCCTTTCTCACTGCCATTTTCCTGGGCAGACAGGCACGGCCTGGGGGTCATCTTTTCATATACATAAGGTTTTGGGTTTTTTTTTTCTATTTTTCCTCTTGCCTGTTAATATGCACCCTTATGGGAAAAATATGACTACAAATTTTTTTTTAATGGAGGTTTTATGGCAGTCAGAAAGGGAAGCTGATGCCTGTTCATTCTTTCTCTTCGAGGGAGTCAGAATTATATTTTTGATGCCTTGCACTCTTGGAGGCTAATATATGTTTACTAAAAGTAGGGAAGGAATGCTATGATCTTAAAGATCCTCAAAGGATGAGGGAGAAATGTCTCCAGCTCATTAGTGATGTCACTAAGAGGACAGGTTAAGGAGAATTATAGGAAGTTTATTCCAACATCTTAGCTCAGCGATGCCATCAAAACCCCCCAAATTGTATACTCAACATTCGTCCACATATTAATTTCATTATGGTATTTTTTTTAATGTGCGTGCACGCGCGCGCGCACGCGCACACACACACGCTATTATACACAGAGATATTACCTCATCTTTCTCCCTTAGAAGGTTGAACTTAACCATTTGTATCTAAAGTATCCCAATGTTAAAACATTGTCTCATGATGACTTAGGCTGACTGGTATCCCAGAGGACATGAATTCCTCTAAGCTTGATTTAAAATTAAGGTGAACCCTACCACATAAATAAGCTAAGTATTGACATCATTTTTGACATAAGATAGTCTTTTTTTAAAAGTAGGTTACTCTCAACCCTGAATTAAACCTTAGAACCCTTTTTGCCTCCTTAAAAAGACTGCTTGTGGATCTGAAGCTGTCAGTATCTGACAATGCGAAATCAAAACAGCTTTAAATAAATAAAATTTTAATCTCCAAACTTGAACATGGGGAAATCCCAACAATGATGTGGAAAAAGGATTAACTAAAATGGTTTAGCATCAGAATTATTTAAAAAAAATTACAATTGTCAAATTTCTAAATCCTGTAAAAAAGAGAGAACAGATTTTTTTTTTCTCTCAGTAAACTACCTTGAGATCTTTAGAAGGAAAGAGATGGGTAATATAATTAGAACCTTCAGTGGTGCTGTAACCATCATTATTATTGATTTCTTTTATTAAGAATATTGCCAATGTGCAACAAAGAAAAGAATGTGTATGGTAGTATAATTTAAAAAAGAAAAAGTAAAATACAAAAAAAGGAAAGAAAACTCTGATGATAGGAAATCACAGTTACAGGACTAAGAATGTTGGAGGCAGGTTGAAGCACATAATATAAAATAGGAAATGAAGTTCTTTATGCCTCTGCATGTATGTTCTTGCAAAACGCACATACATAAATACAAAATTTATACACAAGAATTTTTAAATTGATATTCAAGCTTATTTAAAATTTCACTGCTGTTAAATTTGCCCATCATTATCTTGGCAAATTTAGAAATCAGAATTGTCTGAAAGAGATTTCTTTTTTCCAGACTAGAAACAGGAATTGTAAGGGGGAAAGGTCATTCATCCTTCACCCCGATAATTGGATTAAGGGCCTTCTGAATCATAAAGATGGGTAACTTTTTAAAATCTTAATCATTCCATAATGACACAATCCTTGAAAAAGGAGTAATCGTTTTAAAATATCTGAAATTTTTAAAAGTACAATTTTGAGAAAGAAATCTTCTCTCAGGAAAAAAAAAGTTAGATATTCCTATAAAAACAAACTAAAATGTTGAACCTATTTTATTAATATATTGAAAACATAGATTTAGAGGAAATGTTCTTTTGGGGGAAGTTTTCAGTAAATAAAACACATATTTGGTTTTAGGAAGGCATTCAATATAGTGAAAGGCTATTCAAGTATATGAGGAAGTTGAATCTTAAATATATTGTACTGAATTTTTCACTCAAAATTTTATTAACCAATTTGGTTTTTATTTTGCTTTTGTTTTATCTTTTAATTTTTTTAGTGTGTATTTATAGCTGAGAGGCAGAGACAGAGTGCAAGCCAGGAGGGACAGAGAAAGAGGTGTTTTTGTTTTTGTTTTTAAAGATTTTTATACTCCTTTTTAAAAAATTTGTATTGATAGAACTACATGGACCTCAAAACCGTGCCCCTTTTGTAGGCTGGCTTTGCTTGGTTTGGCCTTCTGAAGGCCTAATGAACTGACTACATTTAGGTGAAATTTTTCTGTTTTAAGAAAGCCGTCTGCTCATATATTTTCATTAAGAATATGTTTTACCGTATAGGTAGTACATTAGTCACTTATTTTTCTTTGTTCTTTTCTCTCTGGATATTTTCTTTTCCTTCAGAATTTTATATCATGCGGCCCAAACTCATCAAAAATTGTCCAATCAAAAAAATTTTTTGTGTCCCTTTTCTTCCTTTTTCTTATTTGTAAAGATTTTTTTTTCCTTCACAGGACAGAGACCTTTTACTTTCAGCAAACTAATAGTCCTAATATAGTGAGAGCATTTTTATTGGGACCCCTGTGGTATTTTTACATTTGAGACCTATTGTTATGCAGTTTTGGGTGACACAGTGTTGGTGAAATATCAAACTGCACCAAGTAAACATTTGATGTAAAAAAGAGTGTGAGTCTGACTTTGGTCCCAGCAGTGCTAAAGCCCCTGTTAATTCTTGGTTGTCGTGTCTCTGACCACAGAGAGGGCAGAGGACTTAGTTTCAGACGGGGTGAGGCAGAGATCTGTGGCGGCCTCATCCAGAATCAGGGTGAAGTTTCTCGGGGCGCTGGGTGGCTCAGTCGGTTAAGCGTCTGACTTCGGCTCAGGTCATGATCTCAAGGTTCGTGGGTTTGAGTCTTGAATCAAGCTCTGTGCTGACAGCGCAGAGCCTGGAGCCTGCTTCAGATTCTATGTCTCCCTCTCTCTCTGTCCAATCCCTCTCTCAAGAATGAACAAACATTAAAAATTTAAAAAAAAAAAGGTGAAGGTCCTCAGGTTTATGTTGCTATGGGTATATGCATATATCTTGTTTATGAACTGTGTCTCTTCACCCACACGGTCTGAGCGGAGGTTTAGTCCAGTCTAATTTATGATTTTATGAAGAAGAGTCAAATCCAGATCAACCGGCTATTATTAAACAGTGAGTGATATGTTTTCACTGATTATTTGACTAAAATCAGTTGTCACATATTCCCTCTCCCCATGCAGAAGTTGATGCAACAATGTTGATATATTCATTCATTTATTCAACAGAAGATTTTTCTGGTTGATTAGTCAGATGTTAGAAGTAAATGAGGAGAACTTAACTTGTTGATCATTGGGTTCTATAGGTCTGTGCGTTTTTAAAGTGATCCTCAACTGTCAGATTAATGTATTTAAACTTTTTAAAAGTTAAAAAATTTTTATATGTTTTATTTATTTTTGAGAGAGAGAGAGAGACAGCATGAGAAGGGGAGGGTCAAAGAGAGAGGGAGATACAGAATCCGAAGCAGGCTCCAGGCTCTGAGCCGTCAGCACAGAGCCCGACACAGGGCTCAAACCCACAAACTGTGAGATCGTGACCTGAGCTGAAGTTGGATGCTTAACCAACTGAGCCACCCAGATGTCCCTAAAATCTTTTTTAATGTTTATCTGTTTTTGAGAGAGACAGACAGACAGAACGTTAGTTGGGAAGGGACAGAGAGAGAGAGAGAGGGAGACACAGAATCTGAAGCAGGCTCTAGGCTCTGAGCTGCCAGCACAGAGAACTCAGGAACAGAGATTATGACCTAAACCTAACCGACTGAGCCACCCAGGTACTCCCCAGATGAATGCATATAAAATTTTAAATACAATTAATCCTCAATAGATTCCTAATGTATTCCTAACAACAACAACAACAAAAATGGTAAACCCTAGTGGGGAGTAACCAAGCAGTGTTTTTACTGTTCATATATTCATTGAATAAAATTTAAAGTTCCTTGAAAATGTACTTTCATGGACTGACAGCTTTCCACCTCTCATCCGCAATGCACACAGAAAATATTCACAAAACATGCATACACAGGGAGAAATCTATTGCCCCGTTTGCATAATCTTCCATATTTTGGTGATTGTGGGTTGGCCTGAAGAATGAGCCCCTTCCCAAATCATTTTGTGCATGTTCATTCAAGGCAGAACCTTAGGATTTTATGGAACTGATAGGACCCTTGAGTTCATCCGGCCCAAACTGTCCATTCTACATAAGGAAAAACTGAGTCAGAGAAGAGACATTGTCTTGCCTAAAGTCCACAAAGAATTAGTGACTGGTCTAGAGCTAGAACCAGCTAGCCTAATGAGGTCTGGCCCTGGCAGAAGAGGGACATAATGCCGAGCTCCTGGGTGGAGAAAAGAAAAACAAGCAGGAAAATAGATGGCGCTGTTTTTCTGGTTAGGACATTTTTTTAAAAGACAGGATTACCAAAGACTGAGTACTTTTCGTCCAGGCTCTGTGCCATCCAATAGAATTGATCAGGATAGCTATATCTCTCATTTCTTTTCATTAAGTCTCCCAAAGGAGAGTAATCGAGTGACCTCCCCTTTTCAAGCTCAGAAATCAAACTATTCCCCACCTCTTTGTAGAATAATACTACAAACATTGATGAACACCAACATGTGTGAGCATGAGCATGTTGTCACATATTAACAACAGGAGGATACATTAGATGATGTCTCTGAAGGCACCTGGCATTCATAGTAGATGTTCAGTAAATCTGTTCTCTACCTGTAAGGACAGATTTAAATCAAGACAGATTTAAACAGCAACTAATATAAGGCAAAATAGACTAAGTTTAACTAAAGCTCAAAACAAATGGCCGTGGCACTGAAAGAAAGGAATGCGTAATTCCGCAAGGAGCTCAGGGTTTCAACACATGTGAGCTCTGCTTTGTAAGTTGAGTAGGATTTTGACAGAAAATGAATAAAGGCATGTCTGGCTGTGGGAACTCCACAGCAAAGGTCTCCAGTGGTGGGTGCATGGTATATTCTAGAATATGCTGTGATGGAAGCATTGGGTGGCTGGAATAATAAGGAAGAAAAGGACATTACAGAGATGATTAAGGCCTAGATTGTAGAGGAAGTTGAATGTGGAAGCAGAAGACTTCGTACTAAATTTCCGCGGGCATCGCAGAAGCCATGAAGGCTTGGGAGCGGACCTGAGCTCCGGTGACGATAGTAGAGGGTGGTCTGGGAGAGCAAGATAATGAAAGCAGGTGGCTCGGATTAGTTTGGGTCATTAGGAAAGACCTGCCTCTCTTATATTGCTTTGAAAAAAGTCAAGGCATTGTGACAGGGCTTGATATAAACTCAAGGGTGACACCATTCATGCGATCGCAGAGCCTGGTGGTCTGAGAAGCCACGCGGGCCTTAGTTAGGCGCCCCTACCCGTACCAGTCAACGCCTGCCAAGAAACAGCCAAATTATCGGGCTTGCTGCTGCTATGGTGCTATGAAGTCCCTCCTGGGGTGGGAAAGGCTTATTATGGCTTCGGTGAAAGAAAGGCCTCCAAATAGCCAATGCTTCGGTCAGAGTCATGTTATGTGTCTCATGTGTCTGGTCTTTTGGGTCACTTACACTCCTTTTGAGTGTTGGGTAATGTGGTGCCTCCGCCCCCAGGAAGAGGAAGCTTAACCTGTCTGGTGTCCATGCACCATCTTGCTCCGGGCGTGTTAAACCTCTCTGGTAAGAGTTCTTTTTCATCTTGTTTAGGACCATCTGTTTACTTACAGACCTGTTTCCCGAGCTGGGGTCTTTTCCCCTCCAAACTTGATCTCAGGGAAGGTGACTCGCTTCTCTTGCATCCTCTTTTCTGCTCATACTGGTCTGTGCCAGGAGGAGAGTGGCATTCTGTGGGTCTCAGAGCGGGAGCCAGGTCACTTCACATCTCCTCCTGCCCCCGAAGCTCTCTTCCCTCCTTGCTCTCTCTTCTTGCACTCTGTGCCTGCCTCTGTCCTTCATCCTCACATCATTGTCCTTGAGCCCTCTGCTTCTTGGTCCTCTTGGCTTCAAGTGCCCTTCCCCTCAAAACTTCTCATGCTTGCCCCTCAGCTGTCTGCTTGATGTGTCTGTATCATGCCTTCGTCGGGTGTGATGAGTCAGGCAAGGGAAGTCCTTTCTGCAGGTGTAGACAAGACTCAGCCAGACCTCAGGATGATGTCGTCATCGGGGGAGTAAGCCCTATGTGAGTGCCTGGAGGTGGGTCTGTGACGTCACATCGACACATCTATCTGCCCGGTGGTGTGTGTACTGAGGGAAGCAAGTGTGCTTCAGGACCTAGAACCTAAACTGCATGTTGAAAGGTCAGGGTCTGATTTCTTGCATCCGTTTGGAAAATATCACTGGTTTAGGAATTAAACAGAACCTTTTTGTTAGTAAACAGTACATACAATCTTGTTTCGTTTTAAGGATATTATTCCTATCTGCTCAACTATCTACCCACCAATTCTTCCATCTGAATATCTGGATAAAATTCTCTGGAATAATATTCACCTAATGGTAATGATGGTTATTTCTAGATGGTAGAACTTGGCGTGATTTTTTAAACTTCCTTTTTGATGCTTTTCTGCACGGTTTAAATTCTTAATAGGAAATCAGAATATCAAAATGGAATGGATGTTGGCTCAGATCACAACAGCCCCTATGTGTCCCTGACTACATAATCTCTTTCTGTTTGTTTTTTCACATAGAAAAGAGGAGATTTTTAAAGCCCTAGCCAGTTCCCCAAATCTATTACCATAACTTTCTTCCTTTATATAAAAAATCATTTTATTGTTTTTGCTTTTAAAGATAGTTTATGCCTTTTAAAAATAGTCTGTGGTTTTAAATATTTCCTAAGCACATATAAATAAGACAATAGATAGATGAGTGGATGGCTGGAAGGATGGAGATAGACCCTCAAGATACTATTACTCTCGTACAAAAATGTTATCATATGACTATTTTTAAACAGAATTATTAAACTTAATTTTACTTAAACAGAAGAAAAGAAATTGGGGAAATTACTAAACTTCAAATAAACATGACTTTATCACAGGAAGTATTATTTCTTAAAATCTCCCTTTAATGCTAAGAAGAGATTATGAAGTACCTTAACATGTTTTCCCCATTATTTTTTACCCTAAATGATTCCATTTTAGGTAGTATTGATTTATTCCCTGCCATGCAAGCACTTTTTCTTTCCCCCACCTCCTTTTACCCCATTTTAATTTTTATTGGTATGTCATTTATAGTATCGTGTGATTGTTATTTAGTTATTTTATTATTGCTTGTACATTTTTAAGTTTTGTATCATTTCTATAGCCGTAATTCATAGCTATTATCTAGGGTTTCTTCCTTTTGTTATAATATGTTACCATAGCTTCTCCATCCTTGAGTTCTTTGTTTGGATTTATTATTGTTTAATTGGCTAGATTTCATTGTAAACATTTTTTTTCTCTCCAGATAACTCATTGATACCATTTCACTGAGTTCTTATATATATATATCACCTTTATGTTTGAATAAGCATACTATTCTTGGATTATGCCTTATTTCTAAAGAATTACGTAGTTATTTCTCCACTATCTTTCTGGCGTTGAATATTATTGTGGAGAAGGCTGTCAGCATCATCATTTCTCCGTGTAGGTAATTTACGTTTTCTGACTGAATGTCTGAGAAGTGTTTTCTTTGTCCTTGGTGTTAAATTTTGGTGTTGTGAGTGTGGCATCCAGTATTTCTAGAACCCAGCAAATACTTTTTAATAGACGGATTCAGTTCTCCCTGGCTTTATATTATTCACTGTAAAATTTTAGCAAGTTGTCTAATCTCCTTATGCCTCAATTTCTTTCTCTGCAAAATAGAAATAATTATAATACCTACCTCATAGAAGAGGCGTCAGGACGATTTAATATTTATCAAGTGCATAGAAAAGTGTCTGGCACATACTAAGCACTATTTAAAAAAATTTTTCTTGTGTTAGGTCTTTTAATACTTTTTCCCATTGTATTTGTTAGTTTGTTGCTTTAAATATACCAATTACTATTATCATTGCTTATCCTTTCCTCCCTGCCTATTAGCTTCTCCCTGACTTGCTTTAATGTATCTTTCCATATGCATTCACTGTCACTATCTCAATTCCTTGTTCTATAACTGTCATTTATTTCTAGCCGTGTCTATGCTGCCCTTTGGTATTTTTATTTATTAATTTTTAATGGTATGCTTTGGGATCCATTTGGTTTTTTTTTTTTGGTTCTGCCTCTTTCTTTCATCTCATTCTGTTTTATCATGTTATGAACTCACATTCTTATTCAGTTATTCAATTTAATGTACATGTGAAGAATCTTTCTTCTTCCTTAAGTTATATTTTCTAGACTGGTTATTTGTGTGTCCTTTGCAGGCTCTGTGTGCGTGTGTGTGTGTGTGTACCTTGCATATACTTGCATTGCTGCCATGTCGTTTATTTTTGTCTTGATCATGCTTTGGAAATTCTATGCATATTCTATTTTCCCTCTCTTTGGTCTTATAGCATTAGTGATATCTTTTTTTAAATAATTTTTTAATGTTTTATTTATTTTTGAGAAAGAGAGACAGCATGAGCAGGGGATGGTTAGAGAGAGCGGGAAATGAAGAATCTGAAGAAGGCTCCAGGCCCTGGGCTGGCTGTTAGCACAGAGCCTATGCAGGGCTTGAACCCATGAACTGTGAGATCATGACCTGAGCTGAAGTCAGACGCTTAACCAGCGCCCTGCGTTAGTGATATCTTGAGTGTCATGTCAGTTTCATTTGTTGTTTCCTTAAGATCTACACTTTAAGAGCTGCCTAGGTTTTTCTATAGCCTTAGAGCAAAAGAGCAGAGAGGCCTCAGCTAAGATAGTCTCTGTTAGGCAGCATGAGTTCTGTTCTCGCTTTGGAGATTTTATATGTTGTCCCGTACCGGAGTGCACAGCGTCTGATTTGTGTGGGGATGTGGATCTCCTTCCGATGGATAGACAATCTCTGGCTTCAGATGGATGACCCACCCAGGACAGAACCTTGCAGAAGCAGCCTCCTTGTCCTCTGTTTCTCTCAAGCATCTATTTGCATCTATTTCCACGACTGCCCTATGAGGAAGAAAAATACTAGCAAATCCTGAGTCGCTTCTTGCTAGGTTTGGAATTTGAAGTGAGAATTCTCGTGATTGCCTTGACTTGTCACCAGAGCTTTTGAGAAGTCAGGATGCAGTTAGGAGCCTTGCCAATTTACTGCCCAACTCCACCCCCAGAATTGATTTCTTCCCTAGCTGCCACTTTCTGAGACTCATGGCATTGGCCGCGCCCTTTCCTTGTCAGCTGCTACTAGAAAACGTTGTTGTTATTTCACTAGGTGTGGGGAAGGAATTTCTGTGAGGTACCTGTCTTTCTTCCTAACACCGGGCCTTTCTCTGGACCTCATTCACTTCCATCTGTCTTGTTTCAGTATTGTAGGAATATTGAGGGGCTGATAGTAGAAGTTAAAAAAATATAGGGAATTATATTTAGTTACCAAATGAATACATGCTCATTTCAACCACTTAAAGAATATAGGGATGCATCATTACAAAGTTCATATTTTCCTCCCAGCAGGGAACCCATTTCCATTTCTGTGAGATGACAGCTTGTGAGTGTGGGAGGTTATGTTTTTAAAAACACAAGCACCCTTTAGAATCAAGGCTCAGTGTGAATCTATTATACCAATAATGTACACACACACTTTCGGATTCTTTTGGTATAACTAATTAATTTGGTGCCATGTTCCCAGGGTGGTCTGAGGTGACTATTGTCTTGAGGAGACTATTGTCTAACTTGAGGAAGAATGTAAGCCCTATGAGAGCAAGAATTTGGACTCCTTCTCCCCTTAACTCCCAACATATACTGCTGTATCATCAGTGCCTATGGTGGTTCCCAGGACATAGGAGCTCTAGGGACATTCTTGTTCAAAAAAATAAGCAAATGAATGAATAACAGGACTCAGGTATTTTGTTTTGAAAGACATTTGTCTTAGTCAGTTTGGGCCACTATAAGAAAATACCACAGACTGGGTGGCGTAAGTAGTGGACATTTATTTCTCACAGTTCTAGAGGCTGGAAGTTCAAGACCAAGGTCTGGGCTAACTCTCTTCCTGGTTTGTAGACGGCTACCTTCTCACTGCATGGTCACATGGCCTTTCCTCAATGCATGCGCACTGAGGAAGCCAGCTTTGGTGTCTTCTTTTTCTTATAAGGATATTCATCCCACTCTGGGGTCCTGCCTTCATTACTTCATCTAAACCTAATCACCTCCCCAAAGCCCCACCTCCCCACCATCGCATTAGGGCAGAGGGCTCCAACATATGAATTTTGGGAGAATGAAAATATTCAGCCAATAACCATTTGAGGTAGGGAGGGAGGTAAGGACTGGGATGTGTGAATAGCTCTAGGCTATTTGAGTTAATGTATGTCATCCAGCTGTATCATCTTGATTATTGTCACTGTGGGCTTGTGCACCAAGAGATGGATCAGAAGAACCACAGGAACGTGGGTCTAGACGTTTTCCCCTCCAGCCTAGCCTTTAGGTTCACTGTGTTCCAATATTCTTGTGAAAGGTCAAGATTACAGGTGAAACCCTAGATAGGTTGTTTCATTTCAAAGATAAGAATCTCATCATCAAAGTCCTTAGGAAGCTGCTTTGTAGCCACAGTGAGGCTGGATGTGAGATTGTGGAAGGCTCTGGGCCCCCTCAGCTCCACTTCTGGAAAACTGAGGCTGAAAAGTTCTGTGCATCAGGACTAGCAGAACCCTAGTTTGGTCAATTTAAGGAGATGCAGATACAATCACCTCCACTTAATACCTTCGCCTGAGGATTTTTTAAAAATTTCTTTGTCCAAAAGGATCGTAATACTGGAAGTATACTTTTGCTATCAATCAGATTCCATATTTCCTCTGCAAGGGATAAATGCATATCAGTAATGAATGTATCAAATTTTAGTTCGGTGAACTTTGAAATCTTGAGTGAAAAATGCTATAACATGTGATTTTATTGTTATTACCTTTAGTACTAAATAAAAAAGTTAGATTGTAATTGTATTGTTTTATATGCAGTGTCCAGGTATCTTGTCCTGGTAGGGCACTATGGCTTTCATTCTCCTTTTAAAAACATAAAACAATTATGTTAATTTGGGGAAAACTCATTACAAGTAGAAGAGTGCATACGGAAGGAGATGCATAATAATTTGCTGGTATTCCTAAAGTAAACATTTGTTGGCCAGCCTGAAGAAAGATAGTGTAAGTGATGGGTTATGGAAACTAATTTGGGATAATTGTCACACATATTTTGAAATTTCATGGCTTACCCTTCAAAACTAAGAGCTTATTTTGTTTTTATCTTGTTTTATTTTGTTTTCGGGTTTTGGTGATTGAGTTTTTGGGTTTTAGATCTCATAAAATCTATGCCCCAATTATGCCGTATTTAAGTTTACATAAAACTTTATTTTAATATGTTATTTCTAATTTTAAAACCCTTCAAAGAATCAGACCAATATTTTTTCCATATTTCCTTCTAGCTCAATGTTAAAGTTATATAAGAATTTAATCCAAATTTGCTTCTGAAAATGTAGACATAATCTGTTAATACAGAGTAAGACATAGGACTGATGTACTAACCTGATAATTTCATGGCCAACAATGAAAAAGCTGTTTGATAAATATTTGAAATAAATGAAAAACATGAATTTTTTGTGTTTAGGACTCATTATTATGCAACATAGGCATACTTTGAATTATAATATTGTGACCACATGTCTCATTTTCCTTATTAATTCTCAGGCATCTTACCTTATAATACGCACTATACATGAAAAAAATTAATGTGTTACTTTTAAATAAACCATAATTCTGAATGTTGACTTATTTCTTATTTCTCTTCTTTCAAACTATTGAGAATTTGTTAAATATAGATAGATATTTATTTTGACCTAGAATGGTTGAAGTTTGTGATGCTCAAAGTTTTCTGGACAAATAATCTTCAATTAAACTAGATATCCTTTATTCTGCAAAGAAGAGTCGTGTTAAAATAGCATTAATGGATTTATATGGGTAAAGGTCTGTTTTATTTAGTGTTACTTTTGTTGGAATTTTGCTATTTCGTCCATGTAGACGTACCTGAAAATTGCGCACTTTAGCTTGTTTTTGTGGTTTTTAATGTGCTTTTATTTTTTGTAAGGGCCACGAAAGTCATTTGAAGGTGGCTACTGTTGTTAATAAAATGATGGAGTTAAAAAATTGAAACACAAAATGGGAAAAATAGTTAAAGCTAAGGTTTCCATCACCATCTATTACCCTCACCAAATACAGGACCCTCTTGTCATGATTCCACAAGGCCCCCTGGATGGGGGGTGTGCACCCACTCACCCCGCAACAAGAGTTTCAGCGTCTTAGGTTGAATTTAGTTCTGTGATCTGCCTTCTACCTCTTAGATGTGATTTGAAAATTTCTTGAAACCGGGGAAGCTTTTCAGTACCATCTTAGAAGTCACAGTGCATCCTACAATGGTGTGATTTCATATTTTCTATCTATTACAAGTCAAGTTACAGCTACCCTTCTGCAGCCTTAGCAGGATGTTAATTCTGTGAGTCTGAAGGCAGGTTGGAAGCTTGGTCTTCCTCTAATCAGATGCTCTGTGTGGAGGTGATCTTTGCAAGAAGTTTCAGAGTTTGCTCTTGGGAGCTGTCATGTATGGAACATTCCAGGTAGAGCAACTAGAATACTTGACCAGGTTTCTTGTGGTCCCAATGAGCAGAATACCTTGTGATAGAAAAGAGCTGAGACTCCCCTGGGATTTCTGGGCACAGGAAGGATGATTAGCCATGTGAACACTGACCTGAAATCCCTTGCCTCTTCTTCCCTCGTCTCTGCCATAGGTGATCCATGGCATGAATTTTTTTTCTGTGAGTGATGGAAGACCCTCCAGATCCAAGGGTCAGTTTGTTTACTACCTGGCTGTGTGTCTCAGGTATCTTGTTAAACCTGTTTGTCTCCATTTCTCCATTTTGTCTTTTGTAAATTATGGACCATAATAATTGCATATCTGCATTATAACACGGCTTTGAAACCGGACAAAATAGGGTATACCAGAGGGTATAAAACATTATGTCATAGCAGCACTGTCCACAATAACCAAAACATGGAAAGAGCCTAAATGTCCATCACCTGATGAGTGGATCAAGAAGATGTGGTATATATACACAATGGAGTACTACATGGCAATGAGAAAGAATGAAATATGGCCATTTGTAGCAAAGTGGATGGACCTCAAGGGTGTCATGCTAAGCGAAATAAGTCAGGTGGAGAGGGACAGATACTGTATGTTTGCACTCATAGGTCTAACAGGAGAACAGAAGAAACCTAATGGAGGACCTGGGGGAGGGGAAGAGGGAAAGAGAGTTGGGGAGAGAGAGGGATGCAAAACTTGAGAGACTACTGAATACTGAAAATGAACGGAGGGTTGAAGGGGAAGGGGGAGGGGGGAAAGAGGTGGTGGTGATGGAGGAGGGCACTTGTGGGGAAGAGCACTGGGTTTTGTATGGAAACTAATTTGACAATAAACTACTTAAAAAAAAAACAAAAAAACCATTATGTAAATATGAGGTATTCCTTATCACCAGTAATAATTACAGACTTTTCTGGAGAAATAGAGTGCCACAGCCTCTAGCATTTTAAGGTATATAAAAGTACACATGTGTTGTTTGGAGACTGTGTGTGCCTGAAAATGCACCAAAGAAATTAGACAGCCTTGCTGAGTTGTCTTTGGTGTTGTGAATGTGGCTGATCTGGTGCACAAGGAGCTCAGTGTGTCTAAATGGGTTGATTGTCAACACTGAGCAAGGGACTGCATGCAAGAAGTTTGTGGCGGAACAGAGGTGGGAAAGAGGAGGAGGCTATTTCATCCAAGTCCCTGCCTGGTCTCAGGTTAATTCCTCACACATTCGAGGTAGAAGGACCAATTTTGATTTTAAATAGCCCACGAAGGGAGTTCTCAAGAGTCTTACTTACATAATTTACTTGGTGAAGTTTCTCCGGATGTCTGACCGTACCCGTTATTGCTACAATGCAAGCACATTTCTGCAGCCTGGGTGCTTTGAAGATCCAAAGGGCAGTTTATCTGCATCCTGGTGGAATCTCCGTCTGGGCACGTCACTCCCAAAGTGGCCCAACTCCGATGTTCTCTAAATGGCGGGGTCGGCTTAGGCTGCTCTTGGCGGGAGTAGAGTCAGCCGTCACTGTGCAGTTCACTGAAGATCAACAGGAGGACTTTTCCCCCCTCGGTAACAATAATCCTGCCTCCTGTCTATATGGTTCGTTAGGGTTTATAAGACATTTTCTCAGACATTAGTGCTCTTGGCCCTCACGACAAACTCAGCTGTCACTGTCTCCACTTTGTGTGTAAGAAAACTGATGTTTGAAGAGTTTAAATCAAATCACTGTGTTCACCCAGCAACAAAGGATCAGAGGCAGGACTGAAACATGGGAGGGAGTCTTACCTCCAAGTGCAGAGCTGTACGTAGGGTTCCCTGGAGAAGCTTCTCGTGTCCCCAGTGACCCATTAACCAAATTAGGATAGCCAAGGCTTTATGCAAAAGGGAGAGGAAGTAGAACTGGGACTACCAGAAACTTCTAATTTGAGGCCAAGCAATTAATTCTCATTCTTCTATGGATTACTCCCTTCTGGGAATGACATGCACCCATGTAATAAGAGAATGACTTGAGAACACACGCCTTCCAAGCACTTCATTGGGAGTCAGTGTGACTAGTCTGCGTGACTTTGGGCAAATAATTTAGCTTCTCCAGGCCTTTGTGTCAGGATCTGTAGAAAGGGGATCACGACAGTCCCAACATCAGATGATTGTTCTGGAAGTTAAATGAATTGCTTTACATAAAGTGCTTACCTCAGCAAGGAGTGAATATGTTCAATGCATAGTATTTATTGTTATCTTCGCTAGTATTGTGTTGAGAATTTTTGCTTTATTATAGAGAAGTGCTATCATGTCCTAAGTCAGATTGTTTCCTTCTGTGAATTTTTGACTATGAGAGCACGAGGTATCCTAGAAGACGGAGAACAGGAAGTGTGATCGGTGTGCTGGCACATATGCCCTTGTGTGTATGTTCACGAATGTGCGCGCATGTGCTTGGGTATGTGTTCACAAGTGCGTCTGTGCGCGCATAAGTGGGGTTCATGTGCATGCACATGTGTGCATGTGTGTTCACGTGCATGTACACACCTGTATAAACGGCCTGAGAACTATGAAGTAACCAGAAAAGTTTCCAAGAAGAAAAGAATAGATGTCAGAAATTATTCCATTATGCTTAAGCGCTTTACTCTTGTCAAATCCCTTCAAGCTCTGATTCAGAGCCCATGCACTTTTACACTAATTACTTATTTTCTTCTTCTTCTTTTTTTTTTTAGTTTATTTACTTTGAAAGAGAGAGAGAGAGCAGGAGAGGTGCATAGAGAGAGAAAGGGAGAAAGAGAATCCCAAGCAGGCTGACAGCACAGAGCCCAATGTGGGGCTTGAACCCATGACTGTGAGATCATGACCTGAGCAGAATTGAAGAGTGGGGTGCTCAACCGACTGAGCCTCCAAGGCACCCCCACTTATTTTTTTTCTTTAACAAGCATTTATTCATTACTTAATCAGTACCAGAGTGCCCTACAAATAACTACTCATTTGATTGTCACAACTGTATGAGGTAGGTACAGAAATACACCCACTTCACAGATAAGGAAACTGAGGTGTGATAGTATAAATATAAATGCATGTGTAAAATAACATAAAAAGTGTAAAGTAATTAGGGCCCATACACTTGCCTAGTGCTATATACTTTCTCAGTGACTTTTACATGCGTTTTCTTCAGAAATGATTTTAAGTTTTGACAATCTAATTTCCCAACCCACTTCAGATTAGAATCTGTGGGCCAGAAGTTGGGGTGTGGGGGTTGTGACCTTGATGGCGACATGCTAGAAGAGCTTGTTTTGAGATAATAGGTAAAGCAACTGTAGAATGCAGTCATAAGAACTGCAAGAGCACACTGGTCCGAGACTGTTCAATGTAGTGGAAAAAAGTTCCCCACGTCTCAGTACATCCTAACTACGTAGCTCCTGCCTGGGCAATTAAGGTTCATGCCAGTGACTGGACCATCAGGAAAGTGAAATGGTCTTCCTCTGAAGATAACAGGAACTCATACTTTTTCCCCCCACCTTGTCAACATGTGTTTGTTAAAAATTCAGATGTAATTGACATATACCATATTAGTTTCAGGTGTACAAGATGATTCAAATATGTATATATTATGAAATGATCATCATAAGAAATCTAGTGAACATTCATCACTACACATAGTTACAAAGATTTCTTTCTTATGATGAGAACTGTTAGGATCTACCCTCTTAGCAACTTTCAAATTGGATTACAGCGTTATTAGCTATAGTCATCATGTTATACATGACATCCCCAGGACTTAATGTATAACTAGAGGTTTGTACCCTTTGACCACCTTCACCCATTTTCTCTACCCCCGCATCCCTATTTCTGTGTCTATGAGTTGATTTTCTTTGTTTTTGTATTTTTAGATTTCACATGTGAGGCCATTTGATATTTGTCTTTCTCTGACTTAGATCACTTAGCATAGTGCTATCTAGGCCCATCCGTGTTGTTGCAAATGGCAAGACTTCCTTTTTCAAGACTGAATAATATCCCATTATTTTGTGTATTCTTAAATGTGTATATATGTATATTTCACATTTTTTATGCATTCATCCATCAGTGGTCGCTTAGGTTGTTTCCATGTCTTGGCTATTGTAATTAATGTTGCAATGAACATGGGGGTGCAGATTTTTTTTTGAGTTAGTGTCTTTGTTTCCTTCAGATAAATACCCAGAACTGGAATTGTTGGACCACATGGTAATTCCATTTTTAGTTTTCTGAAGACTCTCCATACTGTTTTCCACAGTGACTGCGGCAATTTACGTTCCCACCGACAGCGCACGAGGGTTCCGTTTATGCCACATCCTCACCAACACTTGTTATTTCTTGTCTTTCTGATCATCTTCATTCTGACAGCTGTGCAGTGATATTCCATTGTAGTTTTGATTTGCATTTCCCTGATGGTTAGTGACGTTAAGCCCTTTTTTAATGTACCTGTTGCCCATCTGAATGTCTTCTTTGGAAAATGTCTATTGAGATCCTCTGCTCACTTTTTAATTGGGTTGTTTGTTATTTTGCTATTGAACTGTATGACGTATGCATTTCAAAAAAATAAAAAGAAAACTTTCTTAATTTAAATGTTTGTTTATTTTTGAGAGAAAGAGAGAAAAAGAGACAGAGAGAGAGGGCAGGGGAGGGGCAGAGAGAGAGACTGGGAGATGGGATCTAAAGCAAGGCTCAAACTCATGAACTGTGAGATCATGACCTGAGCTGAAGTCGGATGCTTAACTGACTAGCCACCCATGCACCCCTAAAATTTCCTTCATTTAAAGAACAAAGCACTTTCTTTGGAAAAAACTTTGAAAGTAACACTTAATCAAAAAAGAAAACAAAATACCCATAAACTACCACTTAAAGATAGCATCTCACTGTGTGCATCTGTGTATACTTTTGTTTGTTTTGTAAAAACAGGCTCAATAACCAATCCCTTATTGTTGGAAAACTTTCACCTTAACAAAACTGGGGGGCCATTTCAGGTAATGGAGCAATGAAAATAAATTATGAAGCTAAATCTTCGTGAACATTCCTAATTCTTTCTTTGGCTAACTTATCACTGAATTACTTTTCAGAAGCCTTGTTCCCAGTAATGAAGCACTTTGGAAGGACTTACATTAAAGGCAGTTGAAACAACAGTTAATGCAAGGGGGATTCAGGCTTGCTGCAGAAATGGGGTCTGCTTCGGTTAACTGGGAAATTCCCTCCATGGAGGAAAATCCCATTTCCCAATGAAGCCAGATATGGAAGGTCCTGCTGCTTCCTAAGGCCTTAAAGAGCACGTTTTGTGTATGGTTCCCTTTCTCTGCTTGCCACAAACTCAATGGGTAGGAATTATAGGAGTAGTGGATCGACGTTAAAGACCCAGTTTGATGTTCTGTCTCTTTCCTGCACACTGTGTGATATTGAGAAAATATTATGACTCTTCTGAGTTACACTTTTCTCATCAGTAAAATGGGAACAATAGTGTTTGCCTCTGAGTGGTCCTCAGAGCATTATAGCATCTCAAAACAGAGCTAGCATAGGTGCATTTCCTTTATAGAACAAGGAACATCTTTTCACACGTAAGCTACGATGAATATCATTCAGTATATATTTAATCTCCTGCAGACCCTGCATCCCTGGTCAAGGAAGAAGGCCCCCAACCTGGCAAGGAGACAAGGGTTCAAATCCCAGAACTTCTAGTACCTAGCGCTGAGGGTTTAAGCAAGTCACTTTCTCTCTCTGGAACTATTTCCCCATGTGTAAAATGAGGAGTTGTACCTCATGGCTTCCATCAGCAAGATTAGCAACTCTGAGATAGGTTCAGAACTGGACTTAGTAATCCTGTTAAGAAAATAAGACCCAGAAAAGTTAAATCCATGATCTATGGTTGTGTAGTTAGTGGTTTCTTCTGCTCCTTTCTGCAATGCTGGTAGCAAGGGAAAAAATGAGGGTTAATGATTCCTTATTGTTACTAGAAAGAACAATTTGAAACATGGGTTTCCCACCTCTTTCCCATCAAAGATTTCTTTTTCAGTATATTTTTCTCTTTTATCCACTTGGATTGTTCAATTGTTGTGGGCTAGGTTGATTCAAATATAAGGGGATTTAAAAACATATAGGTAGGGGTGCTGGGTGGCTCAGTCAGTTGAGTGTCTGACTTTGGCTCAGGTCATGATCTCATGGCTCATGAGTTTGAGCCCTGCGTTCGGCTCTGTGCTGACATTTCAGAGCCTGGAGCCTGCTTCGGATTCTGTATTTCTCTCTTTCTGCCCCTCCCCTGTTCATGCTCTCTTTCTCTCTCTCTCTTTCAAAAATAAATAAACATTAATACACACACACACACACACACCACACACACACACACACACACACACACACACACACACACTCACACAATGTTACAGACACCCAGCATAAAACCTAACTCCTTACTACATGATGGAATCTTTGAGACCAGGGATATCTAATGCATTTTCATATCCCCACTATCTGACATAAAGTTTACCACATAATTGACTATTGTTTTTAAAGGCAGAGTGGTGAGCAAATGGGGGTGTAAGCAGAGTAAAAGGTATCTATCTGACTTCTAGTTAATTCTTGGTTTCAGACACTTGGCTCACATAGGAGTCTCAAGAAGTACTTAGAAGGTACAAGGAACTTAGGAAGAAGCCTAGTGGAAGCAGAAAATGTTGGCTGAATTCTGGCTGTGAAGCTCACTTGCTGAGAGGCTTAGAATCTCGGCTTCCTCATGTGGAAAATGGAAACAATAATGCGTATGTCATTGTCATGGTTACCTATGGTACTAGTATTTGGTAGGTGTGCATTATGGTGGAGTTCCTTTTTAAGAAAGAAGACATTACAAGAGGGGACTCTGAGCGGCAGGGGAGATCTGGAAAATTTTGTTCATGGACATTTTTAATGCCACCAAAAAGTGGTATATTTTCCTCTTTCCACGCAATAGGATGTGTACATGGACTTGCATGAATATGCTGATATGTGCCTCCACACCTCAGTCACCCATGGATACAATGATACCTGGGAATATACAAGGTCTTCTAGAGGAACATGGTGTTTTTCCTCCTGTGGGCATACTTTTAGCACATCCGAGATTGCCACTTGGCAGACAATGAGCACATTTTCTTGGAAATTCATTAGGAACGTCCAGTGTTCCAAGGGTTTAAAATTTGGTCCCTCCTAAAACCCAGTGTATTTGATTTTCTATTATCTGCATGCTGACTACCTATTTGATCTGTGGCGTGTCTCACCATGAATCCGGTCTGTCTTCTTTCTGGCACCTAAAATAACAACAACAAAAAAAACCCTTTGATACTTCTAATTGAATTGCTCAGGGATGCAAGTTACTGTAATATCATTAAAAAACAAAACAAAACAAAAAAACCCAACATCCACAAGAAAACAGTTCCAGAAAGATAAACCTACTTTAAAAATATGTAAATGGGATCCCAAATATTTTGTGTTATCCTCTGCTTTCAAATTATTCAGCCCATAGGAGTAATCTCATTACCCCACGGGCAAATTTCACCCATCCTTTTTAGGGCCAGCTCAGATGACACTTTTTAAATGAAGCCCTCCCTTCCCCAAGTCCAGATTGGTCGATGAATTCTTGCTTAGGGCCAGTTTGGGGGCAGCTCAGTGACATTAATTTGTTTAATAAGTGGATGAAACATCACAATTAAGAATGTACTGTATAAAATTTGTTTAAGAGTTGTTAGTGGCTTTATGGCTATTTTTTTTTAATCCTTTGGAATTGCAGACTCCCAGATTGGGGATAGAGCCTCACTGATTCTGGTCTAACTAGGATACAGATTTCTCAGTGACCAAACAGCCCTGGTCAGGAGCCAATAATGGTTGGGCTGTGGCCACTAGCTGTCTTGGTGGCCAACAGCATCTCCAAAATATCTGAATATTTTGGGGCAATTTTTTTTAAGTTTTTATTTTAATCACCCAGGGCTCATCCCTACAAGTGCACTCCTTAATCCCATCACCCACTTCTCCCATCCCCCCACCCGCCCACCTCACCTCCAGTAACCATCAGTGTCTTCTCTATAGTTAAGAGCATGTTCTTGGCCTGTCTATTTCTCTCTTCTTTTCCTTCTCATTTTTTTTGTAAATTCCACATATGTGAGAAATCATACAGTATTTGTCTTTCTCTGACTGACTTATTTTGCTTAGAATTATACTCTCTAGATACATCCATGTCATTTCAAGTGGTAAGATTTCATTCTTTTTTATGGCTGAATAATATCCCATTGCGTGTGTGTATGTATGTATATGTATATATATAATATACCACTTCTATATCTATTCACCTATCTATCAACACTTGGGCTGCTTACATATCTTGGTTATTGTAAATAATGCTGCTATAAACACAGGGGTTCAGGAATCCCTTGCATTAATGTTTTTGTATCCTTTGGGAAAATACCCAATCGTGCAATTGCTGGATCATGGGGTAGTTCTATTTTTAACTTTTTGAGGAACCTCCATACTGTTTTCCACGGTGGCTGCACCAGTTTGCATTCCCACCAACAATGTACAAGTGGTCTTTTTTCTCAACACCCTCCCCAACACCTGTTGTTCCTGTGTTGTTGATTTTAGCCATTCTGACACATGTGAGGTAATGTCTCATTGTAGTTTTGATTTGCATTTCCCTGATGATAAGTGACGTTGAGCATCTTTTCGTGTGTCTGTTGGTCATCTGGATATCTTCTTTAGAGAAATGTCTGTTCATGTCTTCTGCCCACTTTTAACTTGTTTTTTGGGTATTGAGTTGTATCGGTTCTTTATATATCTTGGATCCTTCCTTGGATATGTCAATTGCAAACATCTTCTCCCATTCATAAGGCTGCCTTTTAGTTTTATTGATTGTTTCCTTTGCTGTGGAGAACCTTTTTATTTTGATGTAGTCACAATAGTTTATTTTTGCTTTTGTTTCCCTTGACCTGAGGGATATACCTAGAAAAATGTTATATGGCCAATGTCAGAGGAATTACTGCCTATGCTCTCTTCTAGAATTTTTATGGTTTCAGGATATATATTTAGCTCACTAATCCATTTTGAATTTATTTTTGCGTATGGTGTATGGAAGTGGTCCGGTTTCATTCTTTTGCATGTTGCTGTCCTGTTTTCCCAACACCATTTGTTGAAGAGACTTTTTTCTTATTGTATATTCTCTCTTCCTTTGTCAAAGATTAGTTGACTATATAATTGTGGGTTATTTCTGGGTTTCCTAACCAGTTACATGGATCTATTTTTGGGCCAGTACAATACTATTTTGATCACTACAGCTTTGTAATATAACTTTCCAGCTTTGCTTTTCTTTTTCAAGGTTGCTCTGGCTCTTTGAGGTATTTTGTGGTTTCATACAAATTTTAGGATTGTTTGTCATAATTCTGTGAAATATTCGGTTGGTATTTTGGTAGAGATTGCATTAAATGTGTTGATTGCTGTGGGTAATATAGACATTTTAATAATATTTATTCATCTAATCCATGAGCATGGAATGTCTTTCCATTTCTTTGTGTTGTCTTCAGTTTCTTTCATCAGTGTTTTATAGTTTTCAAAGTACAGGTCTTTCACCTCTTTGGTTAGGTTTATTCCTAGGTATCTTTTTATTTTTGGTACAATTGTAAATGGAATTGTTTTTCAGTTTCTCTTTCTGCTGCTTCATTAGTGGTGTATTGAAATGCAACAGATTTCTGTCGGCTGACAGTTGCTGATCCTGCTACTTTACTGAATTGTTTATCAATTTCAGCAGTTTTATGGTGGTGTCTTTAACCTTTATTGTATATGGCATCATGTCATCTGCAAATAGCAGTTTTCCTTCTTCCTTACTGATTTGGATACCTTTATTTCTTTTTCTTGTCTGATTGCTGTGGCTAGGATATCCAGTACCAGCCTGAATAACAGTGGTGAGAGTGGACATTCTTGTCTTATTCCTGACCTTATGGGGAAAGCTCTCAGTTTTTCCCCATTGAGGATGATATTAGCTATGGCTTTTTCATATGGCCTTTATTATGTTGAGTGTGCTCCCTCTAAACTTACTTTGCTGAGGGCTTTTGTCATGAATGAATGTGGTAGTTTGTCAAATGCTTTTCCTGCATCTGTTGAAATGATCATATACTTCTTAGCCTTTCTTTATTGATATGCTGTATCACACTGATTGATTTACAAATATTCAACCACCCTTGCAACTCAAGAACAAACATGATTTTGGGTGATTATTAAAAATAACACTAGTATTTTCAATTTCTCAAGTATGCCAACTACTCATTATATATTATTTCAATTTCTGGCAATAACCGTGTATGTTTTCACCATTTTAGGGACAAGTAACCAAGCTACTCTTTTGAGGTCACCTGTTATGTCATGACTCTGAATTAATTGTATGACATAACTTAGTGTTGCTTGGGCTCATAGCAGGTTTTTAGTAAATACTGTGTATTGTTATTGTCACTATCATATTTTGAAGTGATGAACCTAAGTCTTCTAGGGGATTCCAGCCCCATCCTCTTCCTGGTGTGTCAGGGTACTTCTACCATCTTTCTTTTGTTTGACCCCTTTCTAGTTGAAAACAATGACAAAAAGAGGGCCAGTCTCTTGGTGTCAAATAATGTAACTCATAGGAAAGTACTTTGAGCCCTGGAAAGTATTCATAAACTTTTAGTTATTAAAATTATAATTATTATTCAAATAATTATCATTAGACTATTATAACACTCTAATTCTGATTATTATTATTGGCCTCTCTTCATCATTAGTTTGTGAGCCTTGCTGCATAGGAATCCTGTCATATTCTTGGCATCCACAGAGCAAGTACTTAGGTGATGCTTAATAAATCTATTGTGCATAATACAGATTGCTTTGACTTGCTTTATTTTATTTATTTTTTAACAATTTTCTAAATGTTTATTTATTTTTGAGAGAGAAGAAGAATGCGCTCACATGGGGAAGGGGCAGAGAGAGAGACACACGCAGAATCCGAAACAAGCTCCAGGCTCTGAGCTGTCAGCACAGAGCCCAGTGTGGGGTCTCAAACCAACGGAGCCATGAGAGCATGCCCTGAGCTGAAGTCGGGTGCTTAACTCACTGAGCCACCCAGGTGCCGCTGCATTGATTTCCTTTAAAAGATAGACTGAGAAGGATCTGGATTTGGTCTGGGCTTAGGCAGAATCAGGCTGGTTCAGCGGCAGCTCAAGCAAGACAGATAGTTTTAGGGGCGCCTGGGTGGCTCGGTCAGTTAGGCAGCCAACTTCGGTTCAAGTCATGATCTCACAGTTTCTAAGTTCGAGCCCTGCGTCAGGCTCTGTGCTGACAGCTCAGAGCCTGGAGCCTGCTTCAGCGTCTCCTTCTCTCTCTGCCCTTACCCTGCTCACGCTCTGTCTCTCAAAAATAAATAAACATTTTTAAAAAAGACATTTAGTTTTATAGGGTGGAGTTCATTCACTCATTCAGAAACGTACATTGAGCATCTAATAGATGCCACACACTGCTCCAGATAAGGGGAAACAGCTGTGAACAAGAGCGCAAGAAGCAGATATAGGCTAAGTAGGAAAATTACTGACTGCACCAAGGAATAAAGAAAGTAGAAAGGGCTGAAGTGAGAGACTTGTAAGAAGTAGGGCAGAGGTGCAGCCACTTCGTACAGGACGGGTGAGAGGCCTCTGCAGCCTGGGGGAAGAGAAGTCAGCCGTGGCCTGATTTGGAAGGAGAGTCTCCCTGTAAATATCAAGATCACGAGCCGAAGCAGGATTGACACTCAGGAGGGCCAGTAAGACAGGCGCAGCTGGAGTGCAATGAGCAAGATGAGATAAGGCTGAGAGGTGAGGTCAGCAAAGTAGCCAGGAGCCACATCGTTGAGGTCTTTTTAGCCTATCAAAATTTGGGTTTAATTCCAAGATCAATGAGAACGCCGCTGGAGGGTTTTTAAGCAGAAGACTGATATGCTGACTTATTCTTAAACTTACCTCTTTGGCTACTGGTGGAGTGTGGATTGAAGAAAGTCAAAATGTCAACAGGCAGACCAATTAAAACCCTACGGCAGGTGAGAGATGACATGGAAGACGGTGCGAACCAGATATATCTTTGGTGTGTTTTTCTGACACATCTCCTGGAATCCAGATCGTCCATGCTCTCAGGAACCTGAGATGATAGAGCATTGCTCTTGCTTCCTAGTTTTGGCTAGGGCTGGAAGCCTAATGAACAAATATTTGCCTATTCAGGAGCGAACTTGGAATCATAGAGTTGGAAATGATTACTTTTCCCATTTTACAGATGAAGCTATCGAGGCAAAGATGAGGTAAAGTAACTGATCAAAGTCACACAATTTCTTACGGGCAAATCCACCAATAGGGCCCTTATGCCCAGGGTTCTTTCCATTACAGGAAACAATTCCTCCTTTCTTTTCTTCTGTTTTGGCCTGAAGTCTGAAAGGTCTGGTCCAGAATATTAGGGGGAATTTCCTGACAGTTGTCTCCATGGTAGTGTGGTTCGGTCGTTGGTGGTATGGTCCTGAGAGTGGGGGCGCGATCCTTGTTTCTAGTACAAACGTCATTCATGAATTAAAAAAGATTTTGTAGGGGTGCCTGGGTGGCTCAGTCGGTTAAGCCTCCGGCTTTGGCTCAGGTCAAATCTCACGTTGGTGGGTTCGAGCCCCGTGTCAGGCTCTGTGCTGACAGCTCAGAGCCTGGAGCCTGCTTCCAGTTCTGTGTCTCCTTCTCTCTCTGCCCCTGCCCCTCTCCTGCTCTGTCTCTCTCTGTATCAAAAATAAATAAAATATTAAAAAAATAAAAAATAAAAAAGATTTTGCTTCGTCCCTCCACGACCCGCCAACTTTATGGCTTTTGTTTCCTTTTTTTTTTTTTTCCCTTGGTTGACCTGGCTAAGATATTCAGGACAATATCATGAAAGGGTGAAAAGGACATTCTTGCCTTGTTCCTGAACTTCGTGGGGTGAGGGAGGGGGCTTCGTTGTAAGCTGTTGGTACTTCCTACTTCACTAAAACTATTGGTTGTGGGTTTTTTTCATGAATGATTGTAGTAGAATTTTAAGTTCTTTTTGACATATATTGAAATGATCATGTCACTGTTCTCCTTTATTTTGTAAATGTGGTGAGTTATATTGATATTTATTTATTTAAATATTTATTTATTTTTGGGAGAGCACAAGCAAAGGAGGTTCAGAGAGAGGAGGACTGAGGATCTGAAGTGGGCTCTGCGCTGACAGCAGCCAGCCCAATGTGGGGCTCGAACTCATGAACTACAAGATCTCATGTCCTGAGCCAAACTCAGATGCTCAACTGACTGAGCACCCCAATTACATTAATTTTTGAATAGTAAACCCACTTTGCACTCCTGGAACAAGGTCTACTTGGTCAGAATATATTATCATTTTTATACATTGTTGGATTTGATTTGCTAATAATTTGTTAAATATCTTGGTCTATATTCATGAGACATATTACTTATAATTTTCTTTTCCTGCAGTGTCCTTGGCTATTATCAGGTTATGCTAGCCTCATAAAGTAAAAAAGGAAATATCCCCTCTTCCTCTATTTTCTCAAAGAATTTATGCAAGTGGTTATTATTTCTTTATTAAATATTGGGTAGAATTCACTAGCGAAACCATCTTTGGCATTTCCTTTGGGGAAAGTTTTTCATTCTTCTCCCATAGGTAATTATGGATATAGGATTATTTGGATTTTCTGATTTTTTCTTATATCAGTGTCTAGGACACAAATTCTATTTCAAGTAAATTGTCAAATTTATTGGCCTAAAGTTATTCATAAAAATCTTGTATTGTCCTTCTCCTGTTTGAAAGATGTGTAGTGATATCCCTCATTTATTATTCATATGAATTTATATTTTCTCTTTTTTTTAATCTTGATCAGACTAGGAATATATTAAGTTTATTGATCTCAAAGAACCTATATTTTGTTTTCTCGATTTTATGTTTTTCTATTTTATTTTTTCTCTTATCTTTATTGTTATTATCATTTATCCTTATGCATTGGCTTTATTTCCTATTCTTCGTCTAGCATCTTACATTGTTTATTTTAAAAAATCTTTCCTTTAGCTGCATCCCACAACTTTTAAGATATGATATTTTAAAATTATTATTCATTTAGGGGTGCCTGTGTGACTCAGTTGGTTAAGTGGCCAACTTCGGCTCAGGTCATGATCTCGCGGTTCCGTGGTTCAAGTCCTGCGTCGGGCTCTGTGCTGACAGCCTGGAGCCTGTTTCAGATTCTGTGTCTCCCTCTCTCTCTCTACCCCTCCCCCCACTCATGCTCTGTGTCTCTCTGTCTCAAAAATAAATAAACTATATAAAAAAATTTTAAATTATTATTCATTTAAAGTTTCAGTGGGGATTATTTTGGAGCTTTTGCTGATGATTGATAATTTAATTCTTTTGTAGTCAGATAACATACCATATATGCTTATAATCCTTTGAAAGTTATTTAAACTTATTTTATGGACCCACATATGCCCTAATTTGGTGAGCATTCTCTGTGCACTTGAAAAAAAGTATATTCTGCGATTGTTAAGTATAGTGTTTAATGAATGTCAATTAGCTAAGGTTGGTTGATAGTATTGTTCAAATCTTACATTCTCACTAATTTTTCATTTTACCTCAGTAAACATTTCTGAAATTTCTGAGACAGGAGAGTTAACATCAGACAATAATTACAGTTTTGTCTGTTTGTTCCTCTAATTGTTTGTTTTGGCTTCATGTATTTTAAAGCACTGTTAAATAGGTACATATTTGTTGGGGATTGTTATTTCTTCTTAATAAAGTGACTTATCATTATGAAATACTCTTTTGTATCTTTGTTAATATAATATCATCTGATATTAAATCACACTCCAGTCTTATGATTAGTGTGTGTGTGTGTGTGTGTGTGTGTGTGTGTGTGTGTGTGTAATGTCTTTTCTCATTCTTTTTTCTTTTTACTCATCTGTATATTAATGGTTAAGGCATGGATCTTTTAGTACATAGTTAGATCTTGCTTTCTTATGCAGTCTGGCAAAAACAGCTTTTAATTGGAGTGTTTGATCAATTTCCACTTAATGTAATTTCTAATAAAGTTGGGTTTAAGTCTACCATTCATGCTATTTGGTTTTGATTTGTTCTATCAGTCTTTATTCCATTTCTTCTCTTTCTTCTATAATAACTTAATGTTTTGTAGCACTGTCTTAACTTTATTAGCTTTTATTAGCTTTTAAGTATACCTCCTTGATTTTTATTTTTTTTCTGTTTGGTCTAGGAATTATTATTTTCATTCTTAATTTAAAATTATGATTTTCTATGAATTAATATAATACCATTTCATGTATATAGTAAGAATCTTATAATGTGGTATTTTCACATATTTTACTTCTGCATATATTATAAACCACATTTTTACACCATTACTTTTAAGGAAATTATAAAAGTTACTATATATGTTATAAACATATGATGTTCTTTGTTCCTTCAGCCCAAAGGAGTTCCTTTCACAAGTAGGCTAGTGATAAATTATCTTAGCTTTTGTCTAAACAAAGCTTTTATTTTGCCATCACTTTTTGAAGAAGATAGAATTCTCGTTTGACAAGATTTTTCCCCACTCAGCATTTTAAAGAGGTTGTTCCATTGTCTTCTGGCTTTCATTGTTTCTGATGAGAAGTCAGCAATATTTTAAATTTTAGTTTCTCTGTATGTGATTCTCTGGCGATTTTAAAGATTTTTCAGGGTACCTCGCTGGCTCGGTTGGAAGAACATGCAATTCTTGATCTCAAGATTGTGAGTTTGAGCCCCACATTGAGTGTAGAGGTTATTAAACTAAATAACTTTAAAAGATTTTTCTATTTATCTTTGGCTTCAGCTATGTGACTCCATTGTGTCTGAGTATTGTTTTGCTACTATATTTGCTTCTTGATATTTGTGGAGTTCTGGGGATCTGTGGGTTGATATTTTTCATCAAATATCAGGGAAAAAGTTGGTCACTTTTATGACTCAATCTGTATCTCTTTTCACTCCTTCCAGGACTGAAGTTAGACCTATATTAGACCATTTTATATTGTCCCTCAGGTCCCTGGGATCTATTCATTTTTTCAGTTTTTTTTACTTTCTGTGCTTCAAGTTTTCTGATCTTTTCTTCAGCAGTGTCCAATCCATGATTAGGCCAATAAGTAAATTTTTTATTCAGATACCATAGTTTTAGAATTTTCATTTGGTACTTTTTATAGTTTCTGTTTTTGTACTGAGATTCTTCATCTGTTCACCTATTATGTCTGGTTTCTGCTTAAAGTTCTTAATATGTTTTGAAGTCCTTTTCTACCAATTCTATTACCAATGTTATCTCTGGGTCTGTTCGTTTTGACTGTTTTTTGCCCTTGGTTTTATTTTTCTGTTTCTTTAATAGCTAGTGATGTTGTGTGTGTGTGTGTGTGTGTGTGTGTGTGTGTACTGGACACTGTCGATTTTACATTGTTGTAAGTGGATTATTTGTCTTTCTTTGAAAAGTATTGACTTTCATTCTGTTAGGTGGTTAAGTTACTCACAGGTTGGCCTTACCCTTTGAGATTTGTTTTTAAAGTTTTTAGGGTGAGTATAGACTAACTCTTTTTCTAGAGCTAGAATAGACCTATCCCTAAGGCTTTGCCCTTCTGAGATCTCAGCTGAATAACCAGTATGTGCAGTGAGGTCTCTGTTCTGCCTTGTCAGATCTCACATGTCTCCAAGCCCTATGCAATCTCTGGAATCTTTGTTCAGCTCACACTTTCATGGTAATTCTCTGCCATACCTCACAGAGGTTTTTTTCTATGCATATGTATATTTATGTATATTTCTGGAGTTCCATTCTTTTTCTACATCCTCTTTCTCTCTGGTAGTATTATGCAAATTTCAGCCACGTGAGCAACTCTGAACTCCCGTATGTACACATCAGCTCAGTGAGATCATTGTGCCCTGCCTGAGCTACCCCTTCTCACACCACAGTCTAGAAGGTGTTTCTAGGTAGAAAGCTGCAGGTGATTATTTAGCTGACATCAAGTGTTTTCTTTTTCTTAGGAATCACATTCCTTCTCTGATTGTTGTCCAAAGTGTGAAAACTTCTGTTTCAGTTTTATATTTGTTTACAGCAGGAAGACAAGACTAGTACTAATTACTCCATCATGGCTGAAAGTGGAAGCCTGTAGCACAACTGAATAATTCATATTCAATTGTTCATTCCCCTCCATCTTAGATGGCTACGGTTTTCCCTTTGAGAAATGAGAGATCTCCAAAAAGGCATATGAACCTATAAATATTTTAGAGACAAATAGCATGACCAATGTGACATGTGGAATTCAAGGTGTTGTTTACAAAGTCTGGTTTAATGCTTTTCCTGTGTGACTGTGTACTTCTGTGCATTTGTGTGCGGGAGAGTAAGGGTGAGAGAAAATCAATATTTAAGGGGGGGGGGGAAGAGAGATCAAAAGAACGGAAGACATGCTGGAAGTGTCAAAACTATTTTTTTAAAAAATTGTACTCAACATTATAGTAATTTAAAACTTTAAAAAAACAACTCTTCTTGTATTATTAGCTAAATTTTTGATGGTTATCACATGTCAGGCATTGTTGTAAGTGCTCCATATATTTTAATTTATTTAATCTTCACCACAACCCTTTGTCTTAGATGCCTATATTATCCTCACTTCACAGATTAGAAAACTGAGGCATAGGAAGATGGTAGAACTTGCCTAAGATTATAAGATCAATAGGGAGAATTTGGGATTTGATTCCAGGTGGTCTGCATCCAAAACTCTACATTTTTAACCTGTATGTTGCTTTCACATCAGAGAAGGATTTTGTCTCTCCTCTACTCCGTCCCTCACTCCCTTGTCCTCAGAATGAAAAAAAGATTCTATGTTAAGCTTTGGTCAGCTATAACATCCTCACTGGGACTTGATGCTGGTGAGAGGTTCTTGACCATTGATGAGACAGGCATTTTTCCACACTGGATTCTTAGTACCGTCCGTTTCATCAGTTTTAGTCACCAGTATCTCTTCTGATACTCACTTGACCTTCAAGGATGGGCAAAAGTTGGGTGACTCATGTAGATTTTTAGTGCCTATCTTCTTAATCTGGATTGCAGAGAAACCAGGTGACGACTGTGATGACCCATCTTTCCTGTAAAAAAATATATATCTTCTGTAGATCATTAGTAATTCACATCAGGAGCCTTTCAGACACTAGTTCCGCTTCTGACGAGGGGATAGTGAGACCAGGAGGGTGGGTAGGGATCCTGATCCAGACTAGAGGCACCAGGTCTCTCTAGGATTTTGTATCCCCTTCTCTACCTGAGAGTTGATATCCCCGGAGCGGAGTTCTTCCTGTGTTCTCTCAGATTTTTAGGAAGAGATAGCAGATTACAGGCTATTATTATGGCAAGATCATTTCTCTTTGGCCACCAAACAGTTGTTTCCTGAGTCATGAACCACTCTGTTCGGTAGCTGTTGAACTAAACTGCCTTTGAAATTCAGAGGAGAAAGTCTGTGTGTGCCAAAACTGAGCCCCTGAGTCACCCAGCGCCCAGCAGGAAGACAGCAATGAATAGGGCTGGAAGTAGTGCCAGGATCCATGCCAAGCAGCTAGTGTGGACCTTCAAGTGCCCATTCCACTGACATCTTTCCAGGTCATAAAATCTCATGTCCTTATAGACAGGAGGTACCATTCTATTCTCTCTGCTGTCTGCAAGGTTCCTGATTAGTGAATCATCTCCCTAAGTATCTTTTTACACGGACTGAGCCATCTACTACAGAGATCATATTTTATTCGTAATATCAAAGGAAACTGCACTAGACATTACCGTTTATAAAACAAAATAGGTGGAGTTTGTATTTGGAAATATAATATTGTCTCTACCAGGAAGACCTGAATTTGCAAAGATCTACCTGGGTCCATTTTAAAAACTATCCAGAAACCTAGCATATCCTTTCTCTCTTGTCAAACATAGTTCTGCAAATATTCTATATAATTGTTATTTTTCTTTTCTTTTTGGAAGGAGTCTCCTGCTGAAGAAAGAATCTAAAGAGATGCCTAAGTTCCAGGGAATTTTCCTCTAAGACAAATATCGTCAAGATAGCTTTGATTTTATTTATGTTTATTATTTTTCCCCATTAAAATGTGTGTCATCTTCAGAGATCCTGGGTTAGAATTTTTTTTTTCCATGTGCTGGTTGAAGAAAAATCTCAAACCTTGACGCTGTATTTGTTATTTCATGAAGAAGTTAAGATGGTGCTTGACATCTTATGCCTCCTATAAAAACAAAACATATTTTTTACACTGGGTTCATTAAGGTATCTTCCAACTGACATTTCACCAAATAAAAAATTGAGCCACCTTGCATTATACATTTTTGGCTAAATATTTGAGACCTATTGCTCTGAAAGTCACCTGTGATAATAATAACAATAGCCAACTTAGGGTGCCTGGGTGGCTCAGTCGGTTAAGTATCCGACTTCAGCTCATGATCTCACGGTTCATGGGTTCGAGCCCCACATCGGGCTCTGTGCTGACAGCTCAGAGCCTGGAGCCTGTCTTCAGATTCTGTGTCTCCCTCTTGCTCTGCCCCTTCCCCACTCACACTCTGTCCTCTCTCTCTCTCTCAAAAATAATCATTAAGAAATTTTTTAAAAATAATAATAAGAGCCAACTAAAAAAAAAATATCCTACTGAAGGGTCAGGTAAATTTTGGCTCTGTTTCTACTTAAGCCCATCTCTCTGTCTCTTTTAGTTTTTCCCAGAAACAAAACCCCTCCTCTGCAAATCACTTGCAAAATTCCACATAAAAAAATGATGAAATTGAAATCATGAAACATGACTATCTGTTTCTGAGGATTCCAGAATCAGAACTCAACCAGAAACTTTAGGATTTAGGGCTCAAGAGCCTAGAACATTAACTTCTGAAATAGAATGGTATTGACTCCAAGGTTAAAAATAGAAGACCACAGTTTTACTGCCGGTGACTATGACATACTCCCCACGAACATCAGCAAGGCACAAACGTGCAGTGAAGGAAGCTGAAGGGTAAATAAGTTAAACTGATGTGACTCAGAAAGCACGTAAGGAGCAGAGATGTGCAGCAGTAACACAGGATTTTGTTCTTGAGAACAGCCCCACTCAGAACTCAAGGGAAAGAGCCTCATTAGAAGACTCAAAGAACCATAGTATCAAAATGAGCTTCATTTATAAGCTTTCTCAACAGACCTAGAGAAGAATATACATATGAAGATGTAAGGGGCTGGTATCTGTGTTTGCAAATCTTCGGTACTTGATATACATTCAAGCCAATGCACCTTTCCTTCTAAATGAACGGCATAGCTGGAGCATGGTATTAAGAAAGTCTGTTATAAAAGATCAACTACAATTCATTGATGTGAAGACCTTGAGACTTCCCTCACTTACCAGCTTACTTCTTGGAACAGCTTCCTGCTAGGGCAGTGAGATACTCCTGGGTCTCATCTATGTAGAATATTTTTTCCCAGTGATCTGCCTTTATTACTTAACTCTGCTGTATTTTCCTGTACCAGGACAAGGCCCAGTTGTCCATTAACTTTCATGAAGGCATCTATGGAAGATTTTGAAGTCCACTGGTTAAGAGGAAAAGTGCTTTTGCGTTTGATCAGTATGTAGGCAGAAAGTAGTTAGGAACATTGCTGAGTCACAGTTTGAAACAGCTGCACTGCAAACAAAGTGAGAGAGCTTCATCGGTGGCTTTGAAGTTAGCAAACCTGGGGCCTGGCCTTTGCCTTCTCAAGAGCACACCTCTAAAAGTCTCCAAACTTCGTTTACCTTCCCGTTAAATACCAACATTTATTGAGCACTTACTATGTGCCAACCACAATACTCAGCACTTTAATTCCTTTAAACCTCACAATGATCCTATAAACATAATTATCATCCCATTTTACAGATAAGTAAACTGAAGTGCAAAAAAGCCATGAAGCTTGCTTAAGTTTACACAGCTAGAAGATTAAAGGACCAAAATATAAATTCTCATCAGTCTTATTTCAGAGTCTGAAATTTTAATCACCCTGAAATGGGGCTGATGATAGCACCAAGGTGAGCACTGTGAGGATCAAGAAATCATGTTTGTAACAGCACCAAAGTCATATACACTTGGTACGATGGTTAGAATGAGATCTTTTAAGAAAAGCTAAGAAATAGTTACATGACAAGGTCATGGAAAAGTACTTTCAAGTGCTTATAAACTAGAGCTTACTTGAATTTCCTGAATATGTAATTTTTCTTAACAATATCCCATCAAAATATTAGGTATGTTACATAAATTAGGTATGATATATGACAATTCTGGGCAACCTACAAGACAAAGAGAAGCAGCTCTAGTCTGTTTGTTACCTCTGAGCCAGGCTGCACTGGTCTGCTTATTTATTTAAGTTATGAAGACATTTGCACAGAAATTCAACTCAAACACCCCAGGAACAATAATGTAGGTTACCAATAATCAAGAAAGTGTTATTTGTTTGCTTGTAGGACATAAGAGGATCAGAGTCTATGAAACGGAGACATAATGTTCCTTAAATACCACCACTACAAAAAAAATACACAATACTGAGTTATTTTTACATTCAAACAGAAATTTAAATGGACCCTTACAAACAATAAAATTAGAAACACAGTGATCAAACGGCTTTCTAGATTTACAGCTAAAAAACGACCCAACAATGAAAACAAAAACAAAAACAAGAGTTTCCTAAAGATTTATTCGAGTTTCATATGGTCTATCTCCCAATTGTTTGGGCCACAAAGCCAAAACGCACTTTGTCCCTCTACTGGATCTCTCGGTTCCTCAGAAGAACAGAACTTGCTGTGAGCGCTCCAGTTTCACCGTATGGACCCATCTTCATAATCAGAACTCTGGTGAAGGGTTGATGTGTGAGGTGGAAGAGAAGGCTGAGGTCCTTTCCTTCCTGCTGTTGGCTACATCAGGGAGTCAGCAAGAACCTTTCAGTCATCAGCAAAAGGGCCATGATTACAGGGGCCAACTCGGTGGAGTCTCTTGTGCCTACAGCTTCTTAAACCACATGCTTGCCTTGTTCTAGTTCCCATAGTGCTGATGGAATTGATTAAACTGGTTATTTTAGAGCGATGCAAGACAGATATGAATATATAACAATAGGTAGATCAAGAGTCAGGAGACCATGGTCCAAAGTGTGTCTCAAAATGAAAATGTAAACCCATCCCCTAGTCACCAGATAATGTACCCTTGGGGGAGCCTGAGGACTGAAGACTTTGCATTCATGCTGATATCCCTTATAAAGAAATGCTTTCCAAATTCTTCATGGTGACAATAATTCCCCAACTAGACATGGGGATATTTTATCTGATGAATGTCTTTTTTGTGCCTGAATTATGAGTCAGTTGAAAGAAAAAGTCTTCTTGAGTTATAAATTTGCATCCCATTTAGTACATGTTTAATACCCTCCCACTGAAACAAATAGCATTTTCTGAAATTGGGGCTGCACTAGAAAATCCACAGTGAATGGTCCCCATACTGATGGGTTATCTTAGCTGATCTCCATCGGCTGAGTTGTAAAGGCTTCCCTTCTGGAAACCAAAGCGGCCTCCGGCTGAACGTTTGGTTGAGTCATAGAACCAGTGATGTAGCTCGTGTTCCAGTCTTTCCCCTTTTGTCCAAAAATAGGAAAGGGTTTGTACTCTAAACAATTTGAAGTGGTTTTGTGAAATTGCATGGGTTCTGTCCTTGGAAAGGGTGAACCAGAGATGGATTATCTTAGGAAAGAAGAGGCAGGAAGAGGTAGCTGAATGCACAGTGCAGCCTTTGGGGATAAGAGTTTTACTTTTTTACTGTTTTGATCTCTAATGTAACCTGTTGACTTCTCAGAGCCCTGTGGCCCCCAACCACTCAGTAATAGCTTTATCATCTGAAGTTGGAGAATTACTTTCATTATATGAAGCAGAAAATTGAGAATTATTTTTAGAATAAATAGAAGAGGATATGTGATAAAGAAGGTGACCAGATTTTATAAAGAAATTAATTGCAACTAATTGATAGAGTTTGCCTTGTTTTTGGAATGTGATATTATAGGGGCCCCTGGGTAGCTCAGTCAGTTAAGTGTCTGACTCTTGATTTTGGCTCAGGGCATGATCTCACAGTTTGTGGGTTCGAGCCCCACATCAGGCTCTGTGCTGACAGCGTGAAGCCTGCTTAGGGTTCTCTCTCTCCTTCTGTTTCTGCCCCTGCCCCACTCACTCTCTTCTCAAAAATAAATAAGTAAACTTAAAAACATTAAAAAAAAAGATATGTGACATAGTAGACTTACTAGTCATGAGCCCAGCCTCCTTTCTCCTTAATTGTACTAGTTTCTTGCACTTTGAGAAATAAAGAGGGCATGAATCATCATATGAGAAATGAAGAAGTTAACCCTTGAAATTATTTTGTGATGGAAAGGCTGATGAGAATTAATCTAGGTGCACCCAAACCAAAATGGCTGAAGATAGGACCATTTTTAGAAGGCAGTCTCAGGAAGTTTAACCCATCTGAGGATGGGGTCTAACAGTTCTACAACATTTATGATGAAAACCTTTTTGGGTTTGATGTTGTGTTTTGTTTTGTTTTGTTTTGTTGGTCTTTTGATTAGCTCCACTTGATTTATTGTGAACAGGTCCCATCTGCGATGCCAAAAAGTGTGTTTCCCAGCAGCCATTTTGTGGGTCTCCTCACAAACAGCAAGAAGAAATAATGTTGCTTGAGTAATGCTTTAAGCTCAATTAATTAATAAAATTCAAAGAGGCATATGGTTTTTGGATTGGTGGCTAAAGCTTAGCTTTCCAGATTTTAATCTGGGGGGAGAGTAATTTATTTTAAGTGCCTGAAGATGAAGGATTCTATGCATGGTCTTGCTTTAAGCAGTAGCAATTGTTGGAGCACTAAGGTGACATTTATTAGAGTTTCTGATTCAATCATATGTTTCCTTTCATTTTCAATTTAAATTTTTTTCAGTTTTATTGAGATATAATTGACACACAGCACCGTGTAAGTTTAAGGTTTGCAGCATAATGGCCCGGCATACATATTTGCAAAGTGATTACCACGATAAGCTTAGTTAATGTCCCTCACTTCATATAATTACCAAAAAAAATGTTTTTTCCTTATGATGAAAACTTTTGGGATTTATTCTCTTAGCAACTTTCAAGTATCGTACATGGCAGCGTTAACTATAGCCATCATGCTACGCATTACACCCCCTGTGATGATTTATATCACAATTGGTAGTTTGGACCTTCTGATCAGAATCCCATTTTTTTTTTATATTGCCATGTATTTTTATTTTTTATTTCTTTTTTCTTTTTTTTTATAATAGTTTGTTGTCAAATTGGTTTCCATATAACACCCAGTGCTTCTCCCCACAAGTGCCCCCCTCCATGACCATCACATTTTTAACTCTTTCCCGTCTGCCATTAGCCATTTGAGAGAATGATAAAGAAATCTTTAGACTTTTTTTTTGCATGTTCTTCCAAAAACATGATTTTTTTGAGCAGCCTATTTTTGTCTTATGAAATAATCAAAAACTTTAAAAAATTTTTTCAGCAAAACATAATTGAATGAATCTTATGTTTAACAAATGAAACCATTCTTGCCCCTAAGTTTTCTAAAAAGAGCTATCTTGAAGTAGTCATTCAGCAATATGTTTTAAAACACACAAATAAAGACCTTTTCTTTTTGTGTAAATATGTAAATATTTTTATTTGTTCATAAAAACTGGGTGGGGCTGGGGAGATAATTCATATTTTCCAGCAAAAAAAAAAGTGCCAAATTAAGAAGATCTGTGGCAGGCTTTTTAAAAAGGAAAAAGACAACAGCCCCCGGTAGATGTTAAAACATGTATATATACATATATTTCTGGATAACGACTGCTTAAAAATGTCACCAAATTTCTGGAAGGCTTCAGATGCAAGCAGCCGGTGAGATGACATGTGGAAGGTAGTAAGAATTACAATTCAAAATGCAGTGGTTATTTTTTTTTAAAGCAGTTTCAAAAATCACAGTCCTTCCAAGCCTTATTCAGTCTAGTTTCCTGTCTAGACATGCAAATTGAACTGAAGAGTTGAACCAATTATTCAGATAATTCAAAGGAAAAAAATCCCCTCACTGAAAACAGAAGATTCTTGGAGGCCGAACTATGTGGATTGTTTGTCCTCACTGATCAATTCACCAGATAATTGCTCTTTACCCTCAGAGTTTCAAGAGGACCATAGGATTTGAGTCAGGAAGAAATTTCATGAACATTTCTTCTTCTTCTTTTTTTTTTTTTTTCCTTCTGTGCATCCAACTTCAATGTAATAAGTATAATTTAAAGGAAAAGAAAGTAATTTCAAGAATTTTCTTTCAAGAAAATCTAAAGTTACTTTTACGAGGGATAGACAAATATTCCACCAAGTAATATTCCCTTCTGCCCCTGAAAAAGTTTTCTCAAAACTAACCCTCGAGTACCTTTCTTTTTCAGAAGAGATGACAAGATTTAACCGAAGATAAAAGAAACTCATTAAGCTATTTGTCAGCTCGAAGTGGTACCCTATGGTGTTTGTTCAGGTGGTATTTGTATATTCTTGTGAATTACACAATTTAAATAACGGAAGGAATTATTACCTGCGTGTCGAATGCACACAGGAATAGTTACTGATAAGTGCTAAAGTAACAGCAAAGCTATGAAATTATAAAGGCTCAGAAATACAAATGTAATTACATTGATCTAGTCAGCAAAAGATAATCTTTAAAAAATATTTTAAACCCATTTTGAATATCTTAAAGAATTTATTAAATAAATATTCACATAAAACTGAATTGGACTGAAAATTTCAAGGTAAAAAATCAGGTAGATTAATCATCCATGAAATAGATCAGATATTTAAATTAAGACAAAATTTGAAATTCATTCATGCCAGAAATAAATATTGCCAAGGTTTGTCATATGTCCTACTAGAAAATTAGAAGCATGATATTTAAACCAGGAATAGTTAAATGAATATAAAAGGAAAGTTTATTTATTTATCTGACTTGTTCTTCAAATATAGACTGTGGAATACGTTTAACAGAATCACATTAATTCTAATATTATTTTAAGAAAGTTTCAGGCACCTGCAAAATTTAAAAGACAGTTCTTCTACAAACAAAAATAGGAGCAAAACAACATTTCCAAATATTAAGCATGAAATGCCTGTCATCTGTTTACAAAAAGCCTAAACTTTGTGAAATTAGATTGACAAAATGTAGAAAGAAAGAAAAATCAAAAGTTAAAATGTCTCCAAATTTAACTTTTAAGATCTTTCATTATAATTTTATAGTATTTGAAGATTTTTTTCAAGATGGCTAATTAAATATTTTGAGCTCTTAACATAAGCTTTTATAAAGCCTGTGGCAAAATATTGGCCTTAATCACTAAATGTTAAAAATAATGGCTACTGTTAAAAATGATGTAGTCATATGTTTTAATTCCATGTATTTTCAGAATTAAAGTAAAAATAGGTAATTCTAAAATAATATGAACAACTAAACTTTGATTATTAACAAATAATCCATTTCAATGGCAATTAATTTATAGTTCAGAGAAAAAGAAGATATTACTAAAACGTATTTTTTAGGAATCATATCTTAAAAATGTATTGTAAGACTGCAACGCAATTTATCATATGTTTATGAGAACATTACTTTTAAAAAAAACAACTAAATTACAGAGAAATGTTACCCCTACAAATTACATTGTTTAAATTTTTGCCAAGTAGCAACATTTTGATCAAAGCAAATTGATACCTATAGAAGTTCATTGTCAATTTAGTCCTGAAGTCTATCTTTAATAATTTAAAAAATGTTAAAAAGTCCAAAATAGGCAATTTTGGACTAATAGTTAACATATGATACTGCTAAAAACTAATATAATTCTTTATTTTTTCCCATAAGGAATCACTGGCGATTTCTGATTTTTAGACTGTATTATTTCTAATTCAGAAATATTTTACTCAGGAATAAAATTATGATAAATATTTAAAACTATTCGTATGTTTTTCAAAACAGCTTAAATTTCTGGAATATCAATATTTGAAATAGCAAATGGAAGATGAGCTAAGTTCACTAGTTAAAATTTTATTTCCATGAGAAGCAAGGAGTTACTAAGCAAGTACTAATTGCTTAGGATTTTTTATTTGAATTTCTGAAAAATTGAGCTGAAGAGAACTCTGCCTTGTATCTATTTGTAAGACAATAGAAAAGTATACATACTGGATAGAAATTATATTTTAAAACATTTGCTAAAAATTAAAAGCAATCTTAACTATATGTAAAGATCTAAAAATTATTCTGGTTATTCCCTTTTTTGATTTGTAAAGCAAAATAACAAATTTTAATTTGAATGCCATATATTTAAGAAAGTTGGTATTTTGTTGCTCAGATTTTTGTACCCTTTATTAGGAAGATAAACTTTCAATTTACTTCAATTTATTTAGAAATTCTAAAGATAGAAAGTACATTTGAGAACTAGTCATATATTCATTGATTTGTTTTTAAAATGCATATAAAATAATGAATTTTTGTTTTTACATGCAAATAAACTAGTAGCAAGAAACAGAAACTGTATGGGAATTTGAACCTTACTTTTATATTTTATTTTTTGAAGGTTGCTAAAACAATGATTTTAGGAAAAGGATTATTATTTTTTTTTTTTATCTAAGACCTGTGGTATCATAACGTTTTCAGGAATGTTAGGGAAATAATAACCCTGTTTTGAAACTTTCCATTTGCCAACTCATAGACTTACATGAAACAGCTGCAGCAGATTACAGTTTTAATGCAAAGTGTAACTCAAAACATGGATCATAATCGTATCTTACTCAACTAAGTATTTACATTGATATAGAAATAAATGCCACATGTCCTATGGGGTAAAAAAAAAATAATAAAGGATATTACGCAGAACGTAAGAACTATCATGGAAAGAATCAATAAACAGGGAGATTCTAACACAGTTTTAGAACCTTCAGACCCATGGCTTGCCAGTTGATATATTTACTTTGCTTTACTTTCTTAATGAATTAATCTCACAGTTTTGAAAATTAAAGGGGGGACAGCTTGATTTTGGAGAGTCTTAAAGGCTCAGTTCTAGGTACCTGATACTTACAAATATCCAATTGTCAATTGTCAGGAATCACCCAGGCAACATAGATAGCCCTGTGCAGTTTTGGGTTTTCAGACAGATGTATTGACATTATAAAAACACAGTAATTGATTTTATAGTGATTATATGGAATTATACCAACATTAAAAGAAATGTTAGGAGTAAGCCGTGTTATCTCCTGATTTTGCCATCTAAATGTTTTAGTATTAGACCTTGCTTAAAAAAAAAAAACTGGATCACAATGAACTGCATTTAAGAAACAATATAGACATGTATATTTCTGAGTTAAAATAACAGGACATGGTTTAACAAAAAGTTTGTAGCAATATCTTATTAAATAAGAGCCATAGAGGAAAACTAAAATAGCATGTTACTGTTTTATTACTATTTACTATTATTCATTTAGTAGATACTAAAAAGCATTTTTAATAGCAATGTTATATCTGTTACCATGTAATTTTTAAAGAATTTTTTTAAATTGCATAGTATTAAAAAAATCTATATTCTGGTCCCTTAAAGTAGTTGCCGATGTCAATGAAAGCTTGACAAGTAAATTGGGTTTATTTCTAAAATGTAATTTTGGATATTCTGAATGATATTCCTTTCTTTGGATTTTGATCACAGAATTCTGATATATTGCTAACCTTTAAAATCCTGATCATGATAAATAAAGCTTTAAAAAGTTTTGATTTTGCCCAATATTAAATTTTTTATCTGTATTTAAAGAGTATTATTAGAAAATTGAAAGCACTGGCAACAAACATTTTCTTTCAGCCAATTTTAACGTAATAATAATATTTTTAAACTCTCAATATTAGTCCAGAAGTTTTTGTCTTCATGACATTTTTTTCTACAAAATGCCAAATAAAAAGTCATAGAAAATTATCTTTTTTAAATGTTTGCAACATGCCACATAAAATAAAATTTCCAAAGTAATGATTTTTTTTTAATTACCAGAGAAATTAGACCCCATCTCAATGAAACGTCCTTTCCTTTTTGTAAACAAAATTTTTTACTTTTTTTTGTCAGCTTCCCAGGTCTTGTTTTTACAGTGATAACCCGTTTGACTAACTTTGTATTTGAAATTTACCCCAAATAAAAAAGATGTAAGCATCCTCAACAACATCAGTATACGCTGAGGAACTGTTGACAATGTCCCTTTCACTGGCTGCATATTGCCCAAACAACAACAACAAAAGCCTCCAGGCTTGATCACTTTGCACTGTCACTGCTGACCAGAATTTTCAAAACATTTTTAATTCTCAAGATTTTTTAGGCATTCAGATGGGCATTCGGACTCACAACTTAACAGTAGAAATGAAATTAGATCTCCGCCCCTCAAAAAAGATGTGCAAATATAAATGTTAATAAAAATGGACAAGGAGACCACTTCATTGTTGCAATTTTCCAGGCTACTTGGACTTACAAACATGATGTTTGAATGCAGATTTGGCTGTGTTCGAGCCCATCTCCAGAATCGTTTTAACTTTCTAACCCTTTTTTTTTTTTAAGACTATGTGACAGCCATGGCCAAAGAAATGAGAAATGATTGAATATTTAAAAGCATACACTTATATTCTTTTGGTTTTATATATTTTTGTATTCATGGCTCTAACTAAACTGTGATACTGCAGAATACCATTGGTAGAGCTATTCCAAATTCTCCTAAAAAGCTTCAAGATTCATCTAAATAATTTTCAAGCAAATATTCTTGTGTTTTGCAATGTCATTTAGACTGGCTTAATCAAAAGTATTAAGGGCTCTACAATATGAGCATTTAAGAATGTCACTCATCTTTACTGATAATCCAAACCACTTATTGGCTAACCACATTTCACCCACTGTCTAGGTTTGTAATTGATATAAAGCATTTTATTTGGCCAAACAGAATCCCATTCCTACCATTTTTCCCCCCATACTGAATGGATTTCGGAGTTGATTTACCCAGCTGTATTTTTCTAGGGAAACATGGATGGGAAAACATGGAAAAGGAAGGGCTAAAGAAATATCTTTATTCTTGTCTATTCACAAACTTGAAAAGATCTGAGTAATTGTCAATTCTGACAAAGTCTATTTGCAATCCTTTGCATTGAACAAATGATCCAGACTACTTGACAAAATATAGTAATTTTTATAATATCACAATTTTCCAAATGAGCAGGGTCAAGTGATTCAAATGGGGCCCTACAGTGTCTTAGCATTCTAGTTGTGGTCATGTGTGGTATTTTTGTTCATAACAGGAGTTCAGTCTGGCTCATTATCTCTACATGTACTTTGAGAAAACTACTCATCATGTTTTTGTTTTGTCCTTGGTATTTGTTCAATTTTCTCTGCTTCTAAGTTCCACTGTACTGAGTGACACTAACCAACACAGATTATGTTGTATTTAGTCTACAAGAGCTTGATGGCCAGTGGTTCGAACCCCTCGGTAGCTCCATTCATGGAGGTTTTTTTTTAAGTTTACTCGTTTATTTGAGAGAGAGAGTGCATGCGAGTGGGGGAGGGGCAGAGAAAGAGGGAGAGAGAATCCCAAGCAGGCTCTGCACTGCCATCGCGGAGCCTGATGCAGGGCTGGAACTCACAAACCTAACTGTGAGATCATAACCTAAGCCAAAATCACAGGTTGGTGCTCCACCGACTGAGCACCCCAGGAGACCACCCATTCATGGAGTTTATTGAGCATGCCCGGTGATATTTCCCTCCTCAGGTATCACTTCTCTCTAGATCTCCATGGAAGACACAGTACTGTGGCTACAGACGTAATGGGCTTTAAGCACTAATTTCACTTGGTGAATTCCTAGTGACTTGGAATACAGCTTGTTTTCTGTATTGAATGATCACTATGAAATAGGAAAGCCCATTGGGTTGGACTTCCCAGCCAAGGTCACACTAGTAGGTCCAGAAGGGAGTGTGCAGATCAACATATTCTCCAGAACTGGAGGGAGGATGCAGATTGGAATTTTTTCTCAAGGGGGGAGGATGCAGATTGGAATTTTTTTCTCAAGGGGGGAGGATGAAGATTGGAATTTTTTTTTTCAAGGTAACTGCTTATATTTAGTCCAAGCTCCAATTCAAATAGGATATGTTTATTTTTGTTTGCTTTTTTTTTAAATTGGGATACCAAAGAGAAATCATAATGTATAAAATAGAAAGGCAGACGCTAAACAAACAGAAACTATTGTTTTCAAATGCCACTTAAGAGACTATCTGATTAAGTGTTGAGACATAATTTTGATTCTGAATCTGGCAGTGACTCAGTGTAAACTTCTATAGTAATTCCTTTGTCTGAAAAATGGTGGTGACACTCTATCTACTGCAGAGGTTTCTTTACAGGATTAAATGAGGTGATGTGTGGTTAAGCGTTTCGGAAAGGTGCATAGAAGAGAATTGGATGAGAGGCAGAAGTCCTGGATTTTTTAACCCGTTCCTTGTGTGGCTTTGGGCACATCCTCTTCTCTGGATCTGCCTCCATATGTGAAAACGCAAAAAAGGGACATTGTGATCTCTAGGTCGATTTGTAGATTTGACAACCTGTCTTTTGGGACGATGATGAACATTAGGGAAATACCTATTGACAAGGTAGCAAGGTTCCAAGCTACACCCCAAGTGGGGGGTTGTAGGGTGTCCTTCGATTTTCTCTCTGTGCACATTTCTACTTTCTTTTCGTGCCTCTGAGTTTTTAGGGGATATTGCCCTAGAGCGTACTCCAAAGCATGGCAACCCCTGTGCCCAGGCATCTCCCACAACCAGGTTTTTAATGCCCAGGTCTTACTGCCCAGCAGTGAGGTAGCTTGCCATGGATTAGGCTGTGGGAAAAGGTTGGATATTCAGCCATCTCAACTTCTGTATTTCTAGGAAATTCATCTTCTTTTAAGAACCTAACGTGATGGGTGAAAAAGATGAAATTTTACAATGGTTGAGTTTTTATTGTCTTAATCAATGTCACCTCTGTTGAAGCTTCCCCAGCACTGGCCCTGACGCTCCCTACATGAAATTCCAATCGTCTAGTATGTTTCCTTTCTTTTTCTTTTTTTTTTTAAGTTTAATGGTTTTTATTTATTTTTTGAGAGGCAGAGACAGTGTGAGCAGGGGAGAGCCAGAGAGAGAGAGGGAGATACAAAATCTGAAGCAGGCTCCAGGCTCTGAGCTGTCAGCACAGAGCCCGATGTGGGACTCGAACCCACACACCGTGAGATCATGACCTGAGCCGAAGCCAACGCTTAACTGACTGAGCCACCCAGGCGCCCCTAGTATGTTTCCTTTCTTAAAAATAAAAATAAAAACAAAAAAGGCAACATACCTCTGTCTTTCAAAAGTTAAAGCTGTTGGAACATGCTTTAGACAACAAGGAGATTTAAGTTTGGTGCAGACAGAAAACAGCAAACCCCCTGGGGTTTGACAGGGGTAGTAACATACACACACACACACACACACACACACACACACACACACATATATGTAGGGATGCCTGGGTGGCTCAGCCAGTTAAGCAGTCAAGACTTCGACTTTGGCTCAGGTCATGATCTCACCGTTCGTGGGTTCGAGCCCCGCGTCAGGCTCTGTGCTGACAGCTCAGGGCCTGGAGCCTGCTTCAGATTCTGTGTCTCCTTCTCTCTCTGCCCTTCTCCTGCTCATGCTCTGTCTCTCTGTCTCTCAAAAATAAATAAACATTAAAAAATTAAAAAAAAAGAAACATATATATATAGAAGGTTTTTTGAACAAATACAGATCTGGTAGAATGTAAAGAGTCTCAGGTGTCTATGAGTATTTAACAAGAGCTCCAAGTCCTCTTGCAGCAAGAAGACTTCCTAAAATATATTTTACAATTTACGTGTTAAGCTTTCTTTGTTTTTAGCAACTACTTTGAGATCAGAATATAGACTTCTTAATACTATAAAAAAATTTTAAGTTAATTTAAAAAATACAAGCTAACAAATATACCATGACTTTAAAAGAAAGGGGAGGGGGATCTTTCAAACATTTTCCCTCAAAATTCCTTAAGGCAGCTTCTCATTTGTCCAAAGCATGGTCAGGCCAGATAGGCATCGGCTGAGCTTCTACTGAACCATTCTGTTCTGGTAAAGGAGACGGTTCAAGTTAATACAGAAAGACAGGAAGGCCCCTGTCAGGAGACTCAATGAACAACAAAAAATTATATATATTTTTTTCTCTTTCTCTGTCTTCCTTTGCCTTCATTTCTTTTCATGAATGAAAAAGAATTCAGAGGAATTGTTCTCTCTGAAACTCTTAGATCTGGCCTAAAGGGACCCTGCACCCACACATTGCAGTGAGCTGTGGATTGTGAGAGAAAGGACCCCCCTTATTAATATTTGATGTAGCTTAGTCTCTGTAGGGATCTAGTCATTTTTGTGTGTGTTTCGGTAAGGCTCCGGGTCCCACAGCCAGCATCCTGCTCCTCTGCCCACCTCTATAGTCTCCCCACGATCCACTGGCTGTGGGGAAAGGCTGGGGGGAGGGGGCAGGTGTCTGATTACCACCCTGCAAGGTGCGTGCATGAGGGAGCCTGGCATGAGGAAGGAAGGAAGAATGGGGCAAACTCCTCAAAATTTGTCCAAAAGTTACAATTCTTAATCTTTTGGTTTTCGGTGGGTGCTCTCTACCATGCCCTTGGCTTTTTATCTGGTGCTTCCTTCTTTTGAGCTCTTTGTTTTCTATTGAAAAAGACACTCTGGCCAGAAAGCCATGTGACCTTGGTAAGTCATTTTACCTCTCTTGTCTTTTTCCCTAGAGTGAATACATTGAATCAGGTGATCTCTGAGGACCCTTCCGATCTTAAAGACCAATGTTTTCGTTAGCAGGCAGGTAGAGGTGATCTATCCGTCTGTATGAGAGGAGTAAGTGATGCTGGATTCTGTTCCTCCCACAGTTGACCCTCGGGTGCCTGGATAGGAAGCTGCTTATACTGTAAATTTCATTTACAAAGTAACTCTTCAGGGAAAGAAGTCCCTTTCCTGCGAGGCATTTGAAGTTTTCTGTAGTGTTTCCGTATGTATGTGTATGTGTTTATTTCGAGGTTGTTCCTTGTAACGCCCTATTGCGTGTGGGAGGAAGGCATCAATACAGGGAATGACCACATGGGCAGGCTGTGTGGACAGCCTGTCTGTCCGTCTGCTATGCACCGAGTGGTTCTGCGGCCAGTGCCATTGGTCAGGGACAGACTCCTGTGTTGTTAGATCATTAGAGATCCTTTACAACTCTTTTTACTCCTTGCATGTTTGCCTCTTTTTTTTTTTTTTTTTTTTTTGCTTTAAAGGTTTTATTCAGGAGAGTGGTAAGGGGAGGTGGTCAGCAACTAACTTTTTAATTGATTTTTCTGGAAAGCTTTTGGTGACCGAAGGAAAAGATTGACAACTGTCTTTGGATTCCGGTTTCTGATGCTTCGTTTGGTCCCACTTTGGAAGTTTTGACTTCCTCTGCCTAAATTACCATATTAAATGTAAACATTTCCGTACATGTATTTTTGTAAATGTGCACATGGGCATGTTGGTGTGTCTTTTAGAATGAGGTACGGGGATGCCTGGGTGACTCACTCACTTAAGTATTTGACTTCAAGGGCGCCTGGGTGGCTCAGTCAGTTAAGCCTCCAACCGGCTCAGGTCATGATCTCATGTTCGTGGGTTCGAGCCCCGCCTCAGGCTCTGTGCTGACCACTCAGAGCCTGGAGCCTGCTTCCGACTCTGTGTCTCTCTCTCTGCCCCTCCTCCTCTCATGCTGTGTCTCTCTCTGTATCAAAAGTAAATAAAACATTAAAAAAAAAAAGTATCTGACTTCCGTCCAGATCATGGTCTTATGGTCTGTGAGTTCAAGCCCTGCATTGAACTTTGTGCTAACAGCTCAGAGCCTGGAGCCTGCTTCAGGTTCTGTGTCTCTCTTTTACGCTGTCCCTCCCCGACTCATGCTTTGTGTGTCTCTCTCTCTCTCAAAAATAAATAAACACTTAAAAAATTTTTTTAGAATGAGGTTCTTAAGGGGATGCCATATGGCTGAATGTTGATGGCCATCCCTTACTCAATTCTAATATTATTAGATCTAAATATTGTCTACTTATATATTTGTTATATTTCCCTTATTAAAAAAGAAAAAAATCCAATCTACTCCTGTAATCAGTGTTGCATTATATGCTGACTAACTGGGATGGAAATTTTAAAATAAATAAGTTATTTAAAAGAAAAGCATAAGATAGTATGCTTTAGTTACAGTGGAAAGAGGGGGTACCTTTATCTTTCCCCCCAAATAGTTTCGCCTCAGTGGGAAAAAAATCATATGTCTTTACCTAGTTCAGTAATCTAGAAACCAATTAAAATGACAACTTAAAAATGATAACATTGCGCACATTATTAAGGTGGCTTTGTACATCAGGGACAAGAGGAAGACTTGAAAGGTAGAGGTTAAGACAGGATGTTCCAAGCAGTGTTCTCACCCTCAGTGGTGCTGAAGAACAGCCCTCCAGACCGCTTCAGTTTGATATGAGCTAACAAAACCCTTCACCATTTTTTTTGTTTACATCCGTTTTTGAGAGACTCATATACAGGAGATGATGGTTTCTAGAAAGACAAGTAGCTTAGAGATGGAACTGAAGCAAAATGATAATCTTAGCCTATCTATTTCTTCTTCTGATTATTTCCTACAAAAAGGACAAGAGAGACCTTTCCCCCTGGTTTTTAGGACTGAGCGTGACTTAAAATTTATGTCAGGTCAATTTCCGGTCTCTCCTCCCCCTGCCTCCCCTAAAAAGAATCTTCTTAATTCTTTACTCCTGGAAAATCCAAGTCTTCCAGTTATCCCCTCCACCAACGGATTATAATTTTACTTTTACTGCATTAACTAAATGAGTGAAGGAAAAGTGATTTTTCCCCCTATGAATTTCAATGAATTTGCGTCTCTAGAAAATTACCGCCTTTGCATCTTGTGCAGGTTGGGCTATATAGACCTGTGTTAAATAAGTAGACAAAACAAAACACGTAAAACTACGTGACCGGGGGCACCTGGGTGGCTCAGGAGGGTAAGTGTCTGGCTCTTGATTTTGGCTCAGGTCATGATCTCACAGTTCATGAGATCAAGCCCACATGAGGTTCCAAGCTGGAGCGCAGAGCATCCTTGGGATTCTCTCTCTCTTCTCAAATTCTCTCTCTCTCAAAATAGATAAATAAACATAAAGGAAAAAAAAAACTATGTGACCGTATTTAGCATTTTGTGGTCCCTTGTAGCACTCACTCCCTTTGCTCCCCAATGCACAGTGATTATAGAGGAAAAATATGTACTTGATATTCCAGTTTTTTAATCCAGTTCTCATCACTGTTTGATTTAACATCGTGATGTCTCCAACAGGCATAAAGGTGAGACTCAGTGGTGCCTGGTGGTCCGTCCGATAATGGGTTTGGAGTAGTTCAGGGAGCACGTTGCTACCTTAATGGAACTGCTTGGAGTTAACCCCGTTAGAGGTGGCTTTTATTTAAAACACACGTGTGCACTGCACTGCTGATGGAATAGAGACTTAAGGATGTTATTAAGAAAATTAGATCTCTCCCGGAGAAATTAGAATATGGCCTTGGTAGTGGGGAATTATTGTTAATTTTGTAGGCTTGATCATAGTGTTCTAGTTCAGTAGGAAAATGTCCTTACTTCTTAGAGGTGCACAATGAGGTAGTTAGGAGCAAAATGCCATGATGTCTGTCATTTCCTTTAGAGTACTTCAGCAAAGAGAAAAAGGAGATGAAGCCAATGTGATTAAATGTTAACTATTAACTAGAGACGATACACACATGGGTGTTTGTTACACTCTAAGTTTCTTTGCTTAAAATTTCCATAATAAATTGTAAAAAAAAAAAAACAACCCAACAACTTTGAGATCCAATATTTTAGTGTTAAAAAAAATCACACAAATTAATAAAATAAAATCATGTTGAGATAGTTCTTTGTGCATGCACAAGAGGGGACCATAGATTATAAATTTCTCTGGACTTAGAAGCAAATTCAACATTTTGAGATGGGGCTTTTAGTTCTTAAGAGAATGGTCAATAACACACAAACCAGTACAAAATGAAAATCCTGTGCAAAAATACTATTTATTTATATTCTGAATGCATTTAAAAGTCTAAGATTGGGGATCCGGGGGAGTGGGGGCGGCTCAGTCAGTTAGGTGTCTGACTTTGGATCAGGTCATGATCTCCGGATCAGTGAGTTCGAGCTCCGCATCGGGCTCTGTGCTCACAGCTCAGAGCCTGGAGCCTGCTTCAGATTCTGTGTCTCCTTTTCTCTCTGCCCCTCTCCTGCTCATGCTCTGTCTCTGTTTCTTTCTCTCTCAAAAAATAAATGAAAACATTAAAAGTCTGAGATTTAAGCTTTAAGAAAAGCACAGTAGGACATTAAAAATGAAGGCATACTCCTTTTTTATTTACTTGAGCTAAATGCTAAGAAGTCTGGGGTTCTGACCTCAAGACAAGGTGTCAGGCTAGAAGCTCATTGACAGTCGGAATATAACAATATGAATTATGAAAATATAAACTGCACTAAGATTATTTTATTGTACTCACATTTGGAATTACCAGGTTAATGTGCTTCTTAAAATTTTTTCTTTTATCGTTTGAATGGTTAGTTCCGCAGTAGCTGTGTTCTACCCAAGTAAAGTAATACTTCTTTGATATGTTAGTATAGCATTTGTTGATAACAAAATGTGTGTGTTTATTTATTGCCTTGAGGACAGAGAAAGATAATATACCTCCAGGGGTGGCTGGAGTCAGTTAAGTGTCCAACTCTTGATTTTGGCTCAGGTCATGATCTCATGGTTTGTGGGGTTTGAGCCCCTCATCAGGCTCTGCCATTGCGGAGCCTGCTTGGGATTTTCTCTCTTTCTGTTTCTCCCTCTCTCTCTGCTCCTCTCCCACTTGTACTCTCTATCTCTCTCAAAATAAATAAACTTTAAAAATACATAAATATTAATATTACCTGCACAACCTTTGCAAGCTCCAGTCTTATTTATACTGGAAGGAGACCTTTCTTCCTGAACAACTATTTCTTTTTCTTTTCTTTCTTTTTTTTTTTTTTAAAGTAAACTCTACCCAATGACACGGCACCCAAACTCATGACCCTGAGATCAAGAGTTGCATGCTCCAATGACTGAGCCAGCCACCTACCACTGTTTTTCAATTAACAAATATAAAATGGACTCATTCTCAAGTATGGGGCTTCTGGTAAGAAATTTATTTCACCAAATCAATATTACCATTTGAAAAGACTTTCAGCCTAGACTCAATATGGAGGTGATGTTTAATAGATACTAAGCCTCTGCTAAGTTGCTCTTCCAAAAACTATTAGACCCTATTGATCACTGGTAGCAAAGCCTAGTCATGTGTTAGGAGGTGAGGGCAGGAAAATCCGGAATCCTTGATACCTTGCAATTTGCACGTTAGCAAGAGGAATGTAGTTCAGTAGGTAAAGCCTTGGCATCAGAAACACAAAACGTACGTTGTTTTTTAAAGTCCTAAAATTTAGCGTGTCTCTGAAGTTAACACTGTGTTCATAAATGATATTTTTAAAAAGAAGCAGGTGCAGGGGCACCTGGGTGGCTCAGTTGGTTGAGCATCTGGACTCGGCTTAGGTTGTGATCTCACAATTCGTGAGATCGAGGCCCACATTGGGCTCTGTGCTGACAGCTTGGTGCTCAGAACCTGGAGCCTGCTTCAGATTCTGTGTCTCCCGCTCTCTCTGCCTTTCCCCCACTTGCACTCTGTTTGCCTGTCTCTCTCTGTCTCTCTCAAAAATAAATAAACATTAAAAAAAATTGAAGAAGGGGGTGCATTACTTCTGGATCTCAGTCCTAGTTTTTCCGCTAACTAACTAGTGACCTCAGGATCTTTATCTGCAAATTGAGAGATTCCCCCATGAAATAATTGCTGACATTTCCTCAAATTATTTACTCTGTGCCAGGCACTGTTTTGAGTATGTCACATTAAATTTCTTTCCTTTTCCCAACAATGTTATAAAGTAGATATTCTGATTATGCCTAATTCATCTATTAGGAGACTGAGATAATCAAATGCTGGGTAATAAGAAAATTTTAGACGTAGGAAGGTCCATGGAAATCATCGAATCAGAGGTAGTGCATCATGGGGTTACGGGTACAAGCCCTGCATTCAAAATGCATGGTTTTCAAACTTGGACCCTTCCCTCATTTGATATAAACCGTGAGCAAATGACAACCTTTGTGTGCCTCAATTGGCTCATCTGTAAAATGGGGATGATAATAGAATCTGCATGATGTGGCTGTTAGGATTAAATGTGCAGTGCTTAGAATGGTGTCTGTTGCCTAGGAAGCGCTTGGTAAATGTTATAGATGAGGAAGAGGATGGTAGGGTCTGGGTAATAAACGCTTGCTTTCTTAGAAGAATGTGTTACAGTATCATTAAGGGACCCCAGTTATCAGAAGGAGGCTGCTGGTGCTAGTGATGGTCTTAACGGAAAGAATGGAGTTAGCAATATCAGTGGGACAGAACGGTTTCTTAGAGAAAGAAAAGTATTGGGTTGAAAGAAACGAAGTGCCTAGGAGATTGTTAGCCTAGAATGGCAGAAAAACGTGTTACGTTGAAATTCAGCAAAAAGTTTACCGGCACACAGTAACAGCAGCAGTGTGCACAGAAATGAGGCCCAAATGTGGGTGCTTCTCTGGAGTTCTTCCAGTTTCCCTGGATCACCGTAGACACATATAGAATGCGAGTGCTAAATGGGACCTTGGAGATGGTCCTGCACAACCCCCACATGTTACATTTTGCATTTTATATTTTTCTGTGAGGACAGAGTTTGGAGAAATTTAGCCAGACTCTCAGTACAGTGAAACCAGGAAAATTTGTGGTCTGTTTTAAGAGGGATTTCAAGTAAGGATGAAGGGAAAGAGAGAGGAAGTTACTTACGTTTTAGAGTGATACCCAGGTAGGAAGGCAGAGTACAAAAGGCCATTAGTTTCTCCTAATTTATTCACAGAGGGAGGGAATGGAGAGAAGGAGGGAGAGAGAGAGAGAACTCTTAATTTTATGCGAAAGAGTCTTAGATTGGATTTGTAGTTAATGTTTAAAAGCCCATGAGAAGAAAAACTCTTATTTTACTATTTCTAAGAACGTGGTTTCCTAAAATGGAAAGGAAATTTGGGAGAGAGTTTTGCAGAATTGATGGTTCCAGAAATAAAGGATTAACCCATTTGCAGCTGGTGTTGAAACTGCTAAACCGCTAACATTGATCTGTCACTGTTCGGGATGGATACATCTTGGCTTCTGAAAAATCACTTTTAACTAAGTTTATGCTTAGTGCTTTCTTTTAAATAATGGAGTGTCTCAATAGGAGCTAATGAATCAGATTAACTTGGCGTGGAGTTCTGAGCCGGGGTGGGGGCAGGAACCCTTGTAAAATGCTTTGCTGAGTTCCCTTTACAATTTGCATTTGTGGAACCAGGATCAAATTGGAGGGAGTTTCCCTAGGGGTTTAAAGGCTCCCCACGGTGCTGGCTGTCCAGTTACAAAAGCATTGGGTTATGAATGAGGACTAGTTTGTGTGTTTACGGGGAGGGGAAGAAGCCAACAGCACTGAGGCTGAAGCAAAGACAAAGTTTTTGTGACTGCAAGCCCACTTGTGTATTATTCTTTATAAAAACATTTACGTACCATGGCAGTATTTTAGAAAGAGGCTTTTAGTTTGGCTTTATTTTTAAAAAATATTTTTTTATTAAATATGGAAAACACTGCTGTTATGTCAGGCCATATCATCGTTTGCACTGTTGTAGGGTTTGGGGATATTGGAGGCTCCCCATGTTGTACCCCTCAACGTTGACCAAGACTACAGCCCACCTCCATTGCTGGGAAAAGGCTTTCAGGAAAATGGGTGGAACTGAGGCATAAACGTCGCTTAGTTTAAATCTTTCTTCTTTTTGCCTTTTGATTGGGTTCCCACTTCAGCATCTGCTTGTTGCTTTGTGTGATGGGATCAAGTTGGAGACTAGAAACTGAGGCACAGTGTGATTATAGGCTTATCTTCCAGAAGTTTTAGTCTGGGTGGAGGCCCCTGGGCCATGCTGTCTCTGCCCTAGAAATTGGTTGGGTGGATGGGTGAGTGGTCAGTTCTCCTCCTACCTCTGCTTTGCACTTGCAAAATTGTACCACAAAGGACACATTAAAAGACAACAATGATGGCTTAGGAAATCAAAGGTAGCCAAGAGTGATTTTAACAAACAGGAACATTTTAATACTTGGATATATGAGTTTTATAGGTTCTATGTTGCTCTAAAACATCAAGGTTATGGGCAAGATACTTTAAGTGATGTGACTGGTGACATCTGTGCCTGGCATTCTTTCTTGTGTTTCTAACTCCCCTACACTCTCCAACTTTATTCATCCCACAAGAAGACTCCAAATGGGATGTCCTGGGGAAGAGCAGGAAATTGCCAAGGTCTGGTGAATGAAAGCCCACAAGTCCCCTAGTGGCCACTGAAAACCGGTTATGTTTGGAGTATGGAGAGGGTAACACCAGCTGGCCTGTGACATATGCACCAAAACACAAAAAAATCAGAATATGCCCTCAGATGTTGGGGAGAGGAATGTTAGACAAATCCTGTTAGTCTGTTAAAAACAAAAACAACAGTAACTAAGTGGGGTATGGCAGAATCATAAGAGGAGAAAATTAGAAAATAGCTCTATGAAAAGAAATTTGGGGGAAAAATAGTATAATTAATACTCATTTCCCCCTTCTGGAGTTGGAAACAGTAGATCCTTATATGAAATTAAGAGGAAATGTAAAGAATCTGAAATTTTTTTAAGCAAAAGATAATTTTGCTCTGGAGAGAAGGCACGTGAGTTAATAAATGTAAACCTGTTTTAAAATGGAAAGAAAATTATGAGCAGAAAGAAGCAGAGGGATGAGCATGACAATTGTTTTTAAACATTCAGTCTAAGTCTTACTCGGTATCAAAGTAGTTAGTGTGTCTATCATAGAGTAGATAGTGTTTTAAATATCTCTTTTTGGGAAAATTGATTTGAAGCTAGAAAAGCCTTTGAGAATTACAAAGTTTAGGGCTTAGACTTTTTTCTTTCACGTGTTTAGAAATTTTGCCTATGGAAACTATGTGTGAAACAGGCATTGATATGTATTGGAAAACATCTTAAAACAGATTAAGATAGTTAATGACAAATATATCAAAAGAATGTTAAAACTATTGCGTCCTAACTAAGACCCACATGATATAGCAATAGCAGAATAAAATACGGAACAACTAAGTATAAGAAACTATTGTCTTGTGACTGTTCTGTGGTAAAATTTAAAATTTAAATAAGGGTGAGTTTTTAATTGGCAGCACTGATTTAATTTAATTATATTTAAGTCTTGCTGTCTAAAATTAGGACTCAAAAAATCCAAATATCCATCATTCTATTATGATTTTTTGGAGTAAAAGTGATCACAGTCACTAACCTGTATCTTTTTCATTTCCGTAGGGAATAAAAGTCGAGTTTTATCTTCTGAAGAACCTTGGGGACTTTTTTAAAGGTGAAACTTTTCATCTTTAGGTAAGGAAATGTTTTCTATTGTTTTTCCATCTGTTGAAAAGAGAACATTTCAATTAGAAGAAAGAAGTTCACATATACTTTAGCTTTGCTTATGCTAACTGATATAAAACATTATGATGATGATAGAAAGCTGGGGTTTTAAGTTAAATAAAACAAATTGGTTGAAATTTTTTTCATTTAAAAGGATCAATTTGTTGGGGAAAAAAAGGCTCTTTTTATGCACTTTCTAATAGACGGACATTATTACAGGATTTCCATCATCATCTTTTCTAAGTATTTAAGACATAACAAAATTAAAATTGTAGATAGCAAAATCTAGACACCTAGAATATTCCTAAACATAAATATAAATGTATGTCATAATAAAAGAGTAAACATTTTAATAAATTTGAGAGACTGGTCACTGCTTTAAAAGGCCAGTGAATTAAAGTTACTTAAGGTTTGGGCAGTAACAAAGAAGGTTAAACTCTGGAATATACTCACACGCTGGGAAAATATTGCTTTTGTGGAATCATAATGTAAATATAACCAATCTGTTTAATCAGGCAAGAAACAGTCCTTTGTGTGTGACCTCTTTTCAGTTTTTATTTTTGTGTGTGTCATACTGGTAACGTATGAAAGGGGAAGACAGACTAACTTTGTGAGCATATTAAAATATTAGCAACTTATTTGATTTTTGGCAGTAATTCTATTAGTGCAATTTACTGCCATGAACAGTATGAATCACATACATGAAAATAAGATGTTTTACAGCAGAGAAACTAAAAATGCAATTAAAATGTCTCTAAACAAATATTTAAAGAGATTTTCAAGTATTTTATGAAGTTAAAAGAATGAAAGACGTAGTTAGAGAAATTATATACATGATCTGTTGTAAAATATACAAATTTATACTTTCTAGCTTTCTCACTGATATCACATTTGGATAAAGAAAAAGAAATAGATTGCAATGTTTGTCTTCTATTAACATATATATTCTCAAGAATAAACAAGATTTCTCCTCATTTTAAATATAGGAATACAGTTACATATAAGTATTTTAAAAAATCTTAGCATAGAGGCTTTAATTTTTAAGAAATACACATAAAAATTCATGTGGTTAAATAGAATCTAAAAACTTCAGGAGAAAAATATTAAATTTTTTACATGGATTTGAAGAATTTATTTCTAGAATAAATTTTTATAAAAACATTCAGATTAATATTAAGTACATAGGTTAAGACTTCCTTAAATTACTTAATTAGGATATAATAACAGTTTTTTTAAAAGAAGATTTTGGTAATCTGAAAAAAATTCCAACGCTATTTCTAATATACTCTTTAAATAGATTCCTTTAATATGTCAGTTTTTAAATCTTATATTTTTAAAGATGGAAAGATAATAGAAAAAACTAACCTCCTAATGGAAAACATAATTTTATATCCCTGAGGAAAGAGTTGTAATCATGTTATAAATATACAAGGAGATCACTTTCATTTCTGACTTGTTTTTGAGACTTTCTTACGAATCATGTATTTTAACAGCAGGAGAATAATATATAAAATATACATTACCATTTTATGGTTTAGCAGCTGTTAAAAATAGAGAGAGAAAAAATGTAACTTTGCCTACCTGAACTCTAACTAGGATTTTAAGGTAAAATTAGAAAGATATAGCAGCTAAAATAGTATAATGAACTAATTTTAAAATATATATATACATATATTTTATATCTTGACATATAGCATTTATTTTAATTGTTAATGAAACTATATACTGTAACATGAATGAAAAAATAAATGATAGAGAAGTATTTTCTCATTGTAGTTTACTAGATCAAAAAATTTGCTAATAAGCTAAATGTAATATTAAGGATCACATTTAAAATAAAATTTTATGGAGTTTTGCTGAAGAGCTATCTTTCCAGAAAGGATTTGAAGTTTTTTTGTGTGTATTAGGATTTCTGACTTTTGTGATTTGAAATTCATGATACATTTTGAGTGCCCTTTCAAATGGCAAAATGTTTCATTGGAAAAATCAGACATTATGTACATTTTAAAAAATATTTTGGTATGAGGAAAAGAGCAGATGGTTTAGGAGAATTCTAGTTTTTGTTTTAGTGCCTGCATCAAATACCAAAAAATTATTTTGTCTGTCAGTCAGTTACACGTCTGAGCAAGTTACAGTTTGTGTAAGTGTATCTTACACATTTAATTATATTGAAGATACAGTGATCTCTAAATGTGATTGTCAGCTTTATTGAAATTTCGGGCAATGTATTTAAAAGAAATGCATTTCTAAAAATTATTTTTAATTAAAAGGAAAAACTTTCAAGGAGTTCTTTCACTAGCAAAATATGTGATTGTGCAGTTTTCTGAGACAATGAACTCTTAGTTTTCTTTTAAAATTATGTTAAAATGTTTCTTGACTGATTGTTTTCTATATTTTAAAGTCAGAAAGGGATAAAGTAGTTGTATATACTATTTTTGATGATCTTTCTATCAATAGAAAGAGAAAACAAAGTATGTTGACAGGATAGAGTTTTCCCTTTAAAAAAATGAACTTGAAATTGAAAAGATGTATTTCCTATACCTAGTTTTTCTTATTAGTACTTATTTGGAGTTGCATGAGTTTTCTGAGGGGATATATTTGAGGAATTTAATCTTATAAAACGTAGAGATAGAGAACATTGTAGTCAGCTATAGGATAGTACTCTGTTGTTGTTTCCCAGATTTTAGACAACTTTTAAATTAATAATGTTGAGGACCAGAATATCGGGGCTATAACAATTGAGAAAAATGCCAGAAAATTATAAAGGCGAGGGGGAAGATTAATTGAAGCTAAATGTATCCTTTAATGATAAGCATTTGGCAGTGAGATGAGAGCTCTGGGGATAACAAATAGTACTCTGGCAGGGATAATTTTCTGGGCAGCTGAGGTGGTTTGCGTGATAAAAGAGGGCGGCGGGAAAGTAGAATTCGAACTGCTTGACAGAATTTGCAAAGTTAGTTTGGAATTGTGAGGCCGAAAGTTTGTGCAACAATTGGGTGCTGGGAGGGGGAAGGAAGAAGGGCTCGCCAGCCCGGGCGCCACGATAGGGTTAACCGTGGCGCCGCCCGGTGCACTCTGGGAGTTGTAGGCCGCGGGTATTGTGGGAGTTGTCGTAAAAGTTCGCTTTTTTTGGTATGATGGCCGCCGCCGAGGCTGGAGTTGGGGGTTTCTGTTATTCCGGACGGCTTGGGGGGCTCTCTGTACCGTCAGAAGGCCACCAACAGCCCCCAGGTCCCCCAAGGCCTGTTAATTTTGTGCCTGGGAGGTGGGCGAGCGGTCTGATGGGTTAACGTTGGGGCCTGGTGTCTCTAGATTGGCCCCAGGGCCTCTGGCGCCTTCCGGCCACTTGAGGGGTCCCAGTCTGCCAGACCCTGACCATCTGGCTTTCAGTCTTCAAAATATCTGGGTGACTAGCGCCTAAGCGTTTGGGGGTGTGCATTGTTTGGTCGTGGTTTGTATCCTGCATAGCTCCCACTTCTTTTACAGTGTTCGACTCTGTACTCGGAGTCACTGATGCTCACGACCCTGTTTGGGGTTAGGTTGGGTCCGTTTTTGGGGGTCTGGTGGTATTTGTGCATGAGATGTAATTTTGGAAAGCGTGGACCGCAGTGTCCTGAGTGTTGCCTGTCTTGTTTTAGGTATAAGAAGTTGTATGAGTTACGAACGTGCTGCTGGGTGTGTTTGCTTCACTTTCTCTTACAAGTGGTGAACTTTGCCCTGGTTTGCTAATGCTTAGAGGCAGTTTCTGGCAGTTCCTCCTTGTGAAATGCTTTTCTATTGACCTGGATGTGTTCTTAAGCTTTTGGGAGCCTCCAGAAGACTGTTTTGCGGTTGTTTGTAGAAAAGTATTGTGTGCAAAAATGAATTTAAAACAAATACCACCATCACAATTACCTTTAGTTCTGGGGAGCAAGTCCCTTCGCCTTTGTTTGCTGTGAAGTTTTTGGGTCCTTATGGAAATCAGATTTGCTTTTAGCTGTGTTGTGTTACTCTTGGCTCACAGGGTTCTTCTGCCTGTTGGGACACTTTGATCTCACTTGTTTTTGCATATTTATTCTCTCAGCTTGAGGCAAAATGGGACACTGTGTACTGACATGTAACTGCACGGATCAGAATCTGCAGATAACACCAGATTGCCAAGCAGGTCAGTACCTGTCTTAACATCTCTGCACAAACTCACTGTTTCTGTCACCATGTGCTGCTCCATAACTTCTGCCTTATTTAGATAATCTGGTTGTTGTCTATGTAACTTGAGGTCTGTCTGGCCATGAAAAGCTGTTTCTCAGACAGTATTCATTTAAAATCTCCCCCCACTCCCTCCCCGCCAAGTAGAATTGGTGTCTAGAAAGTTTTTTCATTCAAGTCTGGCGAAGTGGGGGATTTGAAGTAAGGTACAGTGATGTTTTTGGAAATTAGCTATCAGTGTTTTAATTTTGGGGATAGACCATGTGACAGATATGAAATTTAGTGAGAGTGAAAAGAATTATTCTGTCTCTCTCTTGGTATTTTAGAGCCTATAAAACCTGTTTCTGTGTCGTTTTGTTGGACCACTTTCATATATCATTAAAAAGCCATTTGATGTTTGTGGTGTACTGGGTTTTCATAATTGTCTCAGTTTGTCTGAGTTTGCTTAGTACTTGGTGTTTGGAAATATAGTAATGGTGGAGAAGGGAGCAAAGCTGGTTGGGTTTGTATGCATATTTCTGTTGAATGTGAATTCGGGTATAGAGGGATAGACTAATACTGTTGGCTTTCTAATCAGGTGTCAGGAAAGTATTTCCTTCCCTCTGACCTGACCCCAGGGTATCTTCAAATATTAACTAACTTGCCAACTGAAAAAGATTGGAAACCTTATTTTAAGATAATCTGTGTTGTTCATGTTTGTTATTGTTTGGTGATGTGGTAAAATGCTTGGAGGTTGGTTTGGTATCTTAGGAAAACTGAATGGCTAGAATTTGTAGATTTGTAGAATTATAAAAATTATTCAAAACCATGGACAGCCATTTGCTTAAAAGAAGATTCATACCTTTTTTAATTGCCAAAGGGACCTGTGATTCGAGTACTCAACAAATGGTTCATTAGAAGGTGCTTGGAGAGTAGATGGGTGCTCACTTTGATAAGTTTAGAAATAAGTGTACTTTGTATTTTCAAAGAGCCCTTTTTGGCATTTGTGAGTAGACACGTCCCTATGAAATGGTGAGATTTTATATCTAAGCATTTTAACATTTAGTGCCTGAGGCCTTTGTTTTGTACTCTGCTTTCTACCTTCATCACTTTAATTCTGCTGGTGTGGCAGGCTTTTTGGAATACACAAAAATCAACTATAGTTTCAGAAAACATGGGAAGATCCACTACCTTCTGGTGAAGAGGATTCCTAAGGTTGTGTATATGTATTTGATAGATGTGCAAACATGATCATTTTGAAACTTAGGCTTTGTGTGGTTTTGATGAAACGCCTTCCAGTGGGTAACTGGCAGCATTCTTTTTTTTTTTTTCTTTTCTTTTCATTCCAAATTTAAAAAAAAAGTTTTTTTTAAGTAGCCTCCACATCCACTGTGGGGCTTGAACTCATGACCAAAAGACCATGAGTCCCTCACTCTACTGACTGAGCTACTGGGGTTGCCCCAGTGGTAACATTCTTGACACAGGTGTTGTAAATGAAAGCCTTTGGTTCCAGGTGTTCATTCAAAAAGAAATACAAACGTACATCCAAAAAATACAATGTGGAAAATACAAAAAAATTAAAGTTTTCGTCTTACATTGTAACCAAAATTTGGAAACACTTGGGGAGAGGGGTTGAGTAGAAATGCCTGTTTGAGGCCTTTACACAGATATTTTCTAATTTTGTTTCCCTGTATGTAACTGTTCACATTGCTGAAAACAAACATTTCTTATTAACTTATTTCTGCATCTGTGAACCTTTGTGAGTGGTAAAACTGCACATCTAAGAGGACAAAGCACCCATTCAGAATTTGGGCCTTATTTTTCTTTTACATTATTCAAAGAGGAAGGATTGTTTATTGTACTTTGTGACTTGTATATGTATTTTGTTTTCTCAAGTTTAATCCATTTGTCTTTAGAGCGCAATACTCTTCTTAAACATGGAGTGCCTCTCCACCCACTCACTCCACCATTTTGGAGGATAATACAACTTCTGAAAGAAGGAGGAAATTTTTTTAAATTTCTTCATGCTTTGCAAAAAAATTTTTTAAATGTCTATTCATTTTTGAGAGACAGAGTGGGAGTGGGAGAGGGGCAGAGAGAGAGAAGGAGACACAGAATCCGAAGCAGGCTCCAGGCTCTGAACTGTCAGCACAGAGCCCAATGCGGGGCCGAACTCACGAACTGTAAGATCATGACCAGAGCTGAAGTCGGACGCTTAAGGGCTGAGCCAGCCAGGTGCTCCTCTTCATGCTTTTTGATGAATTTTATTTTCTGTGTCTTCCTACATATATTTCCAGGACAGGATACATTATCTCTACTCTGTTTGAAGACAGGTTACTAATCCTATGATTTTTACAGATAACAACACACAACACACCAACAGTTACTTCAAAAGGTTGTATCTAGATTAAAAGATATTACTTCACTGGGGTACCTGGGTGGCTCCGTCGAGTAAGCTTCCTACAGCTTAGGTCACGCATGATCTCATGGTTTGTGAGTTTGAGCCCCACGTCAGGTTCTCCATTGTCAACACAGAGCCTGCTTTGGATTCTCTGTCCCCGCTCTCTCTGTCCCTACCCTGCTTGTGTGTGCACTTGTACACTCTCAAAAATAAACATTAAAAATAAAAATACATTACTTCATTTCTCCTTGCAAAGAAAACAAGATCATATGCATCTGTTCTGCCCCTCAAGAATTCTAGCTACACAGAACAAGAAACCATATGAGGTAATTTTGCTTTGTCCTCTGCCTTCCTTATTTTTCTTTTTGTTCTACTTTCTCCCTTTAGTGTGCTTTTTGTAGTTCTAGAATTTGAAAGACATTTTCGTTTATTTTGGAATTGTTTACAAATTATTTGTTTCAACTTTTAAAACCGTTTTTCTCTAAAATATTCATAATAATCATTCAAAATATCCATGCTTCAAGAAGTCAAGAATATTCCTTTTTTTTTTTTTTAATGTTTTTTATTTATTTTTGAGAGACATTGCGAGCAGGGGAGGGTCAGAGAGAGAGGGAGATACAGAATCTGGAGCAGGCTCCAGGCTCTGAGCTAGCTGTCAGCACAGAGCCTGATGCGGAGCTCGAACCCACAAACCATGAGATCATGACCTGAGCTGAAGCCCGACGCTTAACCGACTGAGCCACCCAGGCGCCCCAAAAATATTCATGAGAAAAAGAATAAAGGAGTCTCAGCAGAGAGATAAGATTATAGTGTGTGTGTGTGTGTGTGTGTGTGTGTGTGTGTGTGTGAAACAAAATAAGATTTTTAGAACCAAAAAATACAATAAGCAAAATAAAACCCAGAATTCCCTGGAGGTGCTCAGTCTTGAAGGGATAACGAAGAAAAGAGTCCGTGAGCTTGAAGCTAGAATAGAAATTATCCAACCTGATGAATAAAATGGAAAATGATAGAAAAAAAAATGAACAGAGCCAATGGAACAATATCACAAGGTCTAACATTCATGTTATCAGAATCCCAAAAGGAGAAGAGAAAGAGTAGAGAGCAAAAAACAACTGAAGAAACAGCAGCAGAAAACTTCCCCAATTTGGCAAAAGACACACTTAACAACTTCGAGGTCAATGAATCTCAACATAAATTCAAAGAAATCCGTACTGAACATATCACAAATTACTAAATATTTTAATAAAGCATTCTTGTTATACTACATTTTTATAACTAAAATGCTATACATGTTATGTTTCTATATTCTGGGGAAAAAAATGAGTTAATGGCTTCTTTAAACCTCAGCACCAAATGTCAGAATTTGACCTGCAAAAAAACTAGGATGTATGGCTTTAGTTTCCTTTTCAGTCATTAACAGTCTTTAGTTAATGAAGAGATGCATGATTTGTCATTTTCGGACAAGTTTCCTTGAAGACAGCATTACTTAATGCCAGACACTCTCATGAAATACATATTTGGGAAATTTTTATTAAGACCATATAAGAAGACATTTTTAAATGTAGAAGAATAGAACAGTTGTGTATGTTTACTGGTCTAAAAAATTTGTAGATTACCTTCATGGTTTTAAAAATAACCAAATCCATGTTTCTGAATTTTAAATTGTTTTTAAAGAAATTTTTTTCAGGGAAGAGGGAACCATATTTTCACTGAAGTTGTATTAAAAGAGTGGTCAAATTACTCTTGTGGAATAATAGAGTGCAGTTTATAAGATGGAAAAGGCCCATTGAATTAGTTACAATGAAGACCCCCATGATTTTGAACTTTTCTGTCCTCTTCGTTATAGTTCTACAGTTTGAATTTATAATATGATGGTGTTAATCTTAAGATATTTGTGAAATCGTTTATTTCTTGATAAGATTCTATATTTTTTGAGATACATTTTTTTTTTGGCATTCTAACAAGATTTTAAAAAGAAAACTAATAGTAAAATAAATGAAACTGATTTACAGTCTTCTACCTGAGGAGGAAAACTTGGAAAGAACAGGATTTTTAGAAATGCAAAGGTTTGAGATGTGTAATATAAAGTTTTATCAGTCAGTAAGAGAAGATAGAAAAGTTAAGCCATGATTTGACAGTTGACAAAAGAAATGAAACTGTCAATACATAATCTAGCAGGTTGTGTTTTCCAAAGATGATCACAACAGTATCTCTTCTGCAATGTGATAGTGTCACAGTGTCATCAGAAGGTGGCATTTCTCCACTTCCTTAGTTTTGGGTAGGCCCTTTGACTGCTTAGACCAAGAGAATATGGTAGAATGGATGATATGCCAGTTCCTGGTATTGGTCTTACTTGGCCTGACAATTTCTTCCTGCCTTTTGGAAGCCAGTCACTATGTGGCAGATGCAGTTACCCTGAAATCACTATGTGAGAAGGCCAAAGTCATTTAATGAGTCCCTGGAGGATACAACATCTATTGGAGAGGCAAAGGAGCTTCAAGAGACCAGACTAAGTGAAGAAGTCATTGTGGAAATGGATCCTCCAGCCCCACGTGCCATGGCTGTTGGTGTGTGAATCAGATGAACCACCCAGTAGAGCCCTTCCCAATTTTGGACCCATAAAATAATGAGCAAAATAAAGTGATTTGTTTTAAGCTCCTATGGTTTTGGGTGCTTTGTTTTGCGTCAATAGATAGGTGGGGGGAAATATTGGGAAAAACCGATTTCATAGTTTTTATAATAGGTAGCAGTGTAGGGATATAATTACCAAGACTGTCAAGGAACTAGTATTTACTAGTACAACAAGGAATGCGTGGATCATCAAACAAAGCAAAGCCTCAATAGAAAAATGCACCAAAGATATGAACAGGCTACTGACATAGGAAGATACGATCAAACTCATTAATAATGAGAGAGGTTCAGATTAAAGCCACAATAAAATATTTCTTTTAACCCATAGACTAACAAAAATTAGAAAGATGGATATTGCCATTGCTGATGGGGAGGGGGGTGGACAGGAACTCTGATGCACTGTTGCTTAGTGTCAAGTGGTAGAGGCATTCTGGAGAGCCGTCTGGCAAAACCTAATATAGATAGTAATTGTTTCTGGGTATAGGGCCTCAGGAGGTCTCACATGGGTCTTTCTAAAAAGAATTTTTAAGTGTTTATTTTTGAGAGAGTGAGCGGGGGAGGGTCAGAGAGTAAGGGAGACAGAATCGGAAGCAGGCTCCAGGCTCTGAGCTTATCAGCACAGAGCCTGACCTGGGGCTCCAGTCCATGAACCGTGAGATCATGACCTGAGCTGAAGTCCACCACTAACTGACTGAGGTACCCAGGCACCCTTTACAAGGGGGGTTATAACAAATATTAGGATATTTAGTCACATTGCTTTTTGGTGGCAGGAATTTCAAGCCTATCTAGGTTTCTTAATCATTGATAAGAATAGGTAAAACATAGTAGAGGCATACACTTACAGTTATACATTAGATAGAAGCAAAGGACTACATACAGCTACCACATATGCATATGGTTTAAAAATACAGGGGCGCCTGGGTGGCTCAGTTGGTTAAGTGTCCGACTTTGGCTCAGGTCAGATCTCATGTTCATGGGTTCGAACCCTGCGTCGGGCTCTGTGCTGACAGCTTAGAGCCTGAAGCCTGCTTTTGATTCTGTGTCTCCCTCTCTCTCTGCCCCTCCCCACTCATGCTCTGAATCTCTGTCTCAAATATAAGTAAAACATTAAAAAAATTAAAAAAAATAAAAATACAGTTTCATGAAAGTAATAAACAATGGAGTCTGTAACATAATGCCATTTGTATAAATTTAAAACACAGGGACACAAAAGTGTCTTGCAAGAAAATAGTCAAAAACCTATGTCAAACACATTGGAATGGTTTCCTAAGGAGAAGAAAAAAGTTGCCCATAGAGGGAGAAGGCATGGGGAATGAGGTAAAAGAAATTAAAGGCCAATGATGATACTGTGCCCTAAATCAATATGTATGAGCAAACGTTCTGTGCCCGAGGTCCAATAATACCTACTCTGCCCATGAGAAGATTATAATTCTCCAGGAGTCCAAAAGAGCAAGTTGAAAGAATAGAACTATGTTCAATCTGCCACACTTAGGGGGGAAGAAAGTTTAAATGAGAGCAGTATATACAAAAGTATAGTCCAACAGGCAATATCCTATTTCACTGGGTATATAAATTGGTATGACCTTTTAAATGACAGTACAAAGAGGCTTAAAAACACTTATGTCCTAGCAACAACTTTAAGATGAAATTTAGAAAACAAAACCATTTAAATAGCAACAGTGGCCCCTCGGTGGCTCAGTCAGTTAAACATCCAACTTCGTCTCAGGTCCTGATCTCACGGTTTGTGTGTTCGAGTCCCGCATCAGGCTCTGTGCTGACAGCTCAGAGCCTGGAGCCTGCTTCGGATTCTGCATCTTGCTCTCTCTGCCCCTCCCCTACTCATGTTTCTCTCTGTCTCAATAATAAAATAAAAATAAAAATAAATAGCCGCAGCAAACAAAATGCTTCGGGATGTATCTAACAAAATATGTGTAGGTCCCATATCTGGAAACTAAAACATTGCTGAGAGAAACTAAAGAATACCAAAATAATGGGAGAGATACCATGTTCATGAATTGGAAGATTGAATATTGTTAAGATTCCACCTCTTCAAATTTATCTATAGATCCAAAGAAATCCCAATCAAAATACCAGCAGGCTTTTAAATTATTTTTATAGAGTTCAGCAGGCTAAATTTATATGGAAATGCAAAGGCTTTGAAGTAGCTAAGACAAGACAAAGAAGACATACTCTATCTGATTTTGAAATTATAGTAACAGACAATATAATTTTAACATGATATAAATTAGTGGGACAAAACAAAGTGGGTATGTACACATATATCATCAAGTGATTGTCAGTGTCAGTAGGGAATAATAATTTTTCAACAAGTGGTGAAGGAACAGTGGGATATACAATATGCAAAATGATGAGCCTTGTTCCTAGCCTCAAATTATATATAAAAAGTAACTTGAAATGGGTCACAAACCTAACCATAAGAGATAAAAGTTCTAGACAAAACAAGGAAAATCTTGGTAATTTGGGAATGCAAAAATTTCTTAGATAAGACAGAAAATAGGAAGCATTTTAAGAAGTTGATAAATAGGGGTGCTTTGCTGGCTCAGTAGGTAAAGCATGTGACTCTTGATTTCAGGGTTGTTAGTTCTTGCCCTATGATGGGTGTAGAGATTACTTAATAATAAAATCTTTAAAAAGTTGACAATTTTTTGATAAATTGGGTTTCATTAAAAGAAAACCTTCCTTATCAAAATAACACTTTTAAGAAATAAAATGACAAGTGATTGGGAAAAAATATTTGCAACACTTATGATGGATTCCTCTTTAAAATATATAAAGAACTCTTAGAACTCAGTAATAAGAAGACAGACAACCTAATTAAAAGAATGAGCAATCTGGGGCACCTAGGTGGCTCAGTCAGTTGGCCGTCTGACTGGCTCAGGTCATGATCTCGTTGCTTGTGGGTTTGAGCCCCACATCACGCTCTGTGCTGACAACTCAGAGCACGGAGACTGTTTCAGATTCTGTGTTACCTCTCTCTACCCCTCCCCTGCTCGCTTGCTCGCTCGCTCTCTCTCTCTCTCTCTCTCTCTCTCTCTCTCTCTCTCTCGTTCTCAAAAATAAAAAAAAAAAGAACGAGCAATTAAAAGATGGTATTTGTGTATTGGCTCCAAGTTTATTTCTTTACTACAGTCTGAGACTTTTTAGTTAAAAGCCCACTAGTGCCAAACTCAAAATTTTGCATATCTCATTATTTACAAAATACCCCAAACAATTTGATTTTAGCCATTTAGAACCTACCCGCTTTGCACAGTCCAGGTAACCTAACTCCACGTCTGCTGGCAGTCAATAAGATCAGCTCTGGGCCATAAAGGCCCCAAGTCATTGCTGCAGCCTTTCCAAGCTCTGACAGAGTTGCCTACTATGCTGCTGGAGCACCTCACCTACACGTGTAAGCCCTCTGTCTGATTGCCCTCACCTCGAGGAGTTCCCTTGCCTTCCTCACTTTTTTGGTTGGTGCCCCCCCTCACTGTCAGCCTCCAGACAGTCTCAAGCTGTGAGGGACATCATACAAACCCAAAAGTCCATGCAACTCTGCTCAAGTGCTGCCCAGTGAAGTTCATGGGTTACTGCTTCTTTTGGTCTTATCTGTTTTCCTTGATCAGTCCCCAAATCCCTCAAATCCCCTACAAGACTTTTAACAGACACCTCACAAAAAAGAAATAACTGTCTAATAAGCGCATAAAAAGATGCTCATTATCTTTAGTTTTCAGGGAAACACTAATTAAAACCACATTGGGTTACCACTATATACCCACTAAATGAAAAAGATGGACTCTACTAAGTCGTGGTGAAGACACAGGGCACAATGATATAGCCACTTTGGAAAACTTTTGTCAATTTCTTATAAAATTAAACATTTACCATGTAATCCATAATTCCACTCCTCAATAGTATTTAGTCAAGGGAAATAAAAAGCATATGTCCACACAAAGACTTGTATGTGAACATTCATAGCAGTCAAAAATTGGAAAGTCAAATGTTGATCAACTGAAGGATGGAAAACCAAATGGAATACTACTCAGGAATGAAAAGGGATAGACTACCAATATTGCACCATGGCTCAATCTCAAGGATGTTATGCTAATAGAGAAGCCAGAAACAAAAGACTATATACTGTATGATTCCATTTATATGCATTTCTAGAAAAGGCAAAACTAGAGTAATAGTAAATAAAACCATTGGTTAAATGGATGAAGGATCAGGAAGGGGATTGCCTATAAAGTATGAGGAAATGTAGATCTTGATCATGGTAGTTATGCAACTCCACATGTTTATCAAAAGTCATCAAACACTTAAAACCTGTGAATTGCATTTAAACTATCCCTCAATAAGGTGGACTATGGAAAAAGCAAAGTACTCTTGCTTCTTAGTATTTGTATTTCTAAGAAATTAATATAAAGAAATAATCTGAGATGTGTTTGAAACATACTAGAGTGTTAATTTCAACATTATTCATAATAGCTAAATACTTGAAATAACCTAAAGGCCCATGAATAGAATATTGTTTAGATCTGTCTGTGATTCATACAGGGAATCTGTCAAGCCATTAAAAATTATATAGAAAATAGGAGTTGGAGAAACGTGTGCTATTTTAAGTTTAAAAAGGCAGATTATGATACAGTATATACTCTAGTTTTTTACTTTGTTTTTATTTTAAAACTGGCAGTTAATAGGGTAAAACATTTTTCACTATGTCACTGATAAATGAGGGGCAAGTGGGATTTTTGTGATACTATGCAAATTGAGATTTGAAAATTTGCTACTTCCATGTATATTTTCTTCTTATTATTGGAAATGGAAGAGATGAAACATTTAAACCAATGCTCTTTAGCAACAATATAGGCCAAGTTCACTGTTTTCCTTTATACTATAAAACAGGGATTATATGCACCTTAATATGCATTATGAATATTGACTAATATTTACAAATCCTCAAGCTGATATCCTTAGCTTTGATTTTCTAAAAATATCACCCTAAAGTAGCTTACAAGGATACTTATCCATCTGTATCTAAAATCAGAAGAGAGTGGGAATGAGATTCATTAGACACAGACCCACAATATATTTCCAGGGATATGGCAAAGGTCAGAATATCTCATCCTACCTATAGCCTGCGGGTAAATGTCCCATATGCTGGTGCGCAGCCCCAGATCAAGAATTTGGGATGACTTGGACTTCCCTTGAGGCAGGGAAGGTAAAACAGATGAACTCAATAGTGTCTGAATGTATTTTCCGTAGGGGATAAAGGGCCTTTGAAATTCTTCGATTAGTCTCTCTCTTGGTGTCCTGAAATTTTTATTTCATAATTGAAAGAATGGATTAACTCAGAGACGTCCAGCTTTGTATCTTCAACTTTGACAGGCCCTAGAATATCAAGGAAATATCTAAAATTGGATGTATTTGGGGCGTGCCTGTCTGGCTCAGTTGGTGGAATATGCGGCTCTTTGGGTTGTAAATTCGAGCCTCACATTGGGTATAGAGATTACTTAAGAAATAAAAAAATCTTTATTTATTTTACGTTAGTTTTATTTATTTGGAGAGAGAGAGAGAGTGCAGAAGGGGCAGAGAGAGAGGAAGAGAGAATCCTAAGCAGGCTCTGCACTATTAGCACAGAACTTGATGCACAGCTTGAACCCACAAATTATGAGATCATGACAAGAGCCAAACCAAGAATTGGATGCGTAGCCAACTGAGCCACTAAGGTACACGAAGAAATAAAAATCTTAAAACAAAACAAAACAAAATTGTATATATGTTTTGGTATCCATTAACTTTTTGAGAGTAAAGTAAGAAAATATTACTGGTAGCATTCAAACATTTCAAATCATGTTTTCTAAACACTTGGAACCCTGTACTCAAAAATTATAATCTTGTCCACAATTTTTTTGTTATTTTATTGGTAAGTTTGCAATTAATTGGATTTTTTTATAAATAGGGTCTGCTGTAATCACACTTTTTCACTCTCTCTCTCTCATGCCCTTTAGTATTCAGAAAATGGAATGTTGTTTCCTAAATAGACTGTTTGTATGTATTTCTGGTGTACATACTTCTGGTTTGTGGTGAGTCTAGTTACTAATTTTCCACCCGTTTTTAGCAACTCACTTTTCAGTGGTTCTTTGTGTTGCTAATCTAACAACTGATTTTTGCAGCTGGCTTAAAGTAAACATACATATATTTTTTCATGAATCCTACTTTCTTGCCAGCTTTTCCTGTCCATCATAATGTTCTCAACTTGATGAATCTTCCATATGTGTCAACTTTTAAAACAAAATGGCCGGTTAATTAGCAAAATGAGTTTATTTGGCAATAGCAGAGGAATTGCAATTTGGGACTAGGAAACTGGAAAAACTGCGGGCAACTCCAAAGAGGCAAAGGGAAGGTAAGCTTTTATTAGGCTTTATGAAGAAATTGAGAAGGGTTGTTAGGAACGCAAGTTTATTGGAGAAGAACACAAGTTTGATGTTGTGGTGGCCTCTCTTGGGCTGTGAGGGGTGGGGAGTGTGTTGGTGCTGGGCAGGCGGAGACCTTCCTTCTCGCTGTCTGTGTAGGCTGTTACCAGCGGTGTGCACGTTCCTGCTCCCCCTTCACGGCGGCCCGACTCCATGTTCAATGAGTTTTCCTTTATTCATCATCACAGATTATGCTGGAAACTTTGAAAGAGGGAAAAAACGTATGTGGTGTATGATTTCAGGGATGTGTGACTTAGAGGTACTTCAAACAAAAGCACATTAGTCAATCCACAATTCCAAACAGACAATTTTTTAAATAGTTTATTTTGAGAGAGAAAAGAGAGAGAATCCCAAGCAGGCTTTGCACAGTCAGCACAGAGCTTTGTGGGACTTGAACCCGCAAACGAGAGATAATGACCTAAGCCGAAATCAAGAGTCATACACTTAATTGACCTGAGCCACCAGATACCCCTTAATGTCTTTTTTTTTTAATGGTCTATTCCTGGGACACCTGGGTGGCTCAGTCGGTTAAGTGTTCAACTCTTGATTTTGGCTCAGGTCATGACCTCACAGTTGTAGGATCAAGCCCCACACCCTACTCTGCACTGAGCAAGAAGCCTGGTTGGATTCTCTCTCTCCTTTCTCTGTTCCTCCCCTGCTCATGCTCTCTAGGTCTCTCTCAAAATAAATAAGTAAACTTAAATAAATAAATAAATAAATAAATAAATAAATAAAAATACATCAATAAGACAAAAAGTTGGGATATTTGATGGTAAGAATACTGTTAATTTTTTAGGTGGAATAATGATATTATAGTTTTATTTTTGAAAAAGATCCCCTTAGGGGTGCCTGGGTGGCTCAGTTGGTTAAGCGACTGACTTACGCTCGGGTCATGATCTCGCGGTTCGCGAGTTCAAGCCCTGCATCGGAATCTGTGCTGACAGCTCAGAGCCTGGAGCCTGCTTCAGATTCTGTGTCTCCCTCTCTCTCTGCCCCTCCCCTGCTCATACTCTGTGTCTCTCTCTCTCAAAAATAAATAAAAAAACATTTAAAAAGTAAATAAAAGATAAAAAAGATCCCCATAAGGCTTATTGTTATGAGCACTGGGTGTTATATGTAAGTGATGAATCACTGAGTTCTACTTCTGAAACCAATGCTACACTGTATGTTAACTAACTTGAATTTAAATAATTAAAAAATAAATTTAAAAAAGAGCCCCTTATAATTTTAGAGGTACATGCAGAAATATTTACAGACAAAATGATTATGTTTTCTGTGATTTGCTTCAAAATAATTCAGGATAGTGGGCACCTCGCTGGCTCAGTAGATGGAGCATGTGGCTCTTTTTTTAAAGTTTATTTATTTTTGAGAGAGGGAGAAAATACACCCATGGAGGAGGGTCAGAGAAAGAGGAAATCCAAGCAGGCCCTGCACTCAGAGTGTGGGGCTTGAACTCACAAACCCTCAGATCATGACCTGAGCCAGAATCAAGAGTGGGACACTTAACTGACTGAGCCACCTAAGCGTCCCAGAACATGTGACTCTTGATCTCAAGGCCGTGAGTTTGAACCCCATATTGAGCATAGAGATTACTTTAAAAATTAATATAGCAAAGGAGAAGTAGATAGCTGTATAAACAAGATTGGGCATGAGTTGACAGTTATGAGATTTCATTATATATAGGAGTTTATGATATTATCCTGGCTACCTTTTTATATGTCTGAAATTATCTGTAACAAAAAGGTAAACACATTTCTAAAAGGGTTAATAATCTTATACAAATAACCTTGTAATAACCTTTTACAAGTCATTAGGAAAAAGAGAAACATACCAAGTGAGCAAAAGATATGAACAAGCAGTGTGCAAGAGAAAGATATAAATGGCAAATAAGCATATGAAAAAAACTTCAGTCTCAAAAACATGCAAATGAGGACAATGAGTCATATTGTGATTTATAGTGAGAAACATATATTTGGTCCTTATCCACTCTTATTGGCTCACAGCTCCCCAAGCCCTTGGAATTTCCTAAGGAAAAAGAGCAATGGGAGCATCTTCTGTTATAATATTTGGACTTATGTCATCAGTTCCTCAAATAGCCTCATAGTCATAAAGGTGAAAGGAGTGTATTGTTGCTCATAACAGGCCCCTTTCAACCACATCCAAATTTATGTTTATGAGGTGGTTTTGGAGAACCCCTAAGGATGGGGGCCAGTTGTCAGGGGAGCCAAAAAGGATTAGAGAGTTGGAACTTTCCAGTCCTATCCCTCACCCTACCTCTGGAGAGAGGAAAGGGGCTGGAGGTTGAATCAATTGCCTATGGCCAATGATTTAATCACTCATGCCTATGTAATGAACATTTCACAAGAAACCCAATAGTACGGGATTCAGGGGGCGTCCAGGTTGACCACTGTGTGGATGTGCGGGGAGGGTGGCGCGTCTGGAGAGGGCACTGAAGCACCGTGTCCCTTCCCACATATCTTATCTTCACCTTTGTGTCTTTTCCACACACATAGGTTTGGCTGTTCCTGAATTATATCTTTTCTAATAAACTGGTAACTTAGTAAGAAAACTGTTTTCCTGAGTTCTGTGAGAAAAAAGCTTCACGATAACTACTACTGTCAAGGGTGAGGTAAAGCAGATAGTCCATTTACTACTCACTAGTAGACAACTCAATCCAGTAGGTCCGTAGGGATTTCTTGGTTGTCATCTCTATCTTCTCTGAAGAGTGGGCATTATTTGCCATTCCCATTTTACATGTGAGCTAACTGAATGCCAGAATTATCCAAGGTCACACAACGGAGGGCTTGTTTTTTTCCTTCTACTACTGGAAAAGAAGATTCTGTTGATGAAATATTTTGCAATATATATGATAATGAGTTCTTTAGAGTTATTTTCTGACCTAGGTGATCCCAGATGATTGAGAAACAGAGCAGACATAAGCCCAACCCATGGCCAGGAGCAAAGCCCAACCGATGCCAGCCTGTATCAGCCAAACCCTAGTCTACCCACCACCTTGGGACTGACAAAAGTAGTTCATTGTGCACCAAGGAGGTTTTGTTGTTTCATGCAGCCAGCAGCTGCCTGAGGTGTCACCTCCCTTCCCTCCCTACCACTCTTACACTGCAGACCTGCTACTGTTCCTTCTTCCCTGAGTGTTTTGGCCTTACGACCGTTAGGCATGCTTTCCCCTCAGTTCCCTCAATACTGGGGTGTGAGTAAAGGTGGGCTACTTATTTCTCTACTTTTTTTTTTTACCTTGTTTCAAAGAAGATTTGAGGAAGCTTATTCAAATCCTCATAATACAAATAAAGAAAAATAGAAGGGAGCTAGAGTTGGGAAACCTATTTAGATCCCCTGTATAGATAAAGTAAACATAGGTCACTAATGATATCTATTTCACAGAAGCCTAACAGCTATTCTGAGTTTTTCCATGTCATGTAGACTTACTACTTGGCCTACCTGGGGTGAGAAAGAGTAACCAAGTAATAGTACACTACTTCTCACAGCTTGCTTTTCCCACTGCAGACAGCAAACAAACTGGTTTGGGGCAGGTGAGGCAATAAATCATGGCTCTTTCCATTGCTTCACAATTTCAATTCTTGGTTCTATATAGGAAAACTCCATGAGTTATAACTGAAGAGAATAATAGAACCAACAGATAAGCTATGTAGGTGTTTAATAATAATAATAATAATAATAATTATTATTATTATTATTATTTGAGAGAGAGACAGAGGATGAGCAAGGGAGGGGCAGAGAAAGAGAGAGAGGGAAACACTGAATCTGAAGCAGGCTCTGGGCTCTGAACTGTCAGCACAGAGCCTGACACAGGGCTTGAACTAGTGAACTGTGAGCAGAAGTCAGATGCTTAACTGACTGAGCCACCCAGGCGCCCCAAGGTGTGTAGTTTTTTAAGTGGTGACTGATTTTATTTTTCAACTGGAAGTTGTGGCTCTCTGCCACTGATTTTTACTCTTTTCTTCAACAATAATCCATTGGGGGTCGCCTGGGTGGCTCAGTCTATTGAGTGTCCAACTCTCATTTTGGGCTCAATTCATGATCCCAGGGTTGTGGGACCGAGCTCTGTTTCAGGCTTCATGCTAAGTGTGGAGTCTGCTTAAGATTTTCTCTCTCTCTCTCTCTGCTCCTCTACCCTCCTCTGTCAAAACAATATCAACAACAAGGACCATAATCCATTTGTTCATTTAATGAATGCTTATTGAGAGCCTACTGTACATTTACGAGGACTACATGGGTGAATGAAAAAAAATAGACCTTCATGGAGCTTGAAGTACAGTGTCTGTAGGATGAAATGTTGTGCTTTTGAAGACTATAGGGCAGGCCCTATCGCTTTGAGCTCAGTGAACAAGAGAGAGGGCCAGAGCCAGAGTCAGGTACGCTTCTTCAGGACACACTGATGCACAGTATTGGTTTTCAGTTGTTGCCATTACAAATTCCCACAAATTAGTGGTAATTAATGGTAATAGGGTGTCTGGGTGGCTCAGTCGGTTAAGCAGTTAACTTCGGCTCAGGTCATGATCTCATAGTTCATGGGTTCGAGCCCCGCATCGGGCTCTGTGCTGACAGCTCAGCACCTGGAGGCTGCCTCTGATTCTGTGTCTCCCTCTCTCTCTGACCCTCCCCTGCTCACACTATCTCTGTCTCTCAAAAATAAATAAAAAACATAAAAATTTAAATTAAAAAATATTTAAAAAATTAGTGGCTTAAAGCAACACACACTTAACATCTGACAGTTCTTCAGGTTATGATTACCAGAAAGGATTCACTGGACTAAAATTAAAGTGTTCCTTTCAAAGATTCTAGGGAAGAGTTTGTCTCCTTGCTTCTTTTCCGCTTCTAGAGGCTGCCCACATTCTTTGGGTCACTGACCCCTCCCTCCTTCCAGCCAGCATCACCGCATGTCCCTGACCATTCTTCCACGGCTGCATCTCCTTTTCTGACCAAAGCTGCAATAGGTTCTCCAATTCTAAGAGCCCATGTGATTAGGTTAGGCTCACTGGGTAATCTCCCTATCTTGAGGTCCTTAATTTAGTCATACCTTCACTGTATGTTGTCTTATAAGGTAGCATTCGCAGTTTCCACTAGTTAGGATGTGGATCTCTTGAAGTGTGGGGAGCATCATTGTATCATTGTTTTGCCCAACGCACACCTACACATACAAAGATAGTTATGTAATGATTATTAAAACTTATATAGAAATTATTTCAAAAGTGGAAATAAAGAAAATGAAATAAACAAGAAGACTGCACCCTGAAACAGAACCATAGTCATCTTAGAAAAAATAAAGTTTTTCATGTATATATTATTAATATGTCTCTGATGAGAGACTTCCATTGATACGGAAAAAAAAAAAGACCTGGAGAACTACAGCTACAGTAAACAACATGGGTAATTCTTAGAAACATGATGCTGAGTAAAAAAACAAGTCCCGATGACTCCCCAAGTACAGTTCCATAGGTCTATATATGAGTTTCCTTAGGGCTACAATACAGATTGATAAAACTAGGTGACTTTAAAGAATAAAAATTAATTCTCACAGTCTGTTGGCTGGAAGTCTAAAATCACAGTATGGACAGGGGCATCCTCCTTCTGAAGGCTCTAGGGGAGAATCCTTCCTTGCCTCTTCTGTTTTCTGGTGGTTGTTGGCAGTCCTTAACGCTTTTCAGTTTGTGGCGGAAGCACTACATTCTCCAGCTCATAGGACCTTCTTTCCTCTGTCTCTCTGTATAACTCCAAATCTCCCTGTCCACATAAGGACACAGTCATTGGATTTAAGGCCCACCCTAGGTTAGCCTCACTTCATCTTAATTTGATTACATCTGCCAAGCCCCTATTTCCAGATAAGGCCACTTTCATAGGTAGGGGTGAGGGGCGTTAGGATTTCAGCCTATCTTTTGGGGAACATACAGTCAGGTTTCCCAGGAAACAGACTCTGAGATTGAGATTTGCTTGCAAGGGATTTATTTATGGAGTTCTCTGGGGAACAGCATTGGTGAGGGAGGGAGGGAATTGGGATTAAGCTGAGGGAGAAGTTGGGCTGTGATGCAGGAGTAACAGATGCCTGGGCTGATCCCACAGGGGGCTCTGGAGGTAGGATGGCCTCACAAATGTCTATAGTTGGGATAAGTGGGCCAGGCATTTGTATTCTTGCACTGACTAGGCGTTGGATGCAGGCTGCCCATGCGAAGGGGGCAAAGCAGCTCCCTTCGGCCCAGAACAATTCCCATAGAGGAACACAACTAGAACTCAGCAACCAGAACTCTGCAAATGAATGTCTTAGCCCTGGAGGGGATATCAAGATTGCATGCCCTACTATATTATGGGTCTTAATAGATCTCAGAAATCAGCAAAAAGTGAATAATATATTATTGTTTCATATAAATTTGTAATAAATTATTTACACGTATGTTTATGTCTATATAGGTTCTTAGTTTTTTGTTCTTAAGTTGGGTGGTGAGTTTATAGATTTTATTATATTATGGTTTATAACTAATTCATATATTTCATGTAATCTTTTGCATGTATCAAATATGTAATCTCTGTACCCAATGTGGGACTTGAACTCATGTCCCCAAGATCAAAAGTTGCGTGCTCTACCAACTGGGCTAGCCAGGCTCCCCTGTGTCAAATATATTTACAGGTATCATAAAAGGAAGCAAGAAAGCTAGGCAAAAGTAGTAGAAATTAAAGTAGGTAGAAATTTTATTTACTTATTTATTTTTAATACAGAGAGAGAGGCAGAGCATGAGAGGGGGAGGGGCAGACAGAGAGGGAGACACAGAAGCTGAAGCAGGTTCCAGGCTCTGAGCTGTCAGCACAGAGCCCGACGTGGGGCTCCAACTCACAAAGTTGAGATCATGACCTGAGCCAGTTGGAAGCCCAACCGACTGAGCCACCCAGGCACCCCTGTAGCTAGATATTTTAGAAAAAACATGAGTAAAGATACCAAGTCCTGAGTCCATTCCTAAAGTCCCTAACGTTCTTTGCTTTAGTTTGCTTGCATTACCATCCTAATGTTATGTTATTTTTGGGTTGAAGTATGATATTGACAAAATACATTGTTTACTTTCCTTTTCACTTACTTTTGAATTGATTTGTTCACCATGGCACTACTATTTTTAAGTGAAAGAGGAGGGAAGGTTGTTGGAGTGATTAATAGATCTGTTGGTGCAATAAAGAAATCCAGTTAATGCACAATATTGACATGTCAGATTTTCACCATAGTATTTTTTAAAGTGTATTTGTTTATTTAAGTAATCTCTACACCCACCGTGGGGATTGAACTCACAACTGGAAGAACAAGAGTTGCAGGCTCATGGGGTGAGTGGGTGGCTCAGTGGGTTAAGCCTCTCACGCTTAATATCGGCTCAGGTCATGATCTCACAGTTCGTGAGATCAAGCCCTGTATAGGGCTCTTCTGGGCTCTACTGGGCTCTGTGCTGACAGCATGGAGCCTGCTTGGGATTCTCTGTCTCTGTCTCTCTCTCTCTTTCTCTCTCTCTCTCTCTGCCCCTCCCTGCTCACACTTTCTCTCTCTGAAAAGAACACACACACGCGCGCATACACACACAAAGAGTTGCATGCTCTCATGCCACCATGGTAGTTTGGATGGTATATGGAGAAATCAAGTTGTTGGAGAATGTTTGTATGATTACATTTTTTACTTTAAAAAACGTGTGTGCAGGGACACGTGGGTGGCTCAGTTGCTTAAGCATCTGACTCTTGATTTTGGCTCAGGTATGATCTCACTGTTCACTGAAAAAGTGAATTTGAACCTCGCATCAGGCTCTATGCTAAGAATAAAGAGCCCACTTGGGATTCTCTCTCTCTCTCTCTCTCTCTCTCTCTCTCTCTCTCAGACTCTTCCCTGCTCATGCACTCTCTCAAAATAAATAAACTTAAATTTTTTTAAAAATGTGTGTGTATTGTATATATCCTCTAGCTTTATATTTATGTAGAAAAAGAAATGGAAGAATGCATTCTTCCAAACTGCCAGCTGCTGTCCGTGGAGATGAGAAGTGCGGTGGGCTGCTTTTTCACTCTATATACTTCTGTGAGCTTTTGAAACTAAAAAGTAACATATTAAAACGTATTTTTAATCACTTGTTTCAAAATGACTGGCTTTAGTTTTCTTTTATTTAAAAAACTTTTTTATATAGTTTATTTATTTTTGAGAGAGAGAGAGAGAGAGAGAGAGAGAGAGAGAGAGAGACAGAGCATGAGTGGAGGAGGGGCAGAGAGCGAGGGAGACACAGAATCTGAAGCAGCTCCAGGCTCTGAGCTGTCAACACAGAGCCCGATGGGGGGCTTGAACCCACAAGCTGTGAGATCATGACCTGAGCTGAATTCGGACGCTTAATTGACTGAGCCACCCAGGCACCCCTGCCTTTAGTTTTCTTAGGCAAGAACTAACTTCACGAGTTTGTTTTCTTGCTGTAAAAATGGCAGTGTTACCATGACATTTGAATGTGACGATGTATGTGAAGTCAACTTTGAAAATGCTAATGCAATGTTGAAGCACAATATATGTGAATGTGCATGTCTTATGGTACTATTGTTTGTTAAAGAAATTAAATATTAACTTTTTGGAAATCTCCCAGGTTCTTATGCCAAAAAATTCAGTTTCTTTTATTAAAAACATTTTTAATGCTTATTTTTGAAAGAGTGAGACAGAATGTGAGTCTGGGAGGGGCAGAGAGAGAGAGAGGCAGAGACACAGAATCTGAAACAGGCTTCACATTCTGAGCTGTCAGCACAGAGCCTGACTTGGGGCTCGAACTCAGGAATGGGGAGATTATGATTTAGGCCAAAGTTGACTGTCCAACGAACTGAGGAAGCCAGGTGCCCCCCCAAAATTCAGTTTCTTTTAAAGGTGTTTGTTCATCATGGCACTTTTTTTTTTTTAATCCAGGATTGAACACCTTCTCGACTGAATTTAAAGGAGAGACTAAGTGCAATATTTTGAGCTATGTTTAAAAGAAGATGAGATAGAAGAAGACAGAACTGTTAAAAATATGTAAGTTTTATTACATGGCCAAATGAAGGATTCAGCTTTGTTGTCATGGTATTCTTAAAATTTTCTAGTTTCTATGAAATTCCCTAATTGTGGAATTTTCTTTCATTGTATCAAACTACTCCTGATTTCATCATGAAAATCTGATATGAAACTCAATTTACAGAAATACTGAAAATGAATTTAAAATTGAATGGGACCATCTGTATACTAATATGATGCAATGTTGTTGATTCACATTTTTTCCAGATTAAAGACTGTTCTGAACTCTAAGTCTTTAAAATAAACAAGACTGGAATTTAATGTGCTTGTGTCTGAGTATGTTACTTGTAAAACAGCCAACTATTTCTAGAAACTCTTCTATTCTCTGATAATCTTTTTTTATGTTGCCTTCTCTGAACTAATTACTGAGACACAATTTCATAACCACACCTTTGTAGCTGAAATCCCAATTCTGCCACTTACTCTCTATATGTCGATAGGAAAGTTACTTAAATGTTTTAAGCCTCATTTTTCTCACCTGTAAAATGGGGTGAGAATGGTACCTACTCACTGAATACTTAATGTCTCTCTGCCAATCACTGCTCATGCTTATATGGTATTGTCCCATTTTACTGATGTAAAATTTGAATATTTAGTAGTTAAATCCGTGCAAGATCATACAGCCAATAAGAGGTGGAGTTGGGATCTGGTCCCAGGTTTATCTGACACCGAAGCCCAAAATTTTATATTATTGCTTCCTCTTTGGAGAATTATTAATGGTTTCATATGTTTCGTTAGGATGGGTCTGCCAATCTCTGGAAACCTTGGTCTGTACATTAAATTTTAGTACAGAATACTGCTGAATACGAGCAGACCATCATTAAGGGTTCCTGTATGCATTAAAGTTTTTAAGTGGTTCATAAAATTTATCCATTGACAAAGGATTGCCATTCAATTCCAAAAGTGTATAACCATCTGGCCCCACAAGGCTTATTCTGGCATAGATCATTTCACTTTGTGATGCTACTGTTCTTCTCTTCTAGTCAATAGAGTAGTTAATATTCATAAAAGGCTGAGGTGATCAGAATAAATGTGTGCATTTTAAAGAAAGATTATTCCTGTTAATTGCACAGACCTTACGGGAAAAAAAAAAAAGGCTACCAAAATCAGGTGAGTTCAATTCAACATTTCTTCAATGAAAATACCATACCCAATAAGAATTCTAACAATAGTAGAAAGTCAATTTCTTTTTTTAATTTTTCTTTTATTTTTAAATTTTATTTTTGAGAGAGACAGACAGAGTGTGTGCAGTAGAGGGGCAGAAAGTGAGGGAGACACAGAATCTAAAGCAGGCTCCAGGCTCTGAGCTGTCAGCACAGAGCCCTTTATGGGGCTCGAGCCCACCAACTGTGAGATCATGACCTGACCTGAAGTTGGATACCTAACTTATTCAGCAACCCAGGTGCCCTAAAAGTCAATTTTTGTGATACCTGTCCTTGTTTATTAAAAAAATCCAAAATGAACAATTATTTTTTATTGCCTGTTTATTTTTATGTCAGTTGCTGTGATAGGTGCTAGAGGCACATGTGTGTGTTCTTCAAAACCACAACCAGACCCTCAATGGGTATTTGTTGCTCTCGCCTTTCCTCTACCCCACCCTACTCTGCCAAGCTAATTTATACTTAGCCTTAGATCTGAGCTCAAATGTCCCTTTCTTAGGCCTTTCTGGGCGTCCTCTCTTCCCATGAAAATTGGCCCTCCCTTTAACCTCTTTCCTTAAGCCCTATTCTTTTCTTCTTTGTACACATTACAATTTTTATCATGTAATTAGTTGGCAATGTGTTTAATGTCTGCCTCTGCAGCTATTTTCATTTATTTGCCATTCATTCACTCAATGGGTATTTATTTATTTATTTTATTTTAAAAAATGTTTTATTTATTATTGAGACAGAAATACAGCATGAGCGGGGGAGGGTCAGAGAGAGAGGGAGACACAGAATCCAAAGAAGGCTCCAAGCCCTGAGCTGTCAGAGCAGAGCCTGATGCAGGGTTCAAACCCTCAAACTGTGAGATCGTGACCTGAGCTGAAGTTGGCTGCTTAACCGACTGAGCCACCCAGGTGCCCCTCAGTGGGTATGTATTGCATACCTACCAAGTGTCAGTTACTCTTAGATGCACATCTTAGGTGAAGATACAGTGATGAACAAGAAAAGGTTACTGTCCTCATGATCTTACATTCTATTGGGAAGATGGACAAACCCCAAGTAATCAAACACTTCGAAAGCATTAAGTGTTATAAGGAAAGTAAATTAGGGTCAAAGGATAAGTACTGATGGGGCAAAGGAGAGGAAGCTATTTGGTCTATTCATATAGTTCTATCAGAGAAAACCACTTTAAGTGGGAGATCGTGTGAACAGAAGTCCAAATAATATAAAGGAGTGAGCTTTGGGAGATAAAAGGTAAGAAGGCCTGGAAAGGGAACAGGAAATAGAATTGCTCTGAGACTGGAATGAACTTGACTTATTTGTGGAACTGCAAGACATGTGGCTGGAATCAAGTGAGCAGAGGAGAGCGTGGTTGATGCTGCTGGAGGGGTGAGGGAAGATAAACTGGTCTTGGAGGATTTTGTCCTTAATCTGATTTATAAAGTCCTTGAAGGGATTTGAGCAGAAGAAATGATATCTAATTTACTTGGAAAAAAAAAAACCACTCAAGTTGCTTCATGGAAAACAAACCCCATGAGAAGTTCAGGGAGATCAGTTAGGAGGAATATTGCCATGTTCCAGGCAAGAAATGCTTGCAGTTTGGACTAGGGTTGGTAGTAGCAGAAGTGGGGAGTAGTGATCAGTCAAGATATATTTTGGAGGTAGTGAGAACAAGACTCGTTGAAGAATTGAAGATGGGAATGAAATGGAAAGAAAAATCTAGGTTGACCCCTAGGTTTTAAACCTTAGAAAGCCAGTAAATAGTGGTACCTTTAACAGATCGGAAGAAAAGAAGAGGGGTGTGTGTGTGTGTGTGTGTGTGTGTGTGTGTGTGTGTGTTTTATGGGGATGGATTCTGTTTTGAACACATTTCCCATGATATGTTTATTAATGTTTTTCAACATTTATTTATTTGGGGGCGGAGAGAGAGGGAGAGAGAATGAGAGAGCACTCTGGCAGGGGAGGGATGGAGAGAGAGTGATACACAGAATCTGAAGAAGACTCCAGACTCTGAGCTGTCAGCACAGAGCCCGACGCGGGGCTTGAACGCACGAACTGTGACATCATGACCTGAGCTGAAGTTGGATGCTTAACCAACAGAGCCACCCAGGGGCCCCTGAGATGTTTATTTTTATTTTACATCTGAATGGAGATGTTGAGTAAGCAGGTAGTGATTACATGTTTATATACGCCTCTGAGCAGAGGTTGAGCCTGGCCAGAGAATTTGGAATTCATCAACTTACAGTTGAAATTTAAAATGAAGAGACAGGATAAAATTATGTAGGGAGACTGTGGAGAGAAGTAAAGAGAACTGGGGTCTGAGCCCAAGGGCACTGCATCCTACAGAGGCCAGCATTATGAGGGGCCACTTCAGGACTCTGGGAAGGATCAGCTGGTGAGAATAACAGTGGTTACCCATTGTTGAATGGTAGAACAGGATGAGGACTAAGAATTGACCATTTGCTCACTATTGTATATCCAGTTCCTATTTCAGTTTCTGGTATGTAAGGACATAATATTTGTTGAATGAATGAATCTTCACTTCCATTTATTCGACACACTCTAGAGTGTCTCTAGGATCCAGGCTCTGTTCTACATTCTATGGGTTCACAGCATAGTGTTCCCAATAATTCTAAGTTCTTGTGGGGCCATAGACAGACATACAAATGCATCAAAAATATACATTGTTAGTTTATTTATTTTTTAAGGATTTTTAAATAATCTCTATACCCAACGTGGGGCTCAAATTTATAACCCTGAGATCAAGAGTCACACGCTCTTCCTACTGAGCCGGCAGGTGCCCCTGTGTCATTAGTTTATACCTCTCTTTCCTTCCTTCTGCCATATTCTATTTCTTAATAAAAATTTTTTAAGTTTATTTATTTATTTTGAGACAGAGAGAGACGGAGAAAGAGAGAAACTAGCGTGGGGCCTGACGTGGAGCTAGATTCAGGGCTCCACCTCATAGATCGTGAGGCCATGACCTGAGCTGAAACCAAGAGTCAGATGCTTAATCCTCTGATCCACCCAGGTGCCCCTCTTCTGCCCTATTCTATGGAGCGTGAATACCTGGAAGGTCCTTAGCGGGTGAGCCATGATGAATCAGGACATACACATTTGTGGCTTTATGGTGCATGAAAACGTTGGCAAGAGGGAGAAGTTGAGGGGTAGGAATGGTGGGATTTCACTGAATTGGACAGGCAGCCTCAGCCAAAGGTATCAAATTTAATTAATATGAAATGTGTCTGCTCAAATCACTTGGCTGAATTCAGGTGACAGTTTGTAGAAAACAGTAACAGCCTTAGGGGTATACTTAATTTTATAAGAGAGTAGAAAAAGAGTGGGAGGGTGTGGTTGGGCAGGGAGAGAGAAGGCTCTTAAACTAAATATTAGAAAATTATGACTTTAGCTTCAAGTTGACTGTTGACTTAGCATTATTACCCCAAATTCCTACCTTTAAAAAAAAACCCTCAAGTCTTGAATCAGCAGTCTCTACTGGCTGGGGAAAATTTTAGGTGTCTTATATGAACTCAAATCCATGCCAGAAAAAGAAACAAAAACTCTTCGTGGGAGGATGAACGATAAAGCCTGATGCACTTTATTGCATTACAATTTCTTAGACTTAACATTGCTTAGGTTGTTTTCTTATCTACTAGGCCCGCACACTTTTGTGTCCACTCGCACTCCATCTCTCCCCACAGGAAATCTAAATTAAAAAAAGAATAAAAGGAAAATCTCTATTGTCCTTTAAGGCCCAGTTAAACATGGAGTCCCTTCCCCAAACTACTTATTCATCAAGCTGTGTTCCTCCATTTTTCATTCATCTTACAGCTCTTATGCCGCTGTGTATTATAGTTATCTGGGTCTATGTAGTTATTTGCTTTGAACTCCAAGACCTTGGGAAATGTGCTGTTTAATGCTCAGGGCAAAAGGGACCATTTAGAAGGTTCGCAGTAAGTGCCTGTAACCGAGGGAAGATACACTGGGAGGAAGGCAGTGAAAACTGGAGATGCAGACCTTTATCCGGAAACGTTTATGGCAACAATGACGGCACATTTAACAATGAAAAATAAGTGTTTGATAAAGAGGTGAAAATAAAACCATGACTCCGCGCCCACTTCTTATTACCACCTCTCCATTCACTAGTGGCTTCTCAGACCCCATTCCCTCCTAAATCACGAGCTCAAACGAGGCTGTCTCACTGGCCAATCGGAGCGCAGTCTTCCTAGCCGTGAAGACGGCTGCAGCCAATGAGAGACCTGGGCGATTCGGTGGGGTGAGACACACCGCCCTCTGGCAGAATCCTGGGGGCGTGGTGACGCGCTGGGCGGGGGCTGAAGCTTGATTGGCAGGAGAGTGATCAGCGGTCTTAGAACGGAAACACTGCCGGGTGCCCGCCGCGGGGGACATGGGCGGGGTAGCGAAGTTGGAGTCAGCCAATGGCTGACCCACTAGTCTTAGAGGGAACGCTAGATCACCAATGGCGGCACGGATATGGCGCCGTGGGCTGGGTTTAGGCCGAAAGAGGCGTAGGAGCAGCGCCTGTTAAGTGTCGTCTTCGCCGTCACGGGCCAGCGCCACTTCCTGGATTCATTCATTCGTTTTTTCATTCACGAAGGTAGTAAGGCCTAGTTGAAAGCTATGGAGAGCTCTCTTCCTGCCGCCGGCTTCCTGTACTGGGTGGGCGCAGGCACCGTGGCCTACGTGGCCCTGCGCATCTCAAGCTGGCTCTTCACGGCCCTCCGGGTCTGGGGTTTGAGTCACGAGGTAGGGGTCGGACCCGAGCTCGGAGAATGGGCAGGTGAGTGGAGTCCAGCGCCGGGGGCCCCCTTGCTCCTCCGGCGGGTCGCCCTGCTCCAGGCCGGGCCTGGCCGGTGGTGACCAGTTCCGGGACCAGCGCCTGGCTTCCCCTTTCCAGGTCTCCTGTCCTTCCTGAGGCTCCTGCATCCCGCGCACCCGCCCGTCCCCTTAGCCAGCTACTGGCTTGCCTAGACTTGTAGATATTTTAAGTACTTAATACGGTGTTGGCCCAGCGCAGCGAATCTGAAATGCTACTTGGTGGGTGCGGGAAGAATCTGGCCCGAGCTTGCAGGACCTTGTGTCGTTTTTAAGCCATTCCTGGTTCATGGCTGGGAGTCAGTCACCTTGCTGCCTCCCCAGTCACACTCTACGCACCTGCGTTCGCCCCTTATGAGTGTTCTTAAAGTTTTTTGCTTGACCTGAATAATGGCCCCGTGCTGAAGATGAAAGCATTCTGTTGACTTTTTGGGAGGGCGGGGAGGGAGGGTGGACGAAGAGGACATAGAATTTCAGGAGTCTTTCTGCTTTTTGGAATCTTAACCGCTCTTCATTGACTTGGATTCGGCCTATTTCATATCATTTACATTGTTTTTTTTTAATTCTCCTTAAACTTTTCTGGAGTCCTAATGTGTAACATAACTATTGCTTCTGCAAAACGGTAACTTGTTTTATAGCAATCAGAAAATACCTTTTGCAGAAGAACATTTGTAGGAAACAATATTCCCACGAAGAACGAGCTAAGCACATGGATCTAATTCCTTCCATACAGTTGGAGGATTTTTAAGATGGAAGCGAAAGGTCGGATTGGAGCAGCTGGGAAAATTACCTGCAGGGAAGTTGTTTTTTTTCTATATTTTTTGTTTCTTTTCTGTAGTTTTCATTTCTTTGGGCTTAAGTTATTTTTAAACTTTACCGAGTTTAGAAAAAGGAGGAGGGGCGCCTGGGTGGCTCAGTCGGTTGAGTGTCCAACTTGGGCTCAGGTCATGATCTCTCAGTTCATGAGTTCGAGCCCCTAGTTGGGCTCTGTGCTGACAGCTCAGCGTCTGGAGCCTGTTTCGGATTCTGTGACTCCCTCTCACTCTCCCCCTCCCCTGCTCACACTCTATGTCTCTCTTTCTCTGAAAAATAAATATACATTAAAAAATTAAAATTATTAAAATAAAAAAAGGAGAAGCGGTGAAGGGGAAGGGGGAGGGAGAGAGAATCTTAAGCAGGCTTCACACCCAGTGCTGAGCCTGACTGCCACGCTGGTCCTATGTCTGAGCCAAGTCTGTGGGATCAGGACCTGAGCCGACATCAAAAGTGTGACACACAGACCACTCAGCGGCGCCTCTGGGTTTGTGTGTGTGTGTTTTTAAACCAAGTAGTGTGCTATGGTTGTTCTCAGTGCTGATTTATTCTGCTGGGTTAGGATTGTTCCCTTGACCAAGCATTTTTTTGGATTTGGGGATAGTTTGGGCTTGCCTTCAGACTAGGCTCAAGTAAGGTACACAAATAATGTAACAACATATTCTTTACTTTCTTCATTCAAGGACATTTAAACATAAGAGGTAAAAAATTAACCTTTTGGGACAGCCACATAAACAACACATCTCAAGTAGGAATGGATATGTCTGAGTTCTGTCCATAATGTGATGCAGCTCTTCACATTATAGTACTTATTTTTAAAAATCACTTAGTGTTTTTTGATATTCCTTTAAAAACAAATGAATTGCTCAGGTTGATCATAATAAAGTTGATGATTTTGCAATTGAATTGCCCCATTTCTTGATCGTTGTGTTTGTAAAACCTGCTTGTGAACTTTTGAAATGGTTATACAGGAGTCCAATGCATTAGGAAATTATGTATCAAGATGAAGTTTTGTGATTTGTAAGCGAAGAGTAATGTTAATAACTTTTTAACCAGCTAAAATTGACCACGGTGACTAATAATTCTAATGGTCAAAGTCATCAATATATGAGTTTATAGTAAAAGTATTGAAAAAATTTGATTCCAGAGTAAGGATATTTGATAAATTGAAGTTAATGTTTAAAAGATTTAGGAATGAAATTTGAACCAGAACACTGGGATATAACTGAAAAGATCATAGGGTCATAAAGTGACACTGTGATTGTTGAGTTCAGTCTACCTTGGATTGTTAGAAAAATCGCTTTTTCAAGTACGTAAGCAGAGGAAATGATCAAGTTGTTATTTGTAGCATTACATATGTGTGGTGGCCTATATCTTAAAATATTTCCTTTACCTCCCCCAATTCAGGGAATCTTTGAAGAACAAAATTAAGAATTGCTCCTCTTAAATAGGTTATTTCTATGAGTCGGAGGGATGAACTGAAATAATTTGACAAAGGAACCAGCTGAGATGACACTTGAATAATTAGGGTTAAAAATGAGAGATTAAAATTAGGTAGATAATTTGTTCAAAGTTAGGATTTTAGAATTAATTTTAGAATTAATAGTACGAACAAGTTTTTCCCCTATAAAATGGGTGTCTCAATCCTGGGCAGCCTTCTTTGAATAAGCGGTGGGAACAGGCCATGTTAGGGAGGCATTATTTGCTTTCTGGTACTAACATTTAGCATCTTCCTCTCCATAACCAATTAAATATTTTAAGTATTATGTAGTAATGTGTATTGAGTTGGTAATGTTTTTATTCTTGTTATTCTTCAGTCTCTTTATATAAGTATGTTTAATTTCTCCTCAGATTTTAGAATCTGAAGGGGAAGGAGTATGGGTCCCCATTTTTTTTTTGGTCTTTTCCCACCGTAACTGGTGCATTAATCACAGAGCTCTTCTGAACTTAAAAACAAAAGCTTGGAAAAATCAGTAAGTCATGGGGGTGTAATGTATAGCATGGCAACTATAATTAATACTATTTGACTAGAAATCTGAAAGTTGCCAAGAGATTAAATCTTGAAAATTCTCATAGCAAGGGGTGCCTGGCTGGCTCAGTCGGTCGGGTATGCGACTCTTAATCTTGGGATCGTGAGTTCAAGCTCCATGGTGGGCATGGAGCTTACTTAAAAAACAAAAACAAAAAAGTTCTCACTGCAAGAAAAGAGTTCTGTAACTGTATATGGTGATGACGTTACCTATACTTAACTGCGCTGATCATTTTACAGTATATACAACTGTCTAATATAACGTCGTTTACCTGAAACTAATATACCGTTGGATGTTATTATACCTCAACAAGAAATGAACAAAACCCTGAAAGCTTGTAAAAACTTGAAAGCAGGTATGCTTTGCACAGTAAAAATATTTCAGATCACACATTCCCTAATCTATTAGCGTCTTAAGACCATCCATTACTTGGCCCTTATTCTGTTTTCTCTCTGTCATGTATCCAGATTTACGTCGTCCTCTCTTTTCCCTACTTCTCTCCAGTACTATTCCCGCTTGCTGATTTCACTAGGTCCCTGGCAGAGGGTTTTGCCAATAATGCCTGTCATTGTTATGCAATACTTGTATCTCTTAGGAGAAGAAAGAACTCCTGTGAAAGTGGAGCTTTAGTTGTTGGAAGGTCATTGTCGCAAGTTAATCAAAGATTACTAACGAAAGTTGTCAGTTTGTCCTAAATAAAGGAAGAGAACAGTCGTTGCTCTGGTGCAATAAAGAATGTAATCTGTAGGCTTTGGCTTGAGCATAGATAAATTTTGCGTTTATTTAAACCGTTTCCACCATTGCAGTTCATCTAAAACGACTGATACTGAAATAAAGTGGAGGTGATAGATGGAAAGGTAAGGTAGGTATACTTCTAAAGCCAAGATACTTCATAACTTTAAACCTACGACTGCACTCTGAGCTCTTTGTTTAGTTTTTAATGGAGAGGATATTGCTCCAAGTAGCAAAAAAATAAAAAATAAAAAATAAAAAGAAGGATCCACGGGGGCGCTTGGGTGGAGCAGTTGGTTAGGCTGCTATCAGCTCAGGTCATGATCTCACGGTTTGCGAGTTCAGGCCTGTGTTGGGCTCTATGCTCACAGCTAGGAGCCTGGAGTCTGCTTCGGGTTCCGTGTCTCCCCTTCACTCTGCACCTCTCCTGCTTGTGCTCTATCTCTCTTTCTCAAAAAATAGATAAACATTAGGAAAAAAAAAAAAGAATGAAGAATCCAGTAGATCAGTTAGATTAAAAAAAAAAACCAGCTTCATTGAGATATAATTCATACCATACAAGTTACCCATTTAAAGTGTATAGTTCACGATTTTTATTATATTCACAGGTTGCAAAACCATTCTAATTTAAGTTTGGAACATTTTCCCCCATTAGCTGTCACCTCCCAACCCCCACCCCCTCATGCGCTAGTCAGCCACTAATCTTTCTGTCTATATGCATTTACATATTCTGGGTGTGAAGTATTTTGTGACGGGCTTTCACTGAGCACAGTGTTTTCAAGGTTCACCCATGTTGTGGCCTATTTCGGTGCTTCGTTTCTTAGCATTGCTGAATACTGTTCCATTCTGTGGAGTGAGTTTGGATTTTGCAAAGGGTTTTTACCTCTGCATTTTGTTGTTGTCTGCACATCTATATTAGCAGATCCCTGAGATTTTGCAGCTTTGGCTGCTGATGGAACTTCTTTTGGCCCTGTAGTATTCTGGGGTTTTCCTAATTTAGTGGCCACTGAAGACTTCGAAAGGTTATGGGTGGTGTCGTTCTTTTGTAGAAAAGCCATTCATCAAAACTGGCTTTGTTTAGCCAAGCTCCAAGAATCCAAGGATTCTCAAAATCAGGTGTGGTGCGTAATTCTGTTTTTACAGTGCAGAACCGCACAGGATTGGTCTAGTTACCTCCAGTGGTTGAAGGCTGCTTGAGTAACTATTGCCTAAGACAGCAGGTCCGTTTCTTAGGCTTTGCGGTATCACATCATCTGAGAAATTACTTATGAAATGTTACTTACGTCATTTGGCAAGCCCAGAGGAAATAACTCCCATCGAATGCTTCCAGGCATTTGACATGGTCTATATTAAATCTGTCTTTGAGTTATGTCCTATGATCCCCAGTGTACAGAGGAGGAAACAGAGGCAGAGGTTAAGTGACTTCCCTTGTCTGTGGTTTCATAGCTAGTGAGTTAGGGGATTTGAAGCCGTTGTCCGTTCTGTGGTATGCACGTGTGTGTGTGTGTGTGTGTGTTGGTGGTGATTGGCTTACATACTGCATGAGTACTTGGGGGTGGGTTCCTTTAGATCCTAGGAATATATTGCTTTTTATTAAATACTATTTAAAGCTTTTACTGTTAAGTAATCTTGACCCTGAGATCAGGAGTCACATGCTCTATTGACTGAGCCAGCCAGGCACCCCGGAACACATTGCTTCTAATTGAAGGCACACTTTCAAATTTGCACTTGCCTGGTATCTCTGGAAGCATTGTAGACTGGGTAGCATGTTTTCGAATCACGTAGCTCAGGATTTTCTTCGGATTTATAACCGTGAATCATGTTGCTGCATGAGAAAACCTTGGAAAGGCAGTCAGGTGCCTTAATAAGGCAGAGGGTTTGACTGTCGTTACTATGGGTGGATCTGACCTTAGATGCTGTTTATTTTCTGTTTGCCACTCTGGTGTTCTCGGATGGATTTAGTGAGCTCTGGAGATCCAGCTGGGTGCATGTGATATGCTTCCTGTTGACATTCAGGAAACTCGCGTATACCTGTTCTCGCTGGCCAGTTGACGGTGATCACAGTCTATGGTCGTGCCATGTTTTTTAAGAACGCTATTTTTGTTTTTTTGGTTTTTGTCTTAAAGCAGCGCGGGTGGAAGAGGGCAGAGAAACCGCATAACAGTTCTGGAAGGTATTTATTCATTCTGTAAGTTAGGTCCAAAAAGGGAGTCCATGGGCCCAAACGGAACAAGATTTCCAGATGGAGTTAGCAGGGTAGCCTTAAAGATCTAGTGCTAGAGGGGCGCCTGGGTGGCTCCGTCGGTTAAGCGTCCGACTTCAGCTCTGGTCATGATCTCATGGTTTGTGAGTTTGAGCCCCAGGTTGGACTCTGTGCTGCCGGCTTGGAGCCTGGAACCTGGAGCCTGCCCAGATTTGGTGTCTCCCTCTCTCTCTGCCCCTCCCCTGCTCATCATCTGTCTTACTCTGTCTCAAAAATATGTAAGCATTAAAAAAAAAAATGTTGTAGTGCTAGAGTGTGTTTGAGGAAGTAGATGCCGAGGAGAGTTAGACTGAGAGCATGCCTTGGTCTTATATGGAGAAAAAACCAAAGAAGATTTTCTGGAATTAGAAGGTCAGCCTCCATACTCTGAACTAGAATATCTTTTCCCCACACCCTCCCATTAGCCCTCACTATCCCCTGCCCCCCTCTTTTTTTTTCTTCTTCTTTTTTATGCAGTGTTAAAGTTTCCTATTGAGGTCGAGCCTGAACACTTGGAGGCTCACACCTAGACTTGAATTTTAGCTCCTCTGCTTACTAGCAGTGTAACATTGAGGAGGGTAGTAAACATCTCTGAGCCTCACTTTCCTCATCTGCAAAATGGGTATAATACTAGTGCCTGTTTCATAGGATTGTTATGAAGGGTAAATGAGAATACTTATTCTATGTAAAACAGACAGTACAGTGCCTGACACACAAGTGCTTAATAACTTTATTAGTAATCTTATTAGCCTCACTAGCATTATGTACTAATTACTTGACCTCATTGATAAGGTAAAGCTTACTAAGAAAAAGTTAATATCTGGGGCATCTCAGTTGGTTAAGCACCTGACTCTTGATTTCAACTGAGGTCATAATCTCACAATTCGTGAGATTGAGCCCCGAGTCGGGCTTTGCGTTGAGAGTGCAGAGCTTGCTTGGGATTCTGTCTCTTTCCCTCTCCCTGCACCTCCCCTGCTTATGTTCTCTCTCTCTCTCTCTTTCAAAATAAATAAACTTAAACAAAGAAAACAAGGAAAACATTAACATCCAGGTGACCACATCTTCAGAAAGCATTGCTGCTGCAACCGAGATTATTGAGCTTCAAAACTAATTTTTTTGGGTTGTTTTGCCTGGTTGAATTGAGGATAATTTATTTCTTTCAGTTTCAGGAAAAAAATGTGCTGAAAGATTTAAATAATGAGATTTATAAGTTTAAAATACATGGGCAGGTGGATTTGAATAGATCAGTTCCAATGCCATCAAATGCCCTTTATAGAAAAGGATAAGTTAAAAAAAAAACCCACGTTTTATAAATAGTATATCTTGGGGTGCCTGGGTGGCTTAGTCAGTTGAGCATCCAACTCTTGATTTTGTCTCCGGTCATTCTCTCATGGTTCACGAGTTGGAGCCCTGCATCAGGCCTGATGGTGCAGAGCCTGCTTGGGGTTCTCTCTTTCTCTCCCTCTGTCCCTCCTCTGCTCTCTCTCTCTCTCAAAATAAATAAGTAAATAAATAAAAATTGTGTATCTTTTTCTCTAGAGCTGCTGTAACAAAAATACCACAGACTAGATGGCATCTGTAGACACCACAGACTGTGCCATCAACATGGCAGAAGGGCCAGGGAATTCTCCAGAATCCTAGAAGAGCACCACTCCCATTCATTAGGCTTTACCCTCACGACTTGCTCACCCCCTAAAGGCCCCACCTCCTAAGGCCAGCACGCTGAGTAATCAATTAGGATTTCTGCAGAAATTTGGTGTGTACTGTACAGATTCAGTCTGTAGCACAGTAGATCCTTTATTCCATTTCTCTTCGCATCTTGAGTGAAAATAAAAATAAAGCAATTTTCATCCACGTCTTCTGGGACAGACTGAGATTAAGGCTGGGAGGCTGGGTAAGCAGAGCCTTCACTATGCTTGGTGGAGAGCATGATAGTCACTTGTCTGTCCACAACCGCAAATACTCTTGAGTCTGTCCGTGGATCTTAGAATCGACCAGTGGGATGGCAAACAGTAATTGGATGAACCAATTGTACTGTTAAGTGATGACAAAGACCTGTTTGTGAGTGCGGTCCAAGAGGGCTACCCTGGGGACGAGACAAGTGAGCTCAGATCTGAAGGGAAGGGAAGAGGAGCAGCAGGAACGGCACGTGTTTGGCTCTTGAGGCTGGAATTGGAGGGTCGTGTGAAACAAGGCCTGAGTGGCTAGAACCAAGAATGGGTGGGCATGATGCAAGATGAAGAGTGGAGGGGGGAGAAGGGGCCAGCGAGCCGGGGATATTGAATCTACGTCTACGCCAAGAACAGGGAGAACAATTGAAGGGATTTTAAGCACAGAGATAATGTTGGGGAGTTGCAACTTTAAACAGAATTCCTTGTGTTTATGACCTTCCTGACATGGTTGCATTGCTGCAGAGATGGACCATTGCAAGTTATTCAGATCATCTCCATCAAAATTACCTTACAAAACCCCGAGCAAACCCAAAATGCTAAGTCATGCTTTAGAGGATGGGAGACTACTCCAGTGCCGTTCATTCCTGGTTATCTTCTTTCAGAGACCATTTCTTCCCTGGGGAAAAAGATCTAATCACCGTGGTGTAGGAAGTTCTACTCTTACCAGGGACTGGGTGATCGTTGTTGAATGAACCCTGAAACTGGGTTACCGCTTTCTCGAGTTCAGGCTATGAAACCATGGTGTGGCAGCCGAGAAGCCTGCCATTAATCCCCCAACAGAAGGAATGCTTTGTGTTATTACTCACTTTGTCTAGTGAAACAGTGAGTTTGCCCTGCCTCTGACTGGCAGTGCCAAGGAGACTATCCAGTTTCTGCAAAGTACATCTTTCCCACCATTAAGTGAAGTTACTTCTATTCAAATGATCTAGTCAGTGCGGGCGAGGGAAGAAAGGCTAGCAGACTTAAGATTTAGAACAATGACTGTCTCTCAAGAGTACTATATTGGTTAACAGCAGTGATAACGGGACCATTGGAATCAGAGTAGCAGGGGTGAGCTTTGCTAGTGGCCAAAATGTTTGAAGTTGGGGGTGCCTGGGTGGGTCGGTCACCTAAGCGTCTGATTCTTGATTTCAGCTCAGGTCCTGATCTCTCGGTTCAGGAGATCGAGCTCCAGGTCACACCCTGTGCTGACGGCATGGAGCCCTGCTTGGGACTCTCTCTTTCCCGCTCTCTGCCCCTTCCCGGCTCACACGTGCAACTCTCTCTCAAAATAAATGAATGTGAAAAAAATTGATATTGGGCAAAGATAGCTAACCTCAGAATAACTTTCTTCATCTATCAAATGGGGCTGATACTTTTCAGGAGCATTGTGACAACAAAGTGAGATGTAAATAAGGCTCTAGCGTAGTCCTTTGTGTTATTTATGGGTACTAAGTAACGTATTTAAGGACATCTTTTATTTGCATGCGTTATTCATATATGATGAAGAGGGATTATTGAAATCAAGAATAATGTAGTTCACTCAGCTGATAAACTATTAGGAATGTGGAGTTATGAATAAATCAGTTAAGAAGTGATTAGTGCCAGGAGAGGAAGATTTCTTGCCTTGTGAAAAGATTTACCAAGCCCTTCCTTGAAATCTGGCTCCTCCGGGGCGCCTGGGTGGCTCAGTCAGTTAAGCATCTGACTTCGGCTCAGGTCATGATCTCCCGGTTCATGAGTTTAAGCCCCACGTTGGGCTCTGTGCTGACAGCTCAGAGCCTGGAGCCTGTCTTCCGATTCTGTGTCTCCCTCTCTCTGACCCTCCGCTACTCATGTTCTCTCTCTCTCTCTCTCAAAAATAAATAAAACATTAAAAAGAATTAAAAAAAGAAAAAGAACTCTGGCTCCCCTTGGTGAACCTCAGATACGAAGGTTTAGGAAAATTTGGTTATATGTAACTTTTCCACTAAATTTGTAAAGACCTTAAAATTATCTTTGACTCTTCTTTTCTCACCGCATGTACAGTCTATTAGGAAATCTCCTTGACTCTGATTTCAGAATTATCCAGAATCTCCAGTCCCTTCTACGCTCTGGTGTAAGCTGCTGAAATCTCTTGGCTTGACTTAATAGCAGCCTCCTGTCGCTCTGATCGCAGTTGGCTCCCCCTACAGTCGATTCTTCTACAACAGCCAGAGTGCTCCTTGAAGAGCTCACGTTGGATCATGTGACCCTCTACCCAGCTCTCTTCAGTGGCGTCTCATCCTGTTCCTATTGAAAACCTCTGTGGTTGACAAGGCTTTCAACCACCCGTCTCCTGCCTTCTTTCATCTCTGACCTCATTTCTGCTCACTTTTCTTCTTTTCCTCTCTCTCTGTCTCTGTCTCCTCCCCGTCACTTTCACTTCTTGCTTGAACACCCTTCCTTGAACTCACTTTCTTGGACATGTTTGGCTTCCTCACAGCCTTTGCTTATTCACTCCTCCTGGAATGTTCCTCCCCCAGATATCCACATGACCAGCTCTTACTTCCTCCAAGTCTTTGCTGTCAATGAAACCTTCCCTCCTGCCTTTAAGCTCACAATCCTCTGTCCCTGACCCCACTTCTGATCCCCGTTACCCTGCTGTCCTTGTCCTTTTTGTCATACACCCATCACTATCTCCCATATTGTATACTTTGCCCGTTTATGATGTTTCTTGTTTGTCTATCTCTTTCTGAATGGAAGCACCGTGAAGGACCAAGATCTGTCTTTTTTTGTTCACTTATGTATCTCAAGCACCTGGAACAGTGCCCATACTTAGTAAGCAGTGATACGTATTTGTTGCGTGAATAAAAAGAAAATATCTATTAGGTGAGGTTTTTCAGTATCAGTGAGAGTAAGGGTTAATGAACTTCATGGGGGGATTATATTCTCTTTTAATATACTCTTAAGTGATTAGTTATAAATCTAAGAAATATTAACAGGTTCCCAATCTCTAAAATGAGATTATTTAGTATATAAACAAAATACAGATTATAATCTCAGGAAGAAGTTCTCACAATATATAATATATAATATATGTAATATATTATAAATGTATATATAATGTATAAAATATGTAATATACAAAATATATAATATATAATATATGTATATAATAGAGAATATATAACATATAATATCTTATATATGTATGTATAACATAGAATATATAATATAGGAGTTAAGCTACCTGCTTTTGTACTCCAGTTCTGCCAGTTACAGACTATATCACGCTAACTTTTGTGTGCCTCAGTTTTCTCTTCTGTCAGATCAGGATAATAACAGCTTTGATGTGATGTATACATGAGTTAATAGGTGTGAAATACTTAGAACAGTCTTTGACATTTATATACCAAATGCTCTATAAATGTTAGCTGAAGCTGTTGTATCAGCTGTTGCTTTAATTTATGGGGATAATTTTTTCCCATATATATCCATCTTCTCCCCAGGCTTTTCCTCAGATTCCTACTAATTTACCACATATTCCCTTCTGGATGGTTATTGAAGATCTCAATTCTAGCGTGTCTAAAATTCAGCTTTTTTGCTCTCTCTTTCTTGTTCTGGACTTCCTTATTTTAGCTAATTTTAGAGTCACGCGGCCTCTAAATCAGGATGGCAGATTCAGATGCCTCCAGCAGGTAAAGCAGATGAGTGAAGTGGACCGGGTATAAATGCGTGTGTGGGTACCGTCCCCGAGATCAGTCATGGTGTAGACTGCTCCTCCAGTTGTTACCTGTCAGTAACATTGGTCTTGTCCCCTTGGATTATTCCTGAGAATTATCACTCGTTGTGTGTATGCACACACATACATATGCAATACCTTATCTGTTCTAAACTATAAGCCCCTGCATAGTGCACAGTAAGTAATATTTGGTGAATGAATATTTTTTCCTTGAGGGTCTGGTGTATTTCAGTTGGGGATGGGGTGTTTTGGTTTGGTTTTGTATTTTTCTTTTGTTTTGTTTTTCACACCATATTTGTTTTTTGCTTAAAAAATTTAAAAAATGGTTATTTTTGAGATAGAGTGTGAGTGGGGGAGGGGCAGAGAGAGGGAGACAGAATCTGAAGCAGGTTCCAGGCTCTGAGCTGTCAGCACGGAGCCTGATGTGGGGCTCGAGATCATGATGTGAGCCAAAGTCGGATGCTTAACCAACTCAGCCACCTATGTACCCCGTTTTTTAAAGTTTATTTATTTATTTTGAGAGAGAGAATGAGCTAGCAAGTAGGGGAGGGGCAGCAAGAGAGAGAGAATCCCAAGACCATCAGCATCGAGCCCAACATGGGGCTTGAACTCACCAGCCCGGAGATCATGACCAGAGCCAGAGTTAAGAGGTGGACACTTAACCAACTGAGCCACCAAGACACCTCCATTTTTCTTTTTTGTTTTAAAATTTCAAGTGATACACACCTAAGAATCAGGATTGAAATCAAAGCAAGGCTGGTTAGATAACAAATGGCTATAAAATTATTATAGCAGGCCTGGATAACAATTGGAAAGTGTGACATCCAGTGAGATCAAAAAGATGTCTTTGAGTGACTTTGCTAATAAGCTAACCTTTGTTCATCTGTAGTTTTAGGAAATTGTTACAGGAAACCAACCACTCTGCCCCGTTTAATAAACATATATTAATAGAATTTTGATATCTATTATTCATCTCCAAATTTTTACAGAGTTCTTGGAAAGATTTTCTTTTAGTAAGAAAGACTTCCAGTTAAAGTTTCAGCAAAACCTTGCTGGTTGGTAAGGTTGAGTGACTTAGTGGGAAAAAAAACAACTCTACGATATGTGGACTAAAATGTAGTTTTGCTATTTTGAAGGCCTGATAAAATGTGCCCAAGCCTTCTAAACATTTAGACTTTTAAAATTGTTGGAGACATTGAACTGAATTCCCTGGAAGACCTCTTGGGTGGGAAAGTCACTGATTGATAAATGTATATAGCCAATAGCTTCTAGAACGTTCGACAGAGTGTGTTTGATATATAGTTTATTTGCCTCATGGGAAGAAATGAATATGACGATTGGTTGATAATTTTTACACTTTCGTCGGTCTTTTTCTGAGAACCTTAAGGAAATTGGAATGTCATAAGGAGGCGGAAGAGAACAGTGACGGAGTAATGAACCCAGAAGGGCCAGTGGTGACCTTTGCAGTTGAACTCTTAGGGAAATGTGTTGTTAAGAGGTAATGACTTGCTCAAGATCATACATCCAGTTAGAGAATGGCCAGGCAAGGCAGGTCGGTGGCAGAGGGCAGAGGATGGTGGACGTATCTGTGGTAGACTGAGGTAGAAGGATGAGCAGTAAGGTCTGACAGTAGAAGAGATTTGTCAGGGTGATCAGTGCTGACGACAAGGACACAGGCAGAACTGGACTTCAGTATATATTCCGCAGCTGGTATGGGCCAGAAACAGCCCTCACTGTCCGAGTGCCTGACCTCTTGAAGAAATAACAGGCACCTGTACCCATCAGGGTGCCATTATATCATGCTCTCGGTCCACCCCTCCACAGACATTAAGACTGAGGGAACTTTCTCATTAAATACAATGGTGTAAGCTAACCGAGTTGATCCAAACCACTCACCTACTGTCTCAGCTGTGCTTGTCCCCCCAACCACAGATTATGTTGATAACACTGAATTGCCAAGGAAATATTGTATTGTTTTAGTTTGTATTCCTCAAGGTGGCCAGGAAAGGCTACAGTATCTTTTAGAAGTTTAAATGCCAGTTTTAGTGCTCCCTTAACATTCTTAGTATGTAGAAAACTCATTCACCAGATTGGTTTTATTGTAATGACTGGCATTAACTGCTCACGACCAAGCTAACTCCAGTAGAAATATTGCCAAGCTTGCTTTAATGATCGCTGAACCTCCAGACTTGTGACATAAACAGCGCGAATGCAGTAAACAAGCTTTCCTAATCTTGCACATTCAGTCTAATAATTTTGCTATGGAACGGGGAACTGCTGCCTATCTGTGTTTTCCAATACCCCTCTTTGGCTGTCATGTGAAAGGAGGTGATGATCTCTTCATAGATAATGTGAAAAAACACAGCGGGTTTGACGATAGTGTTCACACACTCTGAATCGGAGGAGGCTGAATTAATGAAATTTTACTGTAATGATGACATATTAATTTGCAAAGTGATTTTGTAAGTGTTCGCAAATGATTTCCACAACATTCGTGTGAAGCCGGTTAGGGTTGGTTCTGTTATATCTCAATAATATGCCAGAATCAGGGGGAGGTACAGTAACAAACATAAGGATCACAGTCAATGACAGAAGAAATAGAATCTAGGTTTTCCAGCTCCAGCCTCCATGTTCTTTCCACTTTCCTGCCAAAATTTCTGATAATGATGACTCGTAAGGCAGTTTGGGATACCTGTACAAGAGCTTATAAGTTGGAGACTTCTCAGACGTGGTCTAAAAGTGAAAGGTCTATTTATGTCCTGTGACTCCCATGGATCACAAAAATAACTGGGTGTGCTTGTTAAAAATATGGAGTCTAGGACTTCACTATCGACCTTCTAAATCAAAATCTCTAGGAAAAGGGCGTGGGCAAATGTATTTTTAACAAATAATGATGATTGGTAAGCTCATGCATTTTGGGAAACACTGAACTATGGCCAGGCTAGACCTATAAGAAGACAGTGGACTTGAATACACGGGCTTTTTCGCCAGATGTCTATTCTCGGTACCAGGGCTCAATTTATAATAGTGTTAAAACTTCCGATGATTTCTGTACTAAATATTTACTAATAGTTTTGACAGTGAATTCAGAGATTCTATTTTAGGCTAATTCTGTGTTTCTGCATTTGAAATAGATCAGGAAAAAAATAAAACACTTGGAACTTAAATATGTTGCTATACAATGAGAAGCACAAGCAGCACATTCAGAATTTCCCAGTCTTTACTAATTGGAGATTTGGGGTGAGAATAGGCGTGTCAATAAGAATGATTTTTTGGTAGATGCAAATAATAGAAGCTTTAATTTGCTTTTGGTTTCAGTAGGACCATAGAAGGAAAGCTGAAGACTTTGGAAGCTTAACTATAAAGAATTGAGAGAATATGTTATCTTCTGTTTGTGATACTATTTTGTAGTGGCTTCTTTAAAGTTTATTTTTATTACATTTAGGAAAAAGAAAGCTTTCAATCTGCTTTCTTTTAATTTTTAAAAAAATAATCTTTATTGTGAAATTAATTTAAGTGATATATATTGATGATTCTTGTTTTAAAACTATTTATTTTGAGAGAAGGAGGGCACGTGTGCATGTGAGTGGAGGGAGGGTCAGAGAGAATCCCAAGAATGATCCCAGGAACTGTGAGATGATGACCTGAGCCGATATTGAGTCAGACCTCAACTGACTGAGCCACTCAGGTGCCCCAGTATTGATGATTTTAAAGGACCAAGAGACTAAGAGAGGATGTTCTAATTATTTTTCTCTTTTTCAAAGATGTTAAGTTCTCCAAATGATGAAGAAGGAAAATGGGCTTAGGTTTAATCAGAAGGAATTTCCATTTTAGCTGACTGCGTGCCAGACTCAGTCCTGAGTATGGGTATAGTGGTGAGCAAGAAAGCCACAATCTCTTGTCTCCATTGGTCTAGCGGCTTATGAAGCAGCTCCAGAAAGTATAATAGGATCAGCTCCAGGGGCACTAACCTAGTTCAAGGGCTTAGGGGAGGTTTTCTGGAAGAAGTAATGTTTAATCCAAAGTATAGAAGAAAAAGAAAAGGAAGAAGATGGTTAATAATGGTAAGAAGACATCATATTTATAAAAAAATCTATGTCCCAGATACTTTTCTAAATACTTCAGTGAGTTTACTTAATCCTCATATAATCCAATAAGGTAGGTCCTATTAATATCCCCATTTTTCTGAAAGACAGCTAAGTTAATAGAGGTAAAGCGATTTGCTCAATGACACATAGCTAATAAGCGGAGAAGGACCTGAAGTTTGAACTGTCCCCTGAACTTCCTGTTAACCACTACGCAAACTGTACTGGTGGGTTAGAGATGAGCAGGTGAGGGCAGCTGGAGGACAGGGGAGCATTTCCAGCCAAGGGACTGAACATTCAGGAACTTTGGGCTGCGAGTCCTAAAGGTGACAGGCAAGAGGTAAGGTTGGAGAAATGGGCGGGGTGGGGGGAGCAGTCATAAGGGTCCTTGAGGGTCTGGTGAGGGTTTGTGTATCCTGAGGGCCTTGGGAAGTCACTGAAAGATTTTAAGCAGTGGAGTGTCATGATCAAATTTACAGTTTGGACAGCTGAGATTTTGGAGAATGGATGTGAAGGGAGCAATTCAGGATGTAGGAGACCCACAGGAGACTGGTGGTGGCGGTGGTAAGCCAGGCACTGGGTGATGGTGGTTTGGGTTAAGATAATGGGGGCATGGACTGAGCGAGGGAATCAGATGAGAGAGAGGAGGTGCAAGTCACGGGCTTTCGTCATAAATAGGTTGTGGGGGAGAAGGAGACGGCAAAGTCCAGAAGGACTGTGACATGTCTGGACTCGGGGCGGGTGATGGCCGTAGTCCTTGACGTTGGAGACTCGAGAAGGAGCAGACTTTGGGAGGGGAGTAATGAGGTTGATTCCTTACAGGTTCTGTGTGGATGTCAGGCAGTCTTGGAACGGATTAGTACCAGGCTGAGCCTAATGTTCTCAGTTCTTTACCGAAGTCCTTTGGTTCAGCAGTCATTCGGTAGTTGTAAAATTTGTGCTGTAGAAAAGTTTGGAGCCTCAGCATGTAATATTTTAGAAAAGGCAGCATAGTATTTTTGAACGGTTTGAGGGAGTATAGCACTTGGTACCTTAGTTCAATGAATGTTTGCAGTTTCCTTTTTTGGCAGAAAAGCAGGGAAGTATAGCAGACTGTGTATTAAACTTCTCAGAAGACTGGTGTTCATAGTCCACCTTTTCACCCTTGACACTTACTGGTTGTGGAATCTTGGGTCAGTTATTCTGTTTATTTCATCTCTCAAGTATGTCTAAAAATACCCACTTTATGTTCAGAGATGTTAAGAGTCTCTCTGAATCCTCTCTGTAGAAAGTACAAAGCATTTTACACATATCAGACACTGGACCTTTTTTCCTCTTCCATTTTCAATTAGAAGTCTAGAAATAGAATTTCTATTTGCCCCAGAAGTTGATTAAATTGTTTATGTGAGGGTCAAGTTGCTTCAGAGATTTATTTTGAGATCTGTTGCAACTTTGTTGTGATCAACACCTGAGACTCTTCTGATGTGATTATCTAATATTATCTAACATATGTTAATTTTAGAATATACCTAAAACAAAAAAAATTTTTTTAACAACTTTGTTAACATAAGCTTGGTTTCTATATTTAAAGTGAAACTAACTTGGGGTGCCTGGGTGGCTCAGTCAGTTAAGCATCCGGCTCTTGACTTTGGCTCAGGTTATGATCTCACAGTTTGTGAGTTTGAGCCCCACGTCTGGCTCTGTGCTGGCAGCCTGGAGCCTGCTTGGGATTTTCTCTCTCTCTCTCTCTCTCTCTCTCTCTCTCTCTCTCTCTCTCTCTCTCTCTTCCTCCCTTCCTTCCTCCCCCCTCCCCTTCTCCCCCTCTCTCCCTCTCTCCCTCTCTCCCTCTCTCTCTGTCCCTCCCCTGCTTATGTGCTCTTGTTTCTCTCTCTCTCTCTCTCTCTCTCTCTCTAATAAATAAACTTAAAAATATTTTTTAAAGGAATACTAATTTAACCATGGATTGTGTTAGTATTTTTTTATTAAAATTTTTAATGTTTCTTTATTTTTGAGAGAGACAGAGATCATGGGCAGGGGAGGGACAGAGAGAGAGAGAGGGAGACACAGAATCTGAAGCAGGCTCCAGGTTCTGAGCTGTTAGCACAGAGCCTGACACAGGGCTTGAACTAACAGACCACAAGATCATGACCTGACCTGAAGTTGGACACTTAACCGACTGAGCCACCCAGGCGCCCCACAAATTGTGTTAGTTTTAAAGAAATACCTTCAGTTTCAACTTTGTTTTTAATATATACAAAAGCTATGGTTAGGTATAGTGGATTAAGGATATCGTTAAATCATTGGTAGAAAGTGTTATTTCAACTGTGATATAATTGGAAGACTTTCAAGCTTGACATAACTGTTTAAAGTCTGATTATTGTATTATAAGCATTATTATAAGAGGTGATTATAAGTTCCCATCATTTCTTACTCAATACCTCACTGTTCCTGTCTCAGGCTTAAAGATATTTAGAGGGTTCTTTTTTCTTCAGTGAAAGATTTTCTATTGTTCTCATCTTTATTTCAGCTAGATTCTTATGAATTATAAGGTTGATGACAAAGCAGTACCTTTTAGATCTCTATAGCAAAGGTATTATCGTTGAAATGAGGGCATCTTTTCCAGAATGTACTTGGAATCTAATATTTTAAAATATAACAGAGTTTAGGACTATATATAAATGTCCAAATCTTTTAATACTGTTTGTTTCAAAAACACATAACTTCTTTGAAAGTTGTGAGTTAATTTTTTTTTTTAACAATTTGTTAATATTACTGCAACTGGAAACATTTGCTTTTCTCTCACTCCTGTCTTTGGGTTGTCCCAGAAGCAGATGTTGAGGGACAGGGATTCTTGGGTGCAGTCATTTATTTGGAAGGTGATCCCAAGAAATCCCCGTACAGAGTGACACAGGGCAGGGAACACAGCCAGTATAGGGCGCATTCACTGTGGTGAACCTGAACCTGATCCTGCTGCAGAGCTCTGGAGCTAGTGCAGAACTCAAGTTTCAGAGTTACCTCACCTGCAGGGCCAGGGAGCTCTGATATTTATACACCAACGGCCATTTGTCACTGGGTGAGGGCCGTTGGTGGGGAGGAATGTGAATTCGATAGAACTTCTGTCCACTGTGCACTTGGGTGTTGCTGGCTTCAGCCACTTAAGTCCTTGGGCAAAGACATGCCTGTGAAATGTGTGCTCCGATGGCATGGCCAGAGTGCAGGGGGCACCAGCTTAGCCATGTTTCCCATCCGAATAGTTGTGCTTGGTTTCTTTTTCTTTAAACAAAACAATATAGGCCTAAGGAAAAGAGAGAAGGAACTAATTCCTGGAGAAATGGAAAGAAATATGGCAGATCTGAGGTCTAAGTTGATGCATATTGTAATCTTTCATTGGGGGGTAGGGGCTCTGGCACCTCTCAGGGCTGAGGTATTGGCCCATTTTCAGTAGTTTAACATTAAAAAAAAACCCCACAGGTGACTGACTAAATATTGAATGGATTCTCATGTGTGTGTTAAAGTATGAATTAATCTCTTCCTCTTCATAATTTAATTTTGATCCACTGACTAGGAGGTGGTTTCCACATGGTCAGTACAGAGTGAGTACAGCATTTGGAGAAGTTGGGGACTGATGTGGCTGGTTGATTGTTTACAGAATCCTAATTTTGTATAATTGCTGAATAACCATATCCTTCAGGGGAGGCTGGCTGCCTCCTCAGCCCCAGGGGCCCAGTCATGTGTAATTTAAGCCTATCTTGCTGACTCCTTTCCCCTTGCCGGAGGTTGGTGTAGGAATAGGCATATAGGGGTGCCTGGGGTGGCTCAGTCGGTTAAGCGTCCGACTTGGGCTCAGGTCACGATCTCACGGTTCATGGGTTCGAGCCCCGTGTCGGGCTCTGTGCTGACAGCTCAGAGCCTGGAGCCTGTCTTCAGATTCTGTGTCTCCCTCTCTCTCTGACCCTCCTCTGCTCATGCTGTCTCTCTCTCTCTCTAAAATAAATAAAAACAGTAAAAAAAAAAAAAGGAATAGGCATATAACACGGTTCAGGCCAGTGAGACGTAAGAGGCGATCTGCCGGAGGCAGGGCTTCTGAGATGGCTTTCCTCCTCAGTAAAAAGAGGCAGAAGGAAAGGCGTTCTATAAGGACATGAGGCCTGCAGCCATCCTTGGGACCAGAGGGTACAAACTGGGGAAAGAACCAACACACGAGGACTGCAGAACAGGAAGATGGAGAGCACCTGGGATTTGGTGCTGTCACTGAGCTCCTGAATGTACTTACTCTGGGGGCGCCCTATACTTCCTGTTATTTTGAGGCAATAAATCCCATTTTTCAGGGCACCTGGGTGGCTCAGTCAGCTAAGCATCTGACTTCGGCTCACAACTTATCTCTATCTCTGTATCTGTATACCTATATCTGTATCGTGGTTAGATCATCAAGGATAAGATACCACCAGGGAGACTATATCCTCTATTCTTGAGCCTTTGGCACTCCCGTAATTATCCTTTCATGTACAAATACATGATGACCTTCATGTGCCAGACACTTTGCCATGTGCAGGGGGTACAGCAGTGAGCAAAATGGGCGGAGTCCCGGCTCCCATGGAGCTTGCCTTTGAATAGGAAAGACGACCACTACACAAGTAAATGTTTGATAAGTCTGGAGTGAGAGATGTACTAAGAAGAATAATAAAGTAAGGTAGATAATAGAGAATTACTGAGGGGGATGGAGAGAAGTTTGTGTCCTGCTAGTTTACAGAGGGTAGTTAGGCAAGATTTTCCCAGGAAGGTGACATTTGAATTCCGGCCTGAATGGAATTTTCTCTCTTTAGCCAACCCTAATGGCTTCCTTGCTGTTTCTTGTGCATCCTCAGCACAAACTTTGTGCTAACTTATCCCTGTGCCTAGAACACTCTTTTTAATGGATAGTGGTGACTGGTATAAATAGAGTGAACTAGGAGCTGTCGATTGTGTTCTCGGGCAAATGTAATTCCTTCTTTAGAACTGCAGAGCTGGGTTTGGCTACCCGCAAATTCTGTTGAAGACCCTCGCTGAGGCTTCTGGGATGTTTTCGGTGAATCGCTTTTAAAATAACATAAATAATTTGTTTAAAAGTACGTGATCTTCAGATGATCTTCTCGAAGACTTAAACCCACCCAAGTTATTTTGCCCCATTTGCTGCTTTAAAAAAATGAACTTGGACTGTAAGAAAAACGAAGTTGAAATATTTTGTCAGTTGACCTAAAACATGATGCCCTGGGTAATATCCGTAGAGTATCCTCCATTACAATACTTTCTACACAGTGAAAGCTTAGAAACCCTACTGGTAAGTTGAAGCTTAATAGTTTTATTCACAAGTAATTTTAAAACAACAAAAGACAAAGTTTTATAAGCTCCTCCCAAAACTACGTTTATTGACTTTATCTAGAAGTGCATGCAGTGTTTATATGTCTCTTTACTAATCTTTTTTCTAAATATATTGAAAATATTTTGCACTACACCCCTAGGATTGCTTAGGTTTTTGTAAAGAAATGGGAACTGTGAGCGAATTGCCGAATCGCATCTCCCGTTGGCTTATCTCTGAAATGATAATGCAAAAATAGAAAATAAAAATAAGTATTGTTGCTGAGCATATGATTTATGTTATAGCAAAAGAACTAAGTGATGCAACCCTCCTTTTCCTTGGAGATGCTTTGTTGGGACTCTAGGAACTGTGCATACTCTTGTTGAAGAGGAGAATTTTTTTTATGTCTCATTATTATTATCATTTTTTATAGTTTATTGTCAAGTTGGTTTCCAAAGACCACCCAGTGCTCATCCCAACAAGTGCCCTCCTCCATGCCCATCACCCACTTTCCCATCTCCCCCACCCCCATCAATTCTCAATTTGTTCTCAGTATTTAAGAGTTTCTTATGGTTTGCCCTTCTCGCTGTCCTTAACTGTCTTTTCACCTTCCTCTCCCCCATGGTCCTCTGTTAAGTTCTGAAGAGGAGAATTTCTGTTTGCACCTTTTCTTTGGGTTATTCTGTACCTAGTGTGGCTCATTTCCACTTAAAAAAAATTAATTCTTTGCCTTCCATTGTATTTTTTAAGTATACTTTGTAGGAAGTTATGTTTGGGACAAGTTGGGTTTTTTTTTGTTTTTTGTTTTTTGTCTTCGCTGATAGCCAATTAGTGATTATCTTTGATAATGGGTTTTCGAGGAGAACAGAGATAAATGAAATGCAGATATATTACTGAAAGATCCTTTTTGAGAGCAGCTTTACCCTCTTCTCACCTGTACTTTTTTTGGAACCGCAGAACCGACCAAATTAGGTTTCACCAAATTTTCTTTTAGCTAACTGTGCCCTCCAGTGGAGAAAAGACAGGGCAGTGAAATAGCCCAAGTAATAAAAGCAGCGGGGAGGAGAGGCTGTAAGACATCCAGGTAAGATCCAAGCTGCATAACTATTTCCTACATAAAAGAGGTTGTTTTCACGCACCATAAGCAAGAATAGTATGCATGAGTACTCCGTGAGTTTGCTGAAGATCAGAGAGGGATTTATTAGCCGTGTTTTGACATAACTGCCTTTAACAAAGTAGCTGATTCAGTGCGTGGCTGTGTTTTGTGCCTTCCATAATGACGTATTCAGTTTATGAAACATTCGGCAAGTTTGCGAAGAGTGGAGAGTAGGGAGCAATTGGCTTTTTTTTCTTCCCCTAGAATGAACTCAGATGATGATTTTTTTTTTGTTTTTTTAATTTTTGAAGACCAAAGAAAACCCCACATTAATTTAGTGGGTATAAACAAGAGACATTTTGCTGCAGCATCTGTGTATGATCATAGCCCTTGGAAAACTGTCAACTGATCCCTACTTCCCTGTTTTCTAAATAGAAGGGGCCGCTGTCTTTGCTGTGACTCCTGGCCTATAAGTGGTCTCTTGGTGTCTGTGGGACACCATGGGCACGATGCGAATGGTGACTGCACACGCCTGAGCCCCTGAGAGCGTCAGAGCGGCTCATGCTCAGAACAAGGGCTGGTGCACGTGCAGGTCTGGCCTGGGCATTGGGACCAGAGGGGGTGCTGGATTTACTGCATGATGATGCGCACATTGTGGCCGCAGGCTCCCTCTGTCTCTGTCAGGGGAAGGGAGGGAGAACTGGATTACTTGTTAAAGCAGCAGCGTAAAACATTTGATAGTAGTTTTGTACTTGGTGCAGGTATGTTTCACTAAAATAATTTAGTGAGTAACCTCTGAGAAATAGTCAACACAGGCTTTCTTTTTCTCGACTCTGATAAAATGTGGGTCAATTGTCCTTATAACAAATTGTCATTTGAATTTTTTGTATGTCCAAGAAATATAAACTTTCTTCTTAAGTCACTGTGTATTATATAAACCTTTCTACATTTAGAGTCGTTCTTAAGATTTAGGCATAAGGAGGACAATTAGAAGTAAAAATACACGATTAAAAACCTTAATAAATTTATAAGCTCTTAAGCAAGGATGTTTGCATAGTAAGATTTAAAAGGCATAGTATCATTCATTTGAAACACCTTGCAGAACAACATAAATGTCTTGAAGAGATACTGCCAAACTGAACTAAAAAAAACAAAAAGCATGGTATGTGTACTTTTAGATGGGAATTTTGAAATAATTTGAAGGAAAATTATAATATGAGCATGATTGGGGCGCCTGGGTGACTCATTTGTTTAAGCATCTGACTCCTGATTTCGGCTCAAGTCATGATCTCACAGTTTGTGCGTTAGAGCCCGGCGTCGGGTCTGCGCTGACAGCGCCGAGCCTGCTTGGGCTTCTGTGCCTCCTTCTCTTTCTGCGTCTCCTTTGCACGCTCTGTCTCTCAAAATAAATAAATAAACATGAAAAAAAGTTTTAAAAAGGTAATAATATGAATGTGATTTATGTTTCTAAAAATTCCTTAGCTTTATTTTATCACTTTTATTTTAAATAATGAATTACTGTGCTTTAAGATCTGTAGTAACTGTGATAACTGAACTCTAGAGGGTGCTGATGAGCACTAAACACTTTCTGGAAGTTCGTATTGAAGATGATTCTTACTAAAATTAAGTTTTCTCTGGGTTTTAATTTTTTTAATGTTTTATTTATTTTTGAGAGAGAGAGAGAGAGAGAGAGAGAGAGAGTCAGTGTGAGCAGGGGAGGGTCAGCGAGAGGGGGAGACACAGAATCTGAAGACAGGGTCCAGACTCTGAGCTAGCTGTCAGCACAGAGCCCCATGCGGGGCTCGAACCCATGAACTGCGAGGTCATGATCTGAGCCGAAGCCGGACACTCAACCGACTGAGCCACTCAGGCGCCCCTCTGGGTTTTAATATAGTTACTTGAACATAATCATACAGCTAGCTTCCCAGGAGACTCCAAAGCAAAGACACTCAGTTGTTGTTGATGTTTTCTCGTTGGGTAAATAATGTACCGTTGTACTTTGAAATCTTTGAAAATTCCATTGAATTTGTGCACTTTAAATTATCTTTGGATTCCACCTTTATTTTTTTTTGGTGTTTGTTTATATTTGAGAGAGAATGAGTGGTGGTGGGGCAGAGAGAGAGGGAGACAGAGGATCCTAACTGGGCTCTGTGCTGATAGCAGGGAGCCCGGTTTAGGGCTCTGTCTCATGAACCGTGAGATCATTACTTGAGCTGAAGTCAGACGCTCAATTGACTGAGCCACCCAGGCGCCCTGGATCCCACTTCTGAATGCTTCTTTAATATTTCAAAAGAAAAGATCTGTTTCATGTCTATGAAATATAAGTTTTAGTACTGGAAACATTTGTCATCTTTTAATTTTCGGTAAGTTTGCAGATATGTTTATTTTGAAAGAAGCCATTCAAAAGTGTATGCTAAAGTTAGGTTTCAGAGAATTAGCATTTAGCTCTTAGGGTCCCAAATAACATATGCCTTATATATCGTAGTAGGTAGAATAATTTAAAACTAGAGTGTGGTATATTAATTTGAAGAAAATGGTCAGACTTTCATGATGGGAAGGCTTTTGGCAACTTGCTCCCTTCATTCAAATTCTAGAGGTCGTGATGTTGAAGATGTAGGTTAAGAAAAAGGTTCTGTGTTACAAGGAGAGTAGTTACAAGGAGAGTATGCTAAACAAAATGAATTGTCCTTAATTGGAACATTAGTCATTTCGGAGGATGAATTTTAATGTAAACTTTTTGCATCTTCTCAACCTATGAAAAAGGTGATGTATTTTTTTTCCTCAGACTGTGCCCCTCTGTTTAACATTTCTTCTGAAATCTCACACTGTTTTCATTACTGGGACCTGAAATCCATATTGGAAGGTTTCTCTCAGCAGTTTCATTTGAAACTGCATTTCTTTCATTTAAGGCAGTGTTGTCCAATAGAACTTTCTATGGTGTTGGAAATGTTCTATGTCTGTGTGGTACAGTTTGACAGCCACCAACTATATGTGGCTTTTGGGCATTTGAAATATGGCTACTGCAACTGAAGAACTGAATTCATAATTTTATCTACTTTTTAAAAAAATGTTTATTTTTAAGAGAGAGAAACACAGTGTGAATGAGGGAGGGTTAGAGGGACAGGGAGACACAGATTCTGAAGCAGGCTTCAGACTCTGAGCTGTCAGCACAGAGCCTAACGCAGGGCTTAAACCCTCGAACCGTGAGATCATGACCTGAGCCGAAGTCAGACGTTTAACCGACTGAGCCACCCAGGCATCCCTAATTTTATCTACTTTCAATTTAAGTTAAATTAACAGCCACATATGGCTGGTGGCTATGGTGTTGGACAGTGTCAACATGTCTCTGTTAGGTGACAGAGAGATCAGGGTTTGAATTGTGATTCTCATGGTACATGTGCATAGCCATTCAATCTTCTGCATTTTGATAATGTTGTCTGACATACTGTAACATGAAACACCTTACTTTCAAATAACTAAAAAGAAAAGAAGAGGAATTATGTCCTGACAACTAAGTTGGCAAGTCTAAATAGAGCTAAATAGGTCTAAAGTCTTGTGACTTAAAAAAAAATTTTTTTTAATACGTTTATTTATTTTTGAGAGAGAGAGAGAGTGTGAGCAGGGGAGGGTCAGAGAGATAAGGAGTCACAGGATCTGAAGACAGGCTAGTTGTCAGCACAGAGCCTGACACGGGGCTCGAACCCTTGAACCGTGAGACACAAATGTGTTGTGACTCTTAAAGCCCACGAGATAAATTGCATTTCCCCTTTGGGTGTGTTAAACCCTAAAGGCTTTGTGTGTGTATGTGCGCGATTTTGAATTAAAATACAGCTACATAGGATCGTATAGGTTACTGCAAAATGGAATGACTGACTACACAGAAAAAGAAACAACAAACCAGAATTCATATGTACCTGTGTAGGAACTTTATTTGGCAGTTGGTATGCTTTTTGGAACATCCTTAAGTGTGGCAAGTCTTTCTGTTTTGAGACTAAACTTGAGTATTGGAAAGAGGACATTTGTGCTCATGTCTGGTAAATAATGATAAAAAACTTGAATAATGCTTCAGAGTTCCCCAGGCAATTGCAGTTTCATCTTGTGCTTGGATTATTAGCCCCTTGTTCCATACAGATGAGAGAACAATGATTTCATCAACATTTTGACATTCATTCATTCAACAGACATTTATTGCTTTCTCTTACATGTCAGTTTCAAGGTTGGGACTGGATGAACAGTTACTTCCCTGGAGAAGCAGGGGATTTATAGCAGGCGCAGTTAAACAAAAAGCGTAAGAAATTATAATATGTTGTGCCTGATACCATGCGGTACAATTGTATAGCTTTCCTCTGGGTTCAGTTACCTGTGGTCAACTGTGGTTCTGGAAGCAGATGATTGTCCTTTTGACATAACTGTCAGTCACTTCCTCTTTATCACGTAGGCATTTTATCATCTCATATTATCACAGGAAGAGTGAGTACAGAAAGATATTTTGAGGGAGAGAGAGAGAACACATTCACATAACCTATGACAGTATACTGTTATAATTGTTCCATCTTATTGTTAGTTACCATTGTCAGTCTCTTAAGGTGCCTAATTTACAAATGGAACTTTCTCCGAGGCATGGATGTATAGGACAAAGTACAGAATGTGTAAGGTTCGATACAGTCCGTGGCTTCATCTGCTGGGGCTCTGGGGTGTGTGTTGGGGGACTACTGTACGTATGCAGGGGATGCAGTGGGAGAGCGGAAGCACCTGGGCGGGGGGTGATTGATGAGGGCAGCAGGACTCCTCCAGGTGGAGAAGGCAGGGGAAGGGCACTCCAGGCAGGGGAGGCGGCAGGGGCAAAGGTGTGAAAGTGCTAATGTTCTAAGTCAGGGAGTAAATTTAGTACACCGAAGATATCTGAAAACTCAGGTGCACAAAATTTACTCGTGTTCTTATATCATCTTGACCTTGTTTTTCTTCTAGATCAGTCTGAAGAAGGGCTGGGCTAAAAATAGCTCCTGGTACAGTGATAAAACATTCAAGTAACAATTTCAAGGAGAAAGTTAAAACTAGATTTAGTTATTGGGCAAACACTTACTTAGAATATTGATGGGCTAATTAAAAATCACTTTATTTATTAAAGCAGTCCCTAAAGGCCTCTCCCTGTTCTCACTAAGCTTTCAGGGCTTTAATTCATGGCTCTTTTTGGAGGGCCCAGAACAGTGCCTGACCCATACTAGATGCTCAGTAAATATTTGTGGTGAATGAAGAAGTGAATGCTAGGTTATTTAAAAAGCCACTGTGAATGTTTAAAAGTATTAAACATGTGTTTTTTCAGTACTGAAACACTTAGGGGCACCTGGGTGGCTCAGTCCGTTAAGCGTCCGCCTTTGGCTCAGGTCATGATCTCACGGTTTCTGAGTTTGAGCCCCATGTTGGGGTCTGTGCTGACAGCTCAGAGCTGTCTTCGGATTCTATGTCTCCTCCTCTCTCTCTGACCTTCCCCTTCTCACGCTGTCTTTCTCTCAAAAAATAAATAAAACATTAAAAAAATTTTTTAAATGAAACATTTAGACATTTCCATAGTTCAAACTGGCCTTTCTCCCAATGTTTCTGTCACCCATCACTAGAACTAGCTGTTCTAAAACTCAGTGGCTTAGAAAAATGACCAAACATACTGTTGCTGATGATTGTTGATCAGGAATTTGGTCAGGGCTCAGTGGAGACAGTGTTTCTCTGCTCCACATGGGGCCAGGGGATTCAAGGTGACTTCACCTCCCTGTGTCGGGTCTTCGTACTAGTTTTGGACCAGGGACTAGTTCTCCATGTGGCCTCTTCACAGGGTCACCCGTCATTCACTAGACTACACTGAGCTGTCCTCACATGGCATGGAGATTGTTCTGAGAAGGTGAAAACAGGAATCGCAAGATATGTTAAAGCCTTGACCTGGAAGTCATACAGTGTCATCACTTCTGCCACATTCTTTTGGTCAAAGGAAGTCATAGGAGCAGCCCAGAATCAGAAAGGATCAGAGGAGAAAAGATTCCGCCTTAGGATGGAGGAATGGCATATTCCCATTGCAAGGTGGCATAAGACGGGAGGTATTATTGCAGCTGCTTCTGGAAATATTCAGAAATAGTGTACGATAGCCAGCCCTCGGAGTATAGCAAGTCACACCTCTTCCACGTGCAGAAAGCACTTCCCCTCCCCCAGAAGTTGTATCTCATCATGGCATCAACTTGAAGTCCAGGATCATATCGTTTAAGTGAAGTCCAGATGCACATGAAGTTCCTCAGGCGCAGCTGCATTGGCAGCTTCTGATCTAGAAGTCTGTGAACAAAAAAGACAACGTTGGCTACCCTTCCGCCTCATCTGCCCACCCCAAGCACACAGTGGTGAGACAGGGATGGAAAAACTGCAATAGATCCTCCATTCAAAAAAGAGGAAGAGGGGCGCCTGGGTGGCTCAGTCGGTTAAGTATCTGACTTTGGCTCGGGCCATGATCTCATGGTCTGTGAGTTCGAGCCCCTCATCAGGCTCTGGGTTGACAGCTCAGAGCCTGGAGCCTGCTCTGGATTCCGTGTCTCCCTTTCTCTCTTTGCCCCTTCCCTGCTCATGCTTTTTCTCAAAAATAAATAAAGATTAACAAAATTAAAAGGAAAAGAGGAAGAAAGGGAAGAACTTAGGCATCACTGGTCCATAGCAATTTTGAAACCCAGCTGGGCATATGTTACCAGTTCTCTTACGACACACATTGAGAATCATGAGAATAAGTAAGAGAATTTTGCTTTTTTGACTTATTTCCCAATTATTGTTTGGAGACCATTTGTTGTACTCTCTGTTCTTGGCTTTCTTTGGTGCTGTTTTGTTTTGTTGTTGTTTTTTTCTTTTTTTTATACAAGAAGTGAGTCATGTTTGCAGCTGAGTAGCTTTTCAGCCTACTTCCTCTCTGTGTGAAGTTGCAGTCCCTCAGGGACTTGTTTTCATTTTGAACGTTTATGTCTCTTTTAATCCAACTTGGTGGTGCTTTTAGCACTGTCATTTTTAAAAACATTGAGAGTTTTCTATGAGTCTTATTGGGGGTTGATTCCATGCCCCCAAAGCCACATCCATAAGTCCTTTTGTTTTCTTTTTATTCCCTTCCCTCCAAGGAGAAAAATCCACTTTAATAGGAGATAAGAACCCGTAAGTCCTTTCCAAGGCTGGCTTCTCTATGCTTTGGAGCAATCAGACTGTTATAAGATAAAGTCCTTAAGATTCTTAGAAGCCCTTTTATATAGGTGAGAAGGGTTTATTGGGCAATACTTAAATCTTTCCAAGGTCTCAACAAAAGATTTTATGGACAAGCTCTTGATATGATATTTACCCTGAGGCCATTTCTTAATCTGAGAATATTATGCTGGTTGGCAGGACTGCCCTCTGTATCTTTAAGTTCTGCCTGAAAATTAAACAGATCTCTATTTCTCTCTTCCTGTATTTTATGACATGCATTCAGAAGAAGCCAGTTGGCACTTGTATTCTACTTGGAAATATCTTTAGCCAGACCCACCAGTTTATTAAGTAAATAGTCCATCTTTCACATTATTGTGGGCAGCATCCTAGCCCAGCATCTGACCACTGGACAGCCTGGCTGGCTTTTCCTCCAGCTTCCAAGAGCAATTTTCTACTGGCACCTCTGGCCTTTGCCAACACTCTACATGCCACTTTTCCTGGCTCCCCCTGCCACTGGGTCCCCCCAAAATGCTGCATATTTCAGGTTTTTGTTTTAGTCACCTTACTTTTGGGTATCCATTTCTATCTCAATGCGCTATTACTGAGAAACTACTGCAAAATATAATTGCTTAAGACAGCAGTCATTTTGGGATGCCTGGGTGGCTCAGTCAGTTGAGTGTCTGACTCTTGATTTCAGCTCAGGTCATGATCACAGGCTCATGGAATTGAGTCCTGCATGGGGCTCTGTTCTGTGCATGGAGACTGCTTAGGATTCTCTCTCTCTCTCGCTCTCGCTCTCACTCTTGCTCTCCTTCTCCTTCCCTCCCCCCTTCTGTCCCTCTCCCCCACTTTCTCTCACCTTCTGTCCCCCCCATAAAAAAACACAAAACACAAAAAATAAAACGAAACAAACTAAAATCATTTCGTTTCTCCTCACAGTTTTGTTGGTCAGGAATTTGGGCAGGGCTGGCTGGGATGGCTCCCCATGGAGTCAGCGAAGATGGTGTTGATGGGGCAGGAGGATTCAAGATAACTCCTCCCATGTCTGGGGCCTAATGCTGCTTTTGGAGTATTGATGGAGACCAGAGGATCTCAGATGGCCTCTCTCATCTTTGGGGTCTTGGATCTTCCCATACTCTCTCATCCTTCAGTAGCTGTAGCTGGACTTCCTTACGGGCCTGCAAGACCTCCAAAGGCCTAGGCCAGAAAAAACAAAGAAAGTAAATCAAAGCAAGCCATATACCCAAAGAGAGGGGAAAATAGATTACCTCTCTTGATGGGAGGAATGACAGTTGTACCTTGTGAAAGGGCATGCAGAATGGGAGGGCCTGTTCTTCGGAATAATCTGTCACAATTGAGTAAGTCTAAATTTAGGAGTGATGGCCTGTGTATGTATCTGTCTGGTTTACAGACGTGGTTTATTTGGCAATATTTAGTACAGAGTTTTAATTTAAAAAAAAAAGCACAATAAGTTACCAACGTTATAAACAATCGGAAGGTTTCATCTTGAAGTTTGTGTATCTGACCTCTCTTGAAAAATAGCAAGCAATTATATTAGGTCAGCATTTCCATATTAGCTGGAAATTGCCTGCTTTACTCACGTTACCTGTCTGGTTTCTATCGGTATTTGAGTTTGTATTCTCTGTTGCTGTAGATGATTGATTTATACATTAAGAGTTTTAGAGGAAACAGTGATGTATAAGACAGATACAGAACTTCAAGGAGGGAAAGATTGACAATAATCAACTAGACCCATACGTAGTATGATCACTGACAGTGCTATGCGCTTTAATGGCACAAAGCAAGGATAAAGAGGATTGAAGGTAACAAGTGTGTGAGTCAGAGGCCTCTCTGAAGACATGTTGAGTGAGAACTTAGTGATAAGAAGGAGCCATCTTCTGAAGCGCTAGGGTAAGAGTGTTCTAGACAGGGAGAAGCAAGTGAAAGACCCACCATGGTCTGGGCTTGATGTGTGTGATAAAAGGCAAGACCTTTGGCTGAGCTACATGAATAAGTAGCATACCAGGGGAAAATGGTTAGTAAAAGAGGTGAGTGGGGATGAGATCATGAAAGATCCTGTAGGACATGGGAAGATCTTTGGAGTTTATTCTGAGTAATGGAAAGTCACCGGAGGAATTCAAGAAGGATAGTGATGTGATGTCATTTAGTTTTTATAGAGATGACTCTGGCTGCTGTGTAGTGAATAAACTGTCATGGCCGAGGGTGGGCATGGGATGGACAGTAAGGAGTCTCGGTGTCGTCTACATTAGGTACAAATGATGGAAGCCTTGAACCTAGGGAGCTGTGCTTTAGGGAATGAGGAGTGTTTGTATATAGTATGTGCTTGAGAGAGACTAGACAGGTCTTGGGGATGGATTAGATACAGAATTTGGGGAGGAAAGGACTCAAAGGAGACAACTACGCTTTTGGCTTGATCAGTGGAATGAATTGATGAACCCAAGGGGAATTCTGACAGAGGAACAAGCTTGAAGTGAGAATCCAGAGTTTAATTTTGACCATGATTAAGTTGGTGATGCCTACTGTGACAGGAAGATCAGTGATAATGAAAACTCCTGAAGTTGACATTGTTTTTATCTTATGGTTCTTTATACATATATGTTTTTTCATTAAGAGACTTTGCTCTTATTTAGATTGAGATGTGAACGGCCATGGAGGGAGTACATGGATGTGTATCGGAGGATGTATTTATTCAGTGTGTGACTATTTAGTGTGCAATGAGTAGGACAACTAAATACCATTAAGAATTAGGTGGTGTTGGTAGTGTGTTGTGAAAACGTCACCGGTCCCTGAACTGTTGATCTGTTTTTTTGTTTTTGTTTTTTTGTTTTCCTATTTATGCCAGCTGGGTGCATGTGGTCTCATCAAGGATCAAGTGTAAATATTATTCATGTCATCTTGTTATGGAGAATGAATCCATCTTTACTATTAAAAGTAGTGGCATGATAGTAACCTATATAATCACCTGTGTTCTGGGAGAGCTTTCCAGAGGTTTGTGACTCTTAAGAGTTGAAATTACCATTTAGCCAAGACCAGAAGCATAGCACATAAGGCAGGATGGAGTTAGGTGAATGGATCTGATGAACTGAAGAGCTGCTTGGGAAGGACAGAGATTTGCTTTGGCCTTGTAGCCCACAGTTTTTCACCGTAGAGTTCAGCTGCAAAATGAGATAATAGCTTTTCATCCCATCTCCAGAATCATTTGGACACAGCATTTTGACCAGATCTGCCATTCAAATCAGCCTGGCTTAGACATAATGCATAATTTTATTTTTTAGATTGTGGTTTTAGGATATCATCACGAGATGGCCATAATACTACTCTGTTTTACTGTAATTGGCTTGGGAGGAGGATCTTTTATGTAAGATGAGTTAGTGGTTTATTGCTATTACCGTGTATTTTACCTTTTTTTCAGTAAGTGAAAATCACTTGAACTTAAATTCAGACGTGTATTGTACAGAGAACACCACTGATTTAAAACCGTGTAAAATATCTTCTCTAGCTAACGAAACGTTCAGTTTTTCCTCCTTTGTGAAACCTTGAGTCAGAATGTACTAGTGAGTGAGAGTGTTTGTATTCCAGTGGTGTAGCTGAACCAGACAGGTCTGCAGAACAGCGGTTTATTTTTAGACACTGGGTTGCCATTTTTATCCTGCAAAAATATTCATCAGCATCTCACTGACAGGCCATCAGTTTTATAAATGTGTCACACAGACCAGATTTTGTTCTTTGTCTCATTCTCTTTCCAACTTCTTTCTTTTCCCTTTGACTTGTTCATACAACTGTTTGGAGGAGGAGAATGTTTTTTTTTTTTTTATTTCAGTTCATGTATTAGCGACTTCAATTCACAGATTTTCGGCATCCCACAATTCATTCAGCTGTCTGCAGCTGCTTACACATCTCTGCTTATTGTCTGTCATGGGAACTGTTACAGATCACTGAGTTGAAGGGGAGGAGAGAGAAATGCATGCATTGCAGGCTCTCCTCATGGGTCCGTTCAGTTTTTGGCTTTGCCTTCTCCAAATATGTTGTTTTATGTATGTGTGTGTATGCAGAGTGTGTGTGTGTGTGTGTGTGTGTGTGTGTGTGTGTGTGAGAGAGACCCAGCTAGGGACCGGCATTCTTTTGCATGAGCAATGGCTGCATAAGGGCCTAGGGGTTACCGTATGTGGCAGACAGCCTACTGGTTTGCGTTGGAAATAAATCTGTCATTATCTCTAAGTACATACAACACCAATCATTTAATTCGTTAGGAGACTCCCCTTATTTTTATTCCAGACCCTTGAGTGGCAAATACAATCACAACAGGAGAATCCCTGCAATCAAGAGAAAGCAAGGGGCAACTCATAAATATAGTAAATTAAGTTTTTAACTGTATATTTACATCTCATTTTTATAAAGGTTCACATTTCCAAAGCAGGTTTGGTATTCGCTTGTCCATCTTTCTAACAAATGTTTATAGAGTAGACATTTAAGGGACTGACACAGTGATTGCGTTGGTGGATGCCAGGCCTTGGAAAATAGGATTCCTACCTTTTAGAGCTTAGTTATTTTAAGGAGAGAGATGTATTTATGGATATTTCACAGACCTGGCAGTATGGCACACTAGGTAAAAATCATAGGCTCTGGAGCCAGAAACTTGGGTTTACAACTTGTGCTTGTTATTTCTTATTTGGGTTACCTTGAGCAAGTTGTCTTAGCTTCTCTGAGCCTCAGTTTCTTCTGCTGTAAAATTGGTATGTACCTCAAAACTTACTGTAAAGATTAAGAGGATGCTTATTTAGTAATATGCTAAAAATATGGAATATCATATCTAGAACATAGTAAGCACATAATACTGGTTAACTCATAATAACAATAATAATACTAGCAGAGATGATAATAAATATATTACAGGTATCCTATCGTGCTTTCACAGTCAGGAATGTATTTAGGGCGCCTAAGTGGCTTAGTCAGTTAAGCGTCCAACTCTTGACTTTGGCTCAGGTCATGATCTCGCGGTTCATGAGTTTGAGCCCCACGTCCGGCTCTGTGCTCAGGATTCTCTGTCTCCTCTTTCTCTGCCCCTTCCCCACGTGTACTCTCTCTCTCTCTCAAAAATAAATAAACTTAAAAAATAAAATCATTTAAGGGGCGCCTGGTGACTTGGTTAACTGTTGGACTTCAGCTCAGGGCATGATCTTGCAGTTCATGGGTTTGAGCCCTGTCTAGGCCTCTGTGCTGACAGCTCAGAGCCTGGAGTCTGCTTCCGATTCTGTGTCTCCATCGCTCTCGGCGCCTCTCCTGCTCGTATTCTCTCTCTGTCTCTCTCTCAAAAATAAACATTAGAATTTTTTTTAAAGAGTGGGGCGCCTGGGTGGCTTAGTCGGTTGAGCATCCGACTTTGGCTCAGGTCATGATCTCACAGTCTGTGAGTTCGAGCCCGACATTGTGCTCTGTGCTGACAGATTCCTGCTTCAGATTCTGTGTCTCCCTTTCACTCCACCCTTCCCCCACTCATGCTATTTCTATGACTCTCAAAAATAAATAAATGTTTAAAAAAAAGGAATATATTCCGTTGTAAGCAGTAGAACACCTGAGTATGGTGAGTTAAATAGAAATTTATATGATAAGTTTGGGATAGGCCAGTTTGAACAGTCAACATTCAACAATATTTATTGAAAATCACTATCCTAGGTACTATTCTAGGCACAGGGGCTCATCTATAAATAAAATTTAACAGTCAGTATTCTCAGGGAGCTTCTATTCTAATTGAGGGGAGAGGCAAAATAAACAAAATGAAAATGTAAATTATTAGTAGATTAGATGGTGGGCCTCAAAAGGCTTTATAAAGGAGAACCCATTTAAATTAGGCCACAAGAGAACAGTGGAGTTTTAGCAAGCGAAGGCTCAGGGAGAGAGAGGCACAACAGAGGTGTAAATATGAGCATGTATGGGGCTGCCATCCTCAAAATGGACTTTGGGTGACAGTGCTATTAGTCAGCAAGTAGTCAGGAACCAAGAATAGAAGATAAAGTGTGTGCAAGATTTCTAAATTTAAAAGATTTCCCATGTCCTTGTTTTTATTCTCACTGTATATAAGAACTAGCAACCCGACACTCAAAACAAATGATACTAATATACAACACTGGTCTATCAAACATTGATCTAAACAACAGTAATAATAACACACAACGGCTGACACTTCACATCGTGCTAACTGTGTGCCAGGAAGTGTTGGCAAGGATTTGGTATCCATACTTCCATCTTACTCTCTGAGGTGGCTACTTTTACTGTTGCCATTTTATGGATGAGTGAGTTGAGCTAGTGAAGTGACCCAGACCAGGGTTATTTGTCTGTGAGGACAGGAGTGGGTGGAGTAGGTGGGGAAATACTGACGGAAGTGGAAGCAGACAGAATCCCCAAAGCCTGAGCAGGTGAAGAAAGGAGAAACTGAGGGTGTGTGTTGGCCAAGACGGCTCTTGTAAACATGGCCCCCCCTGGTTTCTGCACCTCTGACTGAGGCTTGCTGTGGGATGTGATTCGGTCCAGAGCTCTGTCCTACCTCAGAGACAGGCTTCCCAGCGCTGAGCCCCAAGAATGTACCTTACTCAGCAGGTACTGTTAGAATCCTTTGAGGAAGAGGGAGAGAGAGCTGGGGAGAGTGAGGGACACAAATCATGAAAGACTACTGAATACTGAAAATGAACCATGGACTGAAGGGGGAGGGGGAGGGAGGGAAAGGGGTGATGGTCATGGTGGGGGACACTTGTGGGGGAGAAGCACTGGGTGTATTACGGAAAACAATTTGACAATAAACTATTAAAAAAAAAAGAATCCTTTGCTCATGGAGAGGGTGTCCATTTTTGGTTTGATCCTCCACTTGGTTATCCCTTGAATGAAAGAGGAATTTCGCAACTTCATTACCGGCCTTCAGATGGACTGAGTTTCCAAGATTTAAGCACATCTAGGTAGTATCTGGGAAACCCTTATTAGAACAAATGTTATGCCACGCGTGGCCTGTCTGTTAAAATTTCCATCCGGTTTCTTGTACACATTCTGTCCTAAATTAGAAGCTGCCAGGCTGTCAGAATACAGGTGTGGCCCGCTCTTGAGAAAACTTGGTGTAAGAAAAATATAAATTTACAAAAGTAGCCAAAGTTGGGTGGGGGGTGTTTACATTCCAAAAAGATTCTTAAGACTTCTATTAAGTTAATTGGGTGGGTGGGGGGAGTTTGCTGTACATACGATTCAAGGAACAGATTTTATTTATATGGTAAGTATATAAATGTGAAGGCACAGCTCTTACTTTGAGGGTAAACCTACTTAAATATACTTTATATTGAGGACTTGGTCGTGATATAATGTCATGCTCATTCTCAGTGAAGGGGACAGATAGTACATGAGAGAGAGGACTATGGCCTGTTAAAGGCCCAGAGTCCTGCTGAAGCGGGGGTGGCCTTGCTGGTCCTGCTAGAGTGAGTAGCTCATCGGAAGGAAAGAGTAGAATCTATGAGACAACAGATTCAGTGTAAAGTATTACAGCGGTCCTGATGATTTTTCAGGAGACGTGGCCTGGAATATTCTTAGATGACGCCTGCTAAGTTGGGCGGAAGTGACCCTTTGTATTTATTTTTATTTTATTTATTAAAAAATTTTTTTTAATGTTTTTATTTATTTTTGATACAGAGCATGAGAGGGGGAGGGGCAGAGAGAGAAGGAGACACAGAACCGGAAGCAGGCTCTAGGCTCTGAGCTAGCTGTCAGCACAGAGCTTGATGTGGGGCTCGAACCCACGAATGTGAGATCTGACCTGAGCCGAAGTTGGAAGCTTAACCGACTGAGCCACCCAGGCGCCCCAGTATTTAAATCAAACCTGACTAGAGGCTGCAGTGAAGACCCAGTGCAGAAGGAACTTTCTGTGAACTTTGAGACTGTTTGAATCTTTAGCATGCTAGAGGAGTCAGTCCTTCAATGCACTTTGCTGGTATACCTCACCGTCGTAGGACAAACCCCCATCTCTTACTGCTGTTTTACCAGTCTTTCTTCAGGTACTTGGTGTGAAGGCGGAGCAGTAGAAACCCACAGTAATTCCCCTGCTACCCTCTGTGTTTGGTGTATCTTGGTCTCGGGTCAGGAGAGGTGGATGGAAGCAGGCAGGCAGTGTACAGGGGGCAGGGGCTGTCCCCCGTTGCAGAAGTGGTAGAGTAGGTCCAGTGCCTCTTTGCGTCTCATTACTGGAAAGCCTGAGTTTATCAAGCGCTTCTCTGTCCTCAGCTTTAAATGCTAACAGACAATCTCACCATGGCGATTCCCATATAGGAGCTTCCTTAGTGTAATTCTGCTTAAGTTAGCATTTACAGAATATAATTTTTTAAATTTTAAACTTGATAAAAACATTAAGAAATACTGTGGTAGGTCCCCTCCCTAAGGAAAGAAAAAAAAAACATACCAAGGCAACCTTGCTATTCACGAATGTGACAACATCCCTCACGACCTTGTAACATGAGACCACTTTAAGCAGACTGCATGTTTGTGTGTTACCATATATGGGAGACGAAGAGGTAAAACATGTATAAAAAACCACACCACGTGGTGTTCGGGGCTCAGTTCTTTGGTTAGGAACCCAACTGAGCGATGCTGGCTGGAGTAAAGTTCCTTCCTGGAAAGAAAAACCTCGTTGTCACGACTCTCTGTGCGAGAATCCTTCTACAATACCATTAGTTATTATTAAAAAATAGAAAATGCCGCTAAGTAACGAAGAGAAAAATTACTCAACCTCTGAGGTAACACCCATCCACGTTTTGGTCTGTCTTTGAGCTTTTAGACTTTTTAGGCCTTCTCTGAACACACACACACACACGTGTGTGTATGGAAATCTTTTTTGTACAAAAATTGGTAACTGGACTTGTCACTCCTATTGCGTCTGGGGATTGGCTTATTTAGAAACTAGATTATTGGGAAACTTCTTTTGGCTCATCGATAGACAGTGGTCATAGAAATTCCAACTAAAGGTCTTCAGGAGAAATAAACATTGTTAAAACAAATACGGTTAATTTTGCTCTACACAATTTTGTTCTAACTTGTCCTCACTGAACAGTATATTAGAGACACCTTTTACTGCCAACAGCTGTTCCTTGGTGCTATAATTTTTGATAGCTGTATTGTGTTTCCATTGTATTGATGTACTATAATATATAAGGTAGATATTCTACATATGCTATGAATATAGGCATACTATATATTCCTATATATGCCATAATTATGTATCATATATACTACATACACACTATGTATATTCTTTAATTATGTATTATAGTTTATTTAGTGGTTCTTTAGTGTTGAATGGTTTTAATTTTGCTCTTGCAGACATTGCTGCGATATACCAGCATCTTAAAGGTCATGTTCATTCTGAAAAACTGAAAAGGAAAGGCAGTGGAGCATTAAGTTAGTAAGGGCCAGCAGATGGCATGAAAAGAAGCATGACATTTAAAGAATTGCTTCAGATGCTCTTGTATCTTAAGGATCAACAACCAATTAAGAAAAACACCTAATGGAATCTAATAGAGTACTGAAATTTATAAATCCAGCAGGGTCCTAATCTTATGAAGAATTGTAAGTGTTTTCAAAACATTAAATAGCAGAATAGTGTTACCCTTTAGCATACCTGCAAGGTAGGTAGTGGGTCAGTGAACAAGATAACTTTAACCTAAGGCATCAGACACCTTATTCTTTCAGACTAGATTAGGTAATCAAACTACGTTAAATAATTTACATTTGAAAAAAGTTACTGGAACTTTAACTTGACCGATGACTTTCTATAGTTCCTTTGTAGAATAAAAAGAGGTGTGAGTAATGAATAAAGACCTTTGATGATTGCATTTTGGATCAATCAGATTTTTGTTAGAGTTCTGTATTTTTTGGTTGTTTAATTTATTTTTTTATTAAAAATTCTTTTTAACATTTATTCATTTTTGAGAGAGAGATAGACTGCGAATTGGGGAGGAGCAGAGAGAGAGGTTGACACAGAATTCGAAGCAGGCTCCGGGCTCTGAGCTGTCAGCCCAGAGCCCGATGCGGGGCTCGCTCGGACCTACAAGTGGTGAGATCATGACCTGAGTCGAAGTTGCACGCTTCACTGACTGAGCCACCCAGGTGCTGCTGTTTTTTTTTTTTTTTTTTAAGAGACCATGTAGTTAGTGATGAGTTTTTTTTTTTTTAAAGTTTATATATTTGTTTATTCAGAGAGAGAGAGAGAGAGAGAGAGAGCAAGAGCTCACAAGCAGGGAAGGGGCAGGGAGAGAGAGAGAGAATCCCAAGCTGACAGCTCGGAGCCCAAAGCTGGGGCTCAATTTCATGAAGTGTGAGATAATGACCTGAGCCGAGATTTAGAGAGTTGGAAACTTAACCAACTGAGCTACCCAGGCGCCCCTAGAAGTTCTGTTTTTGAGAAGTAGCATCTTGAAGGAACGAGAGAATATGCTTCTTTTGATTCCTTAATGCTCCAGTCAGCCTCATCTGCTACCTAGCCACTACGTCTGGAGCAGTAGGTTATCCATGAACTTGAATGAAGCAGGCTTCAAATGGCAAGGAGAAAATTATTTCCCTGGTTTTTAGCACCCACCCAAGGGTTCCCAGGTAAAATACAAATTATAGAAACAGGCCTCAAATTTTCTACTTTCATGTTAAAGATCTGTGGAAGAAAAGTTGAAAATAATTAAAAGATTGTTGGGGGGAGTACACCGGGGTGGCTTAATCCGTTTGGCAACAAACTTGATTTTGGCCCAGGTCATGATTTCGTGGTCATGAGATTGAGTCCCACATTGCGCTGTGTGCTGAGTGTAGAGCCTGCTTCAGATCTCTCTCTTTCTCTCTCTCCCTCCCCCATCCTCTCTTTCTGCCCCTCTCCCTCTGCTTCTCTTTTGCACACTCTCTTTAAAAAAGTTTTTTATATTTAGTAATTCATGTTATTTTTCCCTTGAACTTTTTTTTTTAATATTTTTAATTTATTTTTGAGAGACAGAGACAGTGCGAGCAGGGGAGGGTCAGAGAGAGAGAGGGAGATACAGAATCCAAAGCAGGCTCCAGGCTCTGAGCTAGCTGTCAGCACAGAGCCCAACGCAGGGGTTGAACCCACGAACCATAAGATCATGACCTGAGCTGAAGCTGGACTCTTAACCGACTGAGCCACCCAGGGGCCCCCTCCCTTGAATTTCTGATAGTGAGCTAGCTGTAGGTCTATTTGATTATTTTATTTTTATTTTTTAATATTTTTTAAATGTTTATTTTTGAGAGAGGGAGATAGAGTATGAGCAGGGGATGGGCAGAGAGAGAGGGAGTCACAGAATCTGAAGCAGGCTCCAGGCTTTGAGCTATTAGCATAGAGCCCGATGCGGGGCTCAAACCCACAGACCAAGAGATCATGACCTGAGGTGAAGTCAGGCACTTAACCAACTGAGCCACCCAGGCGCCCCTTGACTATTTTCAATAAATCACAGCTCTGACTTCACTTACACTTTGTTTTTCTTTTCTTTTTCTTTCTTCTTCTTCTTCTTTTTTTTTTTTTTTTTTTGAGAGAGCACGTAAGCGGGGCAGGGGCAGAGGGAGATAGAGAATCTTAAGCAGGCTCCACTCCCAGCACATAGCCTGACATGGGGGCTTGATCTCATGGCCCTAGAATCATGACCTGAGGCAAAGTCAAGAATTGGATGCTTAACTGACTGAGCCACCCAGGAGCCCCAACTCATAATGTTTCTAAAGTTTCTCGATGTTTGTTCCAACAAGTAAAGATGAGAGAGAAGTTATTGCTATAACTTTATATTCATCATAGTTATGGAATCAGAGTCTTGGCCATTCATGTAATGTTACTATACTTTCAGAGATGCTGAAAGTGAGGCTCAGAAGTGTTATTTACTGGTTCAGGGATACTTAGCCAGTAGAGCCAGGACTAGGTCATAGGTTTCCCAATTGCTGGTCAACTCGCCACTATTTTATGTAGAATGCAATCTCTGTTACTGAGAAGAATAGTGTTGGATTACACGAAGCTCCTTTAAAAGATTTCTGTTGGAACTGTATCTCGTCGAGTGTTCATTTTGAAAAGTATGATCATCACTGAGTTGCTTAGCGTAATTGCATTGGCAGTGTTGGGTTTTCCTAAAAAGTAGAAGGAGATCCAGCCAGATGTTGTCTGACAGGCGAGGATTGTGCTTCCACGGGTTTGGCTCTTCCAGGATGAGAAAGAAAAGAAAAAAATAACTTGGAGAGACTAGATTAGATTTCTTCATTTCCTTCCTCAAATTTGTTGTCGAGGACCGCCTGCCTGGTTCAGTTGGAAGAGCATGCGACTCTTGATCTCGAAGTTGTGAGTTACAGCCCCACAGTGGGTGTAGAGCTCATACATACATACATACATACATACATATGTACGTACGTACATAGAATAAACTCTCATTAAAAAATGTGTTGTTTTCTACCTGCATTATTTATTTCAGTCTTCAAGGTATATATCACAAATTGTTTATCAGACTGTCTTTTGGGGAGGCTGTTTTGAAGTTCTTAACCAGACTCAAGCTAGGCATGACAAGTAGATCAACCTGCTTTCTCTTAGGTATAACATACCAAGGGTGGTGGTGGGGCCTGTTGACGGAAGCATTAACATTTTAGGCCTTAATGGAAGTATTTATGCCTTGAGGAAGAAATTATTCACTAGGAGACTCTGGCTCAAATTATGACTTTATAGTGTTATTATGATAAGCCTAGTGGCTTAAAAGCAGAATAGCTTCTTAGTGGGAGGGACTTATTCAACAGAGTGAGTGAAATCCAAGTCTCTTTGTTTTGAAGGATTTTACTGACTTCTTATCTGAAAAACATTGTTAAAAGCTTAAACTGTGTGAGTTAAGTTGAAACAAGCCAAATAATCTACACTATACCCTACCTGGGTATTTATCTACCTTAGTGCATATAGATTTGGACCATTGAGAAGTTAATTGTTGTAATTATCAAGTAGATCTCCTTACAACCCTCACTTTTATCAGGCCTGAGTTCTATATTTCAAGGACACTCTATGCAGTAAGCGCTATTGTGCTACTAGTGTGTTTGCATAAATGTTTGATTTAGTTATTACTCTACCAGTTGAATGTGTACAATCATGAGATATGTCAAAAGCTAATATTTCTTATTTTGAGCTATGGTACTGTTCCAATTTGGCCTTGTTTAAGTAACTTCAAGCTTACAGGCATTTATGAGATGTAAATTTTTTACATAGGAGTAAAGGGAATGTGATGGTTTATGTTGAAACATAAAGCAGTTGTCTAGACTGGACAGTTATCATTTGAAAGTTAGCTAGTCCATTCACATTAAAAAGAAAAAGCCACAGGGCGCCTGGGTGGCTCAGTTGAAAAGTCTCTCAGTCTTGATTTTGGCTGAGGTTATGATCTCGCAGTTCATGAGATTGAGCCCCACGTTGGGCTCTGTGCTGACAGCACGGATTACATAACATATCAGAAGTAAGAATCTTTATAACTATAGGATCAACCTTTTCCTTGATATAATTAATCATTAGGATTAAGAACCAGATAAAAAGTCAGGGAACTTTGGTTCTGTTTCTTTGCTTCCAGTTAAACTTGTACACATTATTTAGCTTCTACTAGGAGAATAGTCAGGGTTTTGATATCCCAGAGGCCACATAGCCAGACTTAATGATTGTTGTGGTTTGTAAGGCTAAGAAGTTCAGGTGATTAAAATGTGGCTGATGGCAATGGGGAGTGCAGAGAATGGTCATTCTCAATATGAGGGTTGACTTGGGCACAACATACAGCCAATTCTGTAGCGTGTTCTATTTGGGAAACATCAGACAGATGGCCTTGGGCTAAGAGGCTGGTTAAGGAATAGTGAAAAATAAAATTGGGTTCTGCATGATCAGATTAATGAGGAATGACTCTTTGGAGTATGCGTCTACACCATGCATTAGTGCTAATGTGAGTGTTATAGATAGTTCCAAGTTTATAATTCACATGCTGTTCTATAGTGGGCTAGTGTTCTGGGAGTTAGACTTAGGGTGATGTGACCATTTGCAAATCCCTTAAGCTCTCTTGAGATGGTTTCTTTATTTGTAAAATTAGATGCTATAATAAGCTATTATTTACTGTAACTCTCATTTTGTTGTTTGGGCAGCTACTGATTGTGCTCAGTAGAGTGCTGGGGACAATTCAGACAGTGTCTGTAAAGTGCTTGCTGTTGTGTTCAGCACATATTAGGTACTTAATGTTAGATACATGGAAAGGGGCTGTTCTACCCATAGGAACAGTCTAAACTCAGGTTTCTCTGTATTCTGTTGTATAAACTGAATGATGTATTGATTGGAGTTTTGCTTCCTAAATTCAAGGGGTGATGCAGCAAAATTCCAGGGATGATACAACAAAAGAAATAGCAATTTCCTTTTCTGGTCTAGCCCCTGGTAAACAGCTAATCTTTACTAACTTTTGAAAGAAAAAATTTTTTTAATTGAGGTAAAATTCTCATAACATAAAATGAACCATGAACCATTTTAAAGTGTACAATTCAGTGAGATTTCATACCCTCATGGTGCACAGCTGTCACTTTGACCCAGTTCTAAGACATTCTTACAACATCAAAAGGAAACACCATACCCATTAAGCAGTCACTTGCTATCCTACTTTCTCCTGCTCCTGGCAACCACTAATCTTTCTTGCTCTGTGGATTTATCTATTCTGGATATTTCATATAAATGGAATCATACTGCTTGTGATCTTTGTACCTGACTTCTTTCAGTTCGTATAATGTTCAATGTATGGTTCATCCATATTTTAACATGCGTCAGCACTTCATTCCTTTTCATGGCTGAATAATACTCCATGATATGGATATACCACATTGTGTTTATCCATTTATCAGTTGACGGACATTTGGTCATTTCCACCTTTTGGCTATTGTGAATAGTACTGCTACAGACATTCATGAACAGGCTTCTATTTGAATACTTGATTTCAGTTCTTTGACTCTATACATAGGAGTGGAATTATGGTGTCACATGGTAATTCCATGTTTATCCTTTTGAAGAACCACTGAACTGCTTTCCTCACAACTGTACCTTTCTACATTCCTATGGCAGTGTAATAGGGCTTCAGTTTCTCCACATCCTCACCAGCACTTGTTATTTTCCATTTTCACTTTAAAATAATTATGGCCAAACTAGCTTGTCATTGTAGTTTTGATTTGCATTTTCCTAATGATGCTGAACACTTTATCATGTGCTTGTTGGCTGCTTGTATACCTTCTTTGGGTAGATATCTCTGGAAGTCCTTTGCCCATTTATGGACTTGTCTTTTTATTGTTGAGTAGTTAGGAGTTCTTTATATATTCTGGATCTGGACCCTTATTAGAGCTATGATTTGCATTTTCTTTCAATCTTTGGTTTGTCTTTTTACTCTCTTGATATGGTCCTTTGAGGTTCAAGAAGGTTTAATTAAAAAAAATTTTTTTTTAAAGATTTTGTTTTTAAGTAATCTCTGAACCCAGTGTGGGACTTGAACTCCGGACCTTGAGGTCAAGAGTCACATACTCCATGGACTGAGCCCCTAAGAAGTTTTAGTTTTGTGAAGTCCAAGTTACCTATTTTTTCTTTTGTTTGTACTTTTGGTGTCATAGCTAACCTTAGCACCTCATTTAATTTTCTTTCTATATTTTCACTTTGTAGTGTTCCTTGTTTATTGCTAACATTTATTGAGAATTTAGTATGTGTCAAATTGTTTGTTAAGTACATTGTATTATGTATCCTGTTTAATTCTCAAATAATCTTGAATGATGAGTACTATTATAAAGATTATTTTATTGACATTTTACGACTATGGGACAGATAGTATAGTGTTGGCTTCACTTGACAAATAAAGAAATTGAGATAATAGAGGTTAACTAGCCTTTGAAAGATAGCAGAGTTGGGATTTAAACCTGGACTTGAACTTTGAACTTGGTCTGATTTTTCTGCCCATGTTCCTTTTTTTTTTTTTTTTTTTTTTTTTGAGAGAGAAAGTGCAGCAGAATTCTTGCACAGAGATTCGTGAAACCAAAGCTTTTCTTTCTAGGAGGCAACTTTATTCCTGACGACACCGGTCAGTTGAACTGAGCCCTGAATGCCACGTGGCATAGTTTTTAATATATGTCTTACTTCTTTGTCTCCTATACATGGTAACACACAAACATGCAGCCCGATGAAGTGGTCTCATGTTACAAGGTCGTGAGGGATGTTGGATGTTGGATGTGTATAGGCAGGTTGCCTTGAGGGTTTTTTTAAAATTTCCTTAGGGAGGGGACCCTACCACAAAAGCAAGCACATGCATGAGTGGGGAAAGAGAGAGAGAGAGAGAGAGAGGGAGAGAGAGGGAGGGAGAGGGAGAGAATCCCAAACAGGCTCCATGCTGTCAGCACAGAACCCAGTGTGGGGCTGGCTTGAACCCACAAATGGTGAGATCATGACCTGAACCCAAACCGAATCAGACGCTTAATGGACTGAGCCACTCAGGCCCCTGCCTCCCCTTCCTCCCGCTCAAGTTCTTAACCACTTCACATACTGATTTTGTACTAAAATAGCAACAGCCTAAAGTCCTTCCACAGTAGGTAAGGGAAAATTGTTCGACCCTTCAAGGTTTTCTGTCTGAGCTGATAATTAAATTTACATGAGATAAGTTTAACGGGAGGAAAAACCCAATGTTTTATTACAGGCACCTGGAGGCTCAATAGTGAAATCGAGACCCAAATAAATGACCAAGGCAGGCAGTTTTTGTACTTTTTGGGCAAAAGGACAATTATATTTGGGAGGAATTGATGGGATAAAGAAAACAGATATTTGGGAGTTTTAACTAGTATGGAATTCTAAACAGAATTTGGGCTGAGATATAAATGTAACAGGTTTGTACCTACAGCTTTCTTGAATTTAAAGTTCCTGTCTGAGAAGGATGTCTTTTTATTTCTTCGTGCATGGAGGTAACTTTCATGTGGGAAATTTATTTCCTGCTCTCAGAGGGACAGGGGTGGGTCTGAGTGTCCCTGCAGCAGCTGTTTCTTCAGTAATTTAAAAAAAATAATCAATATGCCACGGTGGCATGTTTGGGGGCGGCCTGCCCTTGGCCCCTACACCACTGTGGTGCCTTCCTAGGTCTGTGATCCAGGAGTGGGAACTCCTCTGTTCTCGGCCAGAATTCCCACACTCATGGTGCCCTTTCCACGGTCCTTGCCCATTTTGGGTGTTCCCGAAGGAAACCACAAAGCCGTCTGCATGCACTAAATCACTGGAGGCATAAGGATTAATAGCCTTTTAATTCTTACACAAGGGTTTGCATTTTTATAGAGGATGCAGCGTTAACTGAGATGAATCATTAGCTAGAAAGGTTTTCAGTTAACCAAGCAAGTGCAGAAGGCAGGCAGGAGATATTTTGGGTTTGAGGTGCCACCACAGGAGCTCTAAGTCAGTCCTTGCCAGGAAGTCCGCCCACGGGATTAGCTGCCTTAAGCGGATACTGCTGTTTCAGTTTCTCCTTTTTCTCTGTCCTGAACCTAGGTGCTTTAAGTGTTGTTTTATTTTGGTTTGGTTTTCCTGTTTGTTAGTTTTTTAAGTGATGAACTGTAACTGTCTGCAGTGTCTGGTTGGGTCAAGTTAGGAAGAAGAAGGAGCGAGGAGAGAGGACCCGCTCCCTGGTGGGCCAGCTGAGTGGGAAGAGGGGCCTCTCCATTGGGGTAGCACCTCTGGGAGCTGGGCGTTTTCTTTCCAGAATCATGTACTCTGCTTGAAAAAAGATGGGTCCTTTCCCAAACCATGGGGTTGTGGGAAATGCCCACACTATCTGGGTTTACGCATAATCTGATTATTTTTCCTGTAAAATTATTTTTTCTTGAAGCATGAGGAGCCGAGAATGTCTTGTTTTGCATCCCTTTCACTGCCTCTCTTGAATAAAAATGCAGGAAGCTACTGCTGTTTTATTAGCTTGCAGCCTGCATGCTCTTCTTTGTTCTTTGGTAAATGAGCTGGCATGTGTTAGACTAGGTTAGCATTTGCTCCTTGGGACTTCAGTGGCTTCTAAATTCAGCACTGCTAAGCCCTTCCCCGTTCGCCTGAATCAATCGAGACTGCTATTTTTAGCAACAAAAGGGAATTGAAATAGCAATTTTCTTTACATGTAATAGATCCCCAAGAGGAATACTGATGCACGCGGCCTGCCATTTTCTCTTCTTCCCATCCCCCAAAAGCACACAGAGGAAAGGCAGCTGTCATGGTTTGCGGCAGTATTAATCTTTAATCAACTGAGTGTTTTCTGCATTCAGGTGTTCAGGGAGAAAAAAAAGGGTCAGGAGAAGGAGCCTGCCTAGAATAACTAAGTGCTTATGCATGGGCTGTGCAGTCAGAATTTGGTGGGTAGTGGCAGAGAATAGTCAGAAGAGCTAAAAATAGCGTATTTGCTTCCAGTGTTCCTCTGGTCTATTTTTGACGTTTGATTTTGATAAGGTTGATTTGGCTCTTGCTAAAAATATCTGTTCTTAGCAAGTCGAGGACAAAAAGAGTAGAATATTTTTAACCTACACAAACTAAAGTATTTTTGTTGACTGTATAAAATCTGGAAGCTGAGCCCTGGTCAGTTGCCAGTATTTTATATAATCTGTAACAAGCTAGACACTTCTGGACGCCAAGTTGGGATGTTCTTTATAGTTGTCAGTTTCCGTCTTCACAAAGGCTTGCAAATTTGGGTTCTGGTGTTATATTTATATATGAAGACAGAGACCTTTTCCTTTTTTTTTTTTAATCTCCTATTTCCCTCTCCCTTCTTCACTTCCTCTGCCTCACTTCTGGCCATCATACAAACTCTCACAAAAGGGTTGTGTGGGATACCTGTAGTTTTTTTCTGTGTATTGTTGAAGACCAACTTAGCCACTTACTCCATAGAAAAATGGAATCTGAGAACACTCCCATGTTCATCGAGGAAGCAGATCTTAATGACAAAGAACAATGAACTGTCACTCCTTTGGTGATTTGCCATGCTTTTTACTAAACCGGAATGGTTCACCTCCACGCTCCCTTAATCCTGCTTTGGATTTGTTCTCTTCATATCCACCCTGGCACATTATGAATGAAGTAGTTCTCTAGCATTGAAAATCATCTCTTTTCAAAGACCGCCTCAGATTCATCTACAGAAAATGTGTACAGATGCATCATAAATAAAGTTAAGTTTCTCAAGCTTCATTTTAGATCTCTGATTCTTGATGTTGAAAGGTGCTATGGAGTATATGGGGTTGCGTATAGTAGACAATTCAACATTATTTCTAAGAAAAGTGTGGCCAAAACAGTGGGTAGTATCCTAAGAGGCTGGTTTTCCATTCATAATTTCTTTTCATTCATTCACTCATTCATTCATCTAGCAAAACCTCATTAATCATATACTTGTTGCCAGGCACTGTGCTAGCAGTTAGACTGGCACGACCCAGACAGACCTTTCTGTAAACCTTTGTGAGGAATATCATGTCGGAGGAAGTATGGAGTGCTGTGAGGGCAGAAAGCTATGAGATTCTGGTAGTCTAGAGGTCAAGAAAGGCTTAATAGGAGAGGAGATATTCACGTGAAGACCTCAAGGATGAGAGGGAGACGTTGAATGGAGTGAAATTGGGACTAAGAGCAACATTTGTAAGCGAGAGTTTTGTACCCTGGAGGAACTGGAAACATTTCAGCATGTCGAGGGCGGTGGGTGGTAGGAGGAAATGGTGGACATAAGATAAGTCCATGGAAGACCTTATGAAGGATGGGGGCAGTGGGGCGCCTGGGCATCTCAGTCGGTTAAGTGGCCGACTTCGGCTCAGTTCATGATCTCACAGTTCATGAGATCGAGCCTTGTCTTGGGCTCCGTGCTGACAGCTCAGAGCCTGGAGCATGCTTCAGATCCTGTGTGTCCCTCTCTCTCTGCTCCTCCCCCGCTCACGCTCTCTCTGTCTCAAAAATAAATAATCGTTAAAAATTTTTTAAAAAATGAAGAATCGGGGCAGTGGGGAGCCATCGACTAGTTTTAGGCAGGGAAGTGATGCCAGATTTGCCCTTTGGAGGGATCACGTTGGCTGCCGTGAACTGGAGAGGAATAGGAGTGGGAGCAGTTGAATGATGTAGTGGGCTGCTAGAGTAGTTACTGTGGGAAATGAATGATGGTAGCCGTGGGGAGAGTGAATGGATTTGCATTTCAGATTTTATGTAATTGGCAACAGGGAAACACTATCGCTTCTTGACAGAAGAATGCGATCATAAAAATGGTGTTTGAGAAAGAATTCTTAACTATGTAGAGTATGGACTGAGTGAGAAAGGACTGAAAGGTTCGTTGGACAAGTCTGTGTGTTAGGATGATTGCTTAGGCTGGGGTGACGGGTATTGTGCGAATTAGCTGGAGAGTGTGAAGGAGGCACCTTGAGCGCATGTTCTCGTAATTATGTGAATAATAAATATTTTGGTTTAATAATTAACTTTATTGACAGCTTACTCTTGCTTTTCTGTGCCTATAATCATGACTTTCACAAGACAGACGTTTATTTTTCACCCAGTTTAAAGAAGACTAGAATTTCTGTGTATGTTTGATTTTCTGTGGTAAGCGGCAAAAAAGGAACTGATCAGTTAAAAAAAAAAAAAGTGGCATGGTGATTGCATGGAGTTTTCAGGAACCTTGCTTCCTGTGAGTATGTTCCTTCATCTTAGCCCAGTGGCTTCTGCCTTCCAAGTTACTTGTGGTTCAGACTGCCGGGCTTCCAGCCATCACTTTTGATTTGTCTAGATGAGGGTCAGAAGGGGCTTCTCCCTGCTGAGTGAGCTTGCTGTGAGAAGCCTCTCTCAAAGCCCTCATATTCCTGTTTGCATCTTATTTCCAGAATCTAATCACATGGCCACTCCTGGGTGCTGGGGGAGCTTGGGAAATAGGGTCTACATTCCAGGCCATAGTTGCAGCAAAGAAGGAAGGGGAGACCGTCGCTATCTGGACTCTGGCCCTGATGGCGCGTAACGCGAGAAAGATGGGTCCCTGGGATTGTTTCTCCACTTTGCGCCTTATTTCATTGTAGCTGAGTGCTTAATTTTTTCATTTTAAGAAACCCAACAAAAACCAAGCAATACTGCAAATATGAATGATTTGGGAGCTTGTCTTTGCTTAATTGGTTCCCATTGCAAGGTGGTAGGTATTTGCTTATATCAAACATTTCTCAAAAGATGGACCAAAAGATGATCTTAGGTACTACACTGATGAATTAAAAAAAAATTTAATAGTTATGCGCATAAATATTATACACGAATATTCTGTTTATATTAATTGAAACTGGTGGTCTTTTACAATAACTAGTTAATTTGGTAAATAGTAATCAAGTAAGTTTTCTATTAAATTTCATTTTTAAGGAATCTGTTTTAAGAACATGGTAAGTGGCCTTGGGAAAGAGGGTTAAGCAATGCTACACTGGTTTTTGGTAAACTGGAATAAATAAAGAGTCTGCTCTTTGAATTTACACCATCTTTCTAGTCGTGGTACGAAAGCACTTCTTTGTTAAACGGGCAGGATATGCACATGGGCAAAAGATACCAACAGTAAGAAGGATAGAAAATAATCTATTTCATGTCTTTTCCCCATGCCCCAGAAGCAACGCTGAAAGACTTTTGCTTTAAGATATGATGTGCTTTGATTAGCTCCTTAAAATTAGTGATGATGAGTTGACTCCCAGACAGTAAGGTATCATCTTAATAGTGAGAATCACACTATTATTTTATAAAAGTAAAAAATTAATGAACTCGATTAGGGGATTTTTCTGCCCAACTACCAGCTGCTACTTCTGCTGCTGCTGTTGGAAGATATGTCACTTGAAAGCTAAGAATGGATCTTCTAAAGCAAAGGCAGCAGGAAATTCCTTGTCTCCATTGCCTGTATCTTAAGGAAATAAAGTTCTCTTTTTACATTGCGTCAAATGTTGATGATTGATGTTTGGCGGATGACCGGGCCCTGTTTGTATGTTATTGCAAACACTTACCTACCATATGACATGGAGAACTAAAGAATTTGTTGTCTCCTTTGATGGAGAAATGATCGTTGATCCTGCATTACCTGGCCATTATAGGCGACTGGTTGTTGTAGTCCTATAGTGGTGCTTATGGAGATGACGAAGGGAGCCTCTGATTTTATTTTTTATTTCTTTGTGCCCATAAAAATGATGAAAAATTTATTTATTTATTTATTATTGAAGGAGAGAGAGAGAGAAAGAGCGTGAGCAGGGAAGGAGCAGAGAGACAGGGAGACACAGAATCCGAAGCAGGCCCCAGACTCTGTGCTGTCAGCACAGAGCCCGATGCAGGCTCGAACCCACGAGCTGTGAGATCATGACCTGAGCCGAAGCTGGACGCTCAACCAACTGAGCTACCCAGCCGCCCCAAAAATGTTTTTTATTTATTTTTGAGAGACAGAGAGAGACACAATGTGAGCAGGGGAGGGTCAGAGAGAGAGGAAGATACAGAATCTGAGGCAGGCTCCAGGTTCTGAGCTAGTTGTCAGCACAGAGCCCAATGCAGGGCTCGAACCCACGAACCGTGAGATCATGGCCTGAGCCGAAGCTGGACGCTTAACTGACTGAGCCACCCAGGTGCCCCCAAAAATGGTTTTTATACTTTCCTATTTTCTCAGAAAAAATGTACTTGTGAGGTCATATTTGGCTCACGTACAACTATGTGTCTCTAGATTTGGTTTTAATAATTAGGATATAGAAAAATGATATCATATATAAAAAATCATGATATTTTAAATATTTATACTATTTTTTAAAATTTTTATGTTCATTTAATTTTTTTTAAGTGAGAGAGACAGAGTGTGAACAGGGGAGGAACAGAGAGAGAGGGAGACACAGAATCAGAAACAGGCTCCAGGCTCTGAGCTGTCAGCACAGAACCCAACGAGGGGCTTGAACTCACAAACTGCGAGATCATGACCTGAACTGAAGTTGGATGCTTAACCCACTGAGCCACCCAGGCGCCCCTTAACATGTATACTATTTAAAGTCATGTTTTTCCTGCCTAATATATGAAGTGCTAACTGTGTGATGGTGATTTATAGGACACCTAATAGTCAGTTGGATCTTCTACATTGTTGTAGTCTCTATAGCTGTGCATGTAATAGTTTCTAGAAACTGTTAATTTGATTTAAATTTGATAGTTAATAGCAAGACATGATAGGAAAAAATGTTCTTGTTTAGGGCATAAAGCCAAATTTTTTTGAGAAGTGTGTTTAGTGTCTTGTTCTCAATTAAAATTAGTATACTTTAGTATAAGAGGAAATTTGGGGAACTTATAGTTTTAAAATGACTAAATAAAAATAACTATTTCTAGCCTTTTATTTCTTGGAAATCCTCTCGAACAATTAGGAGCATGAGAAAAAGAGAGCCCCATTTTGATGAAACTAGGGAACTTGAGAGCCCCATTTTGATGAAACTAGGGAACTTGAAATTGCTCATTCTCTGGTCACACTGAATGAAGGGGGAGGAGTGGTAACGGACCGCAGAGAGCGGAGAGCAGGGTGCTCCCAGACAGTCTGCCATTAGGAAGCGCTTGGATTTGCTTTTGGATCCCGGAAAAGCAGAGCAGTTAGAAGTGTCAGATACTTCAAAAGACAGTGGGTGGGGAAGGGCACTGAGCCAACTGTGCTTAAGACCCAGGAAAATTGGGCACATGCAAAGGCAGAGGTGAGATACCTGACTGAGAACAGGGGTTGAGTAAAAAATCCGCAAACTACCCAGCAGCCAAAAGAGCGAAATTGGGAAATGCTTCTTAAGAGATAGTGAAGGGTCTCAGAGAAAAAGCAAATACTGACTTTTGTGGAATCCCTGATAAAAAAGGTGGTTTGTCCTTTGATTACCCTTGAGTGAGATTACTCGAGTAATCACCCCGCATGTGCACACTCATCGCCATATTAGCGCTTCCAAGACGAGACAGCCAAATCAGTCAAAAGGAAAGTAGAGGAAACAGAATATAAGGAGCAGACGGAATTATATCGTTGACCCTTGAACAGTGTAGGGATTGGGGGCCCTGTGCAGTTGAAAGCCTGTGTGTAACTTTTGACTCCCTGATAACTTAACTACCAATAGCCTGCTATTGACTGGAAGCCCAACCGATAATAACAGTTGATTAACATATATTTTTTATGTTCTGGATTAACCGACTATATTCTTACATTCAGCTAGAGAGGAAAAAATGTTTTTAAGAAAACGTACGGATGGGGGTGGCTGGCTGGGTGGCTCGATTGGTTAATCATCTGATTCTTGATTTTAGCAAGTCATGATCTCTTGGTTCATGGGATCCAGCCCAGCATCAGGCTCTGTGCTGGGCTTGGAGTCACCTTGAGATTCCCTCTCCCTCTGCCCCTCTCCTGCTTGCATACGTAAGTGCAAGTGCTTGCACACACTCATTCTAGAATTTTTTTTTTTAAAAATCATAAGGGAAAGAGAAGACATTTACAGTATTGTACTATATTTATATTAAAAAAATCTGTATATAAGTGAATCTGTGCAGTGCAAAAGCCTATTCAAGGGTCAACTGTATATACAATCTATTTAATATCCTCAGAGATAAGAGAAGATGCTCCTTAAAAAACAAAGTACAAGCAATTAGGATAGAGGAGAGCCCTTTAAAATATAAAAATTTGACAAATTAAAATTTAAAAGTCAAAGTAGAAAGTTTGGAAGATAAAGCTGAAGAAATTTCCAGGAAAGTAAGACCAAAAAAAATTGTCTGATTAATAGAGAAACTGTTAAATCTAAATTCTTATTAGAGGTGCCTGGGTGGCTCGGTTAAGCATCTGGCTCTTGATTTCAGCTTAGGTCATCATATCATCGTTTGTAGGTTTGAGCCCCATGTCAGGCTCCATGCAGAGCCTGCTTGAGGATTCTCTCTACCTCTTTTTGCCCCTCTCCTGCTCACACAACACATGTACATGTGCTCTCTCTCAAAAATAAATAAGTAAACATTAAAAAATATCTAAATTCTGTTAAATAAGAATTGTAATTTTTTTAATGTTTATTCACTTTTGAGAGACAGAGATGGAGTGCGAGTGGGGGATGGGCAGAGAGAGAGGGAGACACAGAATCCGAAGCAGGTTCCAGGCTTCAAATTGTCAGCACAGAGCACGATATGGGGCTTGAACCCATGAACTGTGAGATCATGACCTGAGCTGAAGTTGGATGCTTAACTGACTGAGCCACCCAGGAGCCCCTGATTAATACAAGTTAAAGAAAGAGAAAAGCGTGGTGAAGAAATTATCCAAGAATTAATAGAAGAAAATTGCCAGAATTGAAGATCATGGATTTTAAGGCCCACCACAGTACCTAGCACCAATGAATGGGGAAAAAAAACCCACTGAAAGATATATTATCATGACAGAGTGGTAAAGATAAAATGATAATCCTAAAAGCGCCACTGACAGAAATGTTTGTACTTATAAATGGTCTCAACTCAGAGTGGTGAAACACAGTGAACACACTGAAAAGACAGTTTTAATAGTTTTGTTAAAAATTATTTCCTGCCTAGAATTTTATACCCAGTTAAACTATTCTGTGTGAGGTTAGTCTATAGACTGAAAAAAAAGATATACACAATCAGAAAGTTTCTCCGAAACTGTCAGAAAAGTGTCTCTTAAACTGTCACATGAAGAAACATGAGAACCAAATAGGATATTCTGGATGGCATTGTAGAACAGAAGGACATTCAGTAACAAGAAAATCTTAAAAAGATACAGGGTTGTGTTAATAATATAGTAGTCCCCCCTCTTTTATGTATGTATGTATGTATTATGTATGTAGGTATGTATGTATGTATGTATGTATGTATTTTGAGCAAGCAAGGAAGTGGCAGAGAGAGAGAGAGAGAGAGAGAGAGAGAATCTGAAGCAGGCTCTGCTGTCAGTGCAGAATCTGACTCGGGGCTCAAACCCATGAACCGTGAGATCATGACCCAAGCTGAAGTCAAGAGTTGTAAGCTTAACCAACTGAGACACACAGGCACCCCGTCCCCTCTCATATTTGAGGTTTTGCTCTCCACTGTTTCAGTTACCTGCAGTCAACTGTGGTCTGGAAGCAGGTGATCTTCCTTCTGCCATATTGTCAGAAGGTCAGTAGTAGTCTGATACTGTGTCCTAACACCTACATTATTCACCTCACTTTATCATGTGGACCTTTTATCATCTCACATATCACAAGAAGAAGAAAGGTGGGTACAATACAGTAAGGTATTGAGAGAGAGAGAACACATTGACATAATTTATTATAGTATCATTGTTCTATTTTTTATTAATGTTTTAATCTCTTACTATGCCTAATTCAAAAATTGAACTTTATCATAGGCATACATTTATAGGAAAAACCATAGTATGTATAGGATGTGCTACTGTCCACAGTTTCAGGCATCACTGGCAATCTTGGAATGTGTCCCCTGTGGAAAAGTGGGGACTACTATAATGTACCAGTCAATATTCATTGATGAATTGTGACACATATAAGATGTTATGAATAGGAGAAACTGACTTAAAGTATAGGGATCATCCTGTATTACCTTTATATTGTTTTGGGTAAGTCTAAAGTACTATTCTAAAATAAAGTTTTATTTAAAAAAATGTTTACAGAAATGTGTTGTCATGCACCCATTGTTGGAAAACTATTGGTGGATGTGCTCCCTAATGAGGGACTAGAACAAGATCTAGAAAACTAGCTTCAACACAGGAGAGAGAGGCGAAGGGAATTCCCATGGTTATGTTCTAGAACAATAGCTGTGCAGCAGAGTAGCCATTCCAAGGACGCAGGATAAAAGCTGAGATTACTTTAGGAAAGTAATCTCTGAGGGGAAAAAAAAAAGAATGGAAAACATTCATGGGATTGATTGTGTGGAAAATTGTATCCAGAGGCTGTTAGAAGATGGGGGAAGAAAACTATGGAAATAGAAGAAAAAGGCAGTTTTAACTACAGGAAAAGAAAAATGTTGACCAAGAAGGGAAACGTAATTATACTATACTATTTGGTTCAGTAATGAAGATTATATTTGTCTAACCACAGTAATTGTATAAGAAAGAATATGACAGGCATTCATCCCTAGTTTCTTCTGGTGAGAGTCTAAATCCTTGGAATTTCCTGAATGATAGGCTTGTCTTTGTTATTCACGGTGGGCTTTGATACTTTATGCCAAAGAGATGACTCATGGTGGGACCTAGATAGCTTCAAGATGGGGACTGGTCATGCCGGAAAGACCAACCATTGAATCGAAGATTGAAGTTTTGAGTCATGTGATAACAGCTCAACCTTCCAACCTCTGGGGAAGGAAGGGGAGTTGGAGGTTGTGTTCAGTTACATGGTCCATGATTCGGTCAACCATGCCTTTGTAACGAAACCCAATAAGAACTCTGGACACTGAAGTTTGATATAGGGTCCTAATTTGTGAACACACTGATGTGCTCTGAGGGTAAGTGCCCTGATTCAGGCAAGACATGGAAGCTCTACATTCAGGACCCTCCTAGACCTCACCCCATGTGGCCATTCATTTGGTTGCTTTTGCTTTGTATCCTTTATTTAAAAACTGTAATCACAAGTTGTTAAGTTGTCCTGAGTTCTGTGAATTGTTTCATGAATTACTGAACCTGAGGAGTTGTGGGAATCCTTCATTTTGTAGTCAGTTTATAAAGCCTGTTGGGATGTCTAAACTTGTGGCTGATGCCTAAAGTGTGGGCAGCTTTGCTGTGGCCCATGCCCTGTGGTTTATGTCAGAATTGAGTTGCATTATTATAATAATGTGCACACTGACTGTTGACAGTACCTTGTGATACAATTTCATTGGATGGAGGTGGAAAACAACGGGGAATGGGAGTTCTCATCAACTGTAATAAGTAATATAAAAATTAATGGATCAGGAGATAACAGTTTGAGCACAGGATTTAGAACAAGGTTAGTAACATAAGGAAAACCAACTGAAACGATGTAAATGGTTGCTTCTGGAGCTGGGCCAGGATGGGGTCCTACGATGCAGAAGGATGGGGTGACATACCGCTGTTTTTCACTTTAAACCTTTTGTGACAATTTTTTTTTCAAACTAAGTTCATGTATTACTTTAATCTACATACAATTATGTAAAAAAGAAGGCTGTACTCAGATGTTGAGATGGGTGTGCATGGGGGTGTATTGCGGGGCGCACTCAGGAATAACATCGGTAAGGAAGCACCAGAAGCAGAATAGGACAGACAGATGTGCAGCTGTGATGCGAGTGTAGCAGAGGTCACAGCTGATCCCATGGGAAATTCTGAACCTTGGGTAGCCCTTCGGAGATGCCTAAGTGAAGTAAAGGAGCCAGATCTTTGTCCCCAAGTGTGGATAAGTCATTAGATGTACTGCCCAGAGGAGGGGCAAGGGAGCCCCCTTTGGCTGAGGATAGTTCTCGGTTGATGTTCAGCAGATAACACTCCTGGTGGGAGAGGGTTTACTGAGAAGGGGTATGTGGTTGGCGCTCTAACAGCATCTACTACAAACTCAAAACCAGAGAATCTGGAAAAGGAAGACTCGATATCCATTAGGCAAATTTTATAATCTCTAGTCCTTCGATATTCTGGGCTTTCTGGGACTATTTTTAAAGTATGATAGGGGCACCTGGGTGGCTCAGTCAGTTAAGTGACTTCAGCTCAGGTCATGATCTCCTGGTTTGTGAGTTGGAACCTTATGTCAGGCTCTCCGCTGTCAACACAGAGCCTGCTTCAGATCCTCTGTCCTCCTCTCTCTCTGTCCCTCCTCCCCCCAAATAAACAATCATTAAAAAAGAATAAAATATGATAGATATGCTGGTTAGGCAAGTGTGAGGTTGGCTGTTTAAAAACATACATACACACCACTGTCTTCTGTATTCTTTTGAAATATGTATATTTCAGCTACTCTGCATTACTAGATGTATTATATGGAGTAGTTTACTGTAGTTTAATTCTTAACCATTTTCTTGTTAGGGTATATTTCAGCCCTTAATCTGAGAAATCTAGTATTGCTATTGATTCAGTGCTATAATCATATAAGATGTGCTTCCACCACAATTGTAGAGAAAAAAAGAATAATCTGGGCACCAAAGTCTCTGTAAGTAGTTGGATGAGTGGCAGATAAGTTAGGAGGGTGTAAGTTACTATACTTTAAAGTGAAGAACTTTGCAAAACCAGGTTCTCGGGGAAAACAGTCTAAGTCGTGTGTGTAAGTTTGTAGGACCAACTAAATGTTGAACATAATTCATGCATTCAGCAAATGTCTACTGAACACCATTCTTGTGCACATCCTATAGCAAGGAGTCTGGAATCTGATAGAAGATTTTAAACAGGTACATGCCAGGAAATATAATTCAGAGTAGAAAGTGGGAGTTTATAGGAGAGAATGTTTGTCTTTTGTTTGAAGTGACCTGGAACAATGGAGTTGGTACCAGAATCTTGACTGAGACTTTGAAGCAAAAGGATAGGAGGTGTGAGGTTCTGGGGATTTTGGAGAGAGCAGAAATTTTTATCACAGAAAGAAGGGAAAGGAAAGAAGTGGAAACAACTGGAAAATACTTATGCTTCCTGTGTGAAACAGTCCATCAGTAACAGGTGTACAGTATAAGATTTGGGTCCTGGTGCCTTCAAGAGATGCCAATGCACAGTTGATCATGAATTTGGAGGAACTTTCATATGATGCTTAATTTCATATAATTTCACAGATGTTTAGATCCATGAGTTTTATAAATAATGTTTCTCATAAACAAAAGCACAATGATAAAAACACTTGGGTAACTTTTGGAAGATGCCTAGGAACCAGTTTATTTTGAATACTGGTAAATAAAGGAGAGAAAAAATCAAACATTTATCTTGTGTTCCTATGCAAACTGTATGTCACTGTCACCAAATAACCAAAGAGGCATCATTTCTCTGTGGAAATATTCTTGCTGATAAATGACGATGGAAGGATGGAATTCAAATATCCCTGTGCTGCAACCTCTAATGAGATCATGTATCTCCGTGGTGATCAGTGACTGCTAGTAAAAGAAAAAGAAAGATAACAGACGTGTGCCACTTGATGTAGATGCAGTATGACTTAGGAAGTATTCTTCCCCCCAAAAATCAAACTTGAATTTGATCAAGCATAGATGGGCAACCACTAGGGGACAGAAGCACATGTTATATGACATCAGGGGAATAATATAATTAGCAACTGGCAGGCTGGGAAAGTAATATGACCCAATATCTTCAACAAAGATGGGGTTGTTGGGGGCAAGGGGGAGGGAGGGAAGGAGAGCGAGTAAAAGTGGAGGAGAGAGAGATTGCGATTAAATAGATAAATAGATACAGAAAGGTAGATGGATAGATAGAACCTGTATAAGAAGAGATTCAATAGCATTAGCCAATTATTTTAAATTTATTGATTTATTTTGAGAGAGAGAGAGAGCAAGAGAGAGAGAGAAAGAGAAAGAATGAGCGGGGATTGGGCAGAGAGAGAGGGAGGAAGAGAGAGAATCCCAAGCAGGCTGTATGCTGTAAGCACTGAGCCTGACCTGGGGCTGCATCTCACGAACTGGGAGATCATGACCTGAACTGAATTCAAGAATTGGACCCTTAACCAGCTGAGCCACCCAGACACCTTGACATTAACCAATTTTAAGTATGGAACTTATTGTATCCTGATTTGACCAAATTATTAGAAGTTCTCTGAGACATTTAGAGAAATTTACATACTAGATAATTGATGTTTGATTTGATATTAGATAATTTAATTAGGATTTATTTATAATGCTAGAAATTCTAGGAATGCGATGATATTGTGATTATTTTAAATAATAGATATACTGAAATTCTCATGAAGTCACGTGAGGTGGGAGGAAGCAAGTGGGGGTAGAATTGAAGCAAGATTAACTAAAATCAAGTTGATAGTGAAGCTGTGTCATGGGCATGAGGGGCTTTGTTTACACTTTTTGCTTTTTGGTATGTTTACCTTTTTTTATTCTAAAATTTTTTTTTGGAAAAAGATGAAAATTGATGGGAGTGTGAAAGATAGGGCTAGGAAGCATATTGGTATGTTTGCCATATTCTGAATGGTAAAAATAGGGTCTGTCTGTATAATTTGAAAGAAGTGTTTTTAGGATAAATACAAGAAAATTCTACTTTACCCCATACTTGTTTTCCATAACTTATAAATGATATAGAAAACTCCATAGAGGGGTGCTTGGGCGACTCAGTTGGTTAAGCTTCTGACTTGATTTTGGCTTAGGTTATGATCTCACAGCTTGGTTTGTGAGTTTGAGCCCCACATGGGATTCTGCGCTGATAGCGTGGAGGCTGCTTGGGAGTCTCTGTCTGTCCCTCCCCTGCTTGTGCAAGAGTGCACACTCTCTCTCTCACTCAAACATAAACAAACATTTAGGGGAACCTGGGTGATCCAGTTGGTTAAGCGTCCGACTTCGGCCCAGGTTATGATTTCATGGTTTGTGAGCTTGAAGCCCACATCAGGCTCTGTGCTGATAGCGCAGTGAGTGATTTCGATCCTCTGTCTCCCTCTCTCTCTGCCCCTCTCTTCCTCATGCTCGCTCTCTCTCTCTCTCTCTCTCTCTCTCAAAATAAATAAACATTAAAATAAACATAAAAAAAGAAAAACCGATCAAGAAGTTTGGGGTACATCCCCAGCACTCTGGAGGAGATGGCAATGCTCCGAAATTGTAACAAGCATCATCCCAGTATTGTAGAGAGAAGTTACCATGATGAAGAGAAATATACTTTCCCATAGAAGAAATCAAATTCTTTTGATTGCCCATAGTTTTGAAAAATTAAGTTTATTAAAGTGTAACAGGGATAGTAAGTATGTGCTTAAGTACACATTTTTAAAGTGAATTTTTATACACTCATGTACCCAAAGCAAGATATAGGATATACCCTCCACCCTAGAGGTCCCTTCATGTCCCTTCTTGTCATCTACCTCCTTACCCAGGGGTGACCAATAGTCTGACTTTCATCATCACAGATTAGTTTTACCTTTTATTTTTTAAACCTTCATAAATGGAATCTCAACAGTTTGTATACTTTTATGTCAGGCTTTTTGCACTTAATACCTTGGAGATTTGTTCATGGTTTGTGTAAATCAGTAGTTCTTATTTATTACTGTTTAGTATTCCATTATATGAATATACTTCAATTTACTTACTCTCTCGTGTATCAGTAGTTGGGCATGTTTACCTGTTATAAATAAAGCGATTATGGGTATTCTTCAGTAGACATGATGCATTCATACCTCTTGGGAATTGCTAGGTCATAGGGTAGGCCCATGTTTAGTTCTGGACGTAATGCCAAGTATTTTTTTTCCAAAATGATTCTATCAGTTTACAGCGCCACCAGCAATATATGAAAGTTCCAGTTGCTCCACTAACACGTCAACACTTGGTATTGCAGTCTTTCAAACTTTAGCCATTGTGGTGGGTATTCAGTCTTCAGTTTGAACGACTAGTGTTGCTTCATCTTTTACATTAAAGTATTACACGGGTCCTCTTGTGTATAACTGATGGGTCCTAATGATGATCGGTTCTGTGTTATAGTTCTTCACCTAAATGTTTTTTTTCTTTCCTCAGTTGTCACAGGTAGTACTGATGGAATTGGAAAGTCATATGCGGAAGAGGTAGGTAATTTTCAAGACCTTTTTTTTTGGCATAAAAATATAAGAACAAATATGGGATGGTCTCTTATAGTAGTTTCAATGTTTGAAGTTAAAAACAAATATAATGTTACGTAGTACAATACATATGCTTTGTACTGTGTACAGAATCATATAATCAGAAACACCATGTTTGCTTAAGCAAAGACAATTTTAAAATAAATTTTTGTGCCAACATGAGTATAAAACTATCCCAGTAAGTTGGAACAGATGTAGTGTAATTTTATTTTATATTATGTAATTATGAACAGTCTTTAGGCTTCTTTGTTTATTTAAAAAAATATTTATTTATTTATTTTGAGAGAAAGAGCATTGCGGAGGGGCAGGGAGAGCAGGAGAGAGAGAATCCCAAGCAGGCTCTGAGCTCACAGCGCAGAGCCAGATGCAGGGCTTGATCTCACAAACCGTGAGATCGAGACCTGAGCCAACACCATCAAGAATCGGACACGTAACCAACTGAGCCACCCAGGTGCCCTGGACAGTCCTTAGTTTTTAAAGTCCATTGTTCTGAACTATTTTCTAAAAGGGGGATGTCCTGTTATCGAGTAGTTATATTTCTAGGCTAGTCCATGGCATCATTTTTTAATAAGGACTGATTGACAGTTACTGACAGACTTAGGCAAAGGGTTCAATTTCTCTGGAATGTCATGAAAGGGTAGGAGCCATAATAGTTTGAGGACCACTGTACAAAGTGGAAGCGTTGATAGTACTCTTAAGACAAGCTTCCCTGCCTTGTAGTTCCACAAAGGCACCCAGAGCTTGTGATGTGGCCCAATTGTGGTGATGATCTTGGCAGATCCACTGGACTTTTCATTGGTCACTCCCAAAGGGGTTTTTTTTTAATCTCCTTTTGTTGTCTCAGGTTTCTATTTTGAGTATCAAAACTACAGGAAAGTTGCAAGAGTACAACAAATACTCTATATACCTTTCACCTGGATTCACCCAGTTATTAACATTTTGTCACATTTCACTTTCTTTTATTATTATTGATATTATTTTTAAATTAGTATTATTTGAAAATACCATTTGTGAGTTACAGACATCATAACAACTCACCCTTAAAGATTTCAGCATGCGTCTTCTAAGAACTAAGACATCTCATGGGGCACCTGTGTGGCTCAGCAAACTTCGGCTCAGGTCATGATCTCACGGTTCTAGGATCAAGCCCCACGTCCAGCTCTGTGCAGGCAGCTCAGAGCCTGGAGTGTGCTTCAGATTTTGTGTCTCCTTCTATCTCTCTCTCTCTCCCTGCTCCCACTCGGTCTCTCTGTCTCTCTGTCTCTCTCTCAAAAATAAACAAACATGAAAAAAATAGTGCAATATTCACCCTTATAACGACAATACAATGGTCACACATGGGAAGTTTAACTTGATACAGCACTATTATATAGTCTAAAACCTATACATGCAAGTTTCCCAAATTGTCCCAGTAATGTTCTTTATAGCTCTTTTGATTTGTTTGTTTGTTTTACTCGCTACCCCCAATATGGGGCTTGAACTCATGACCCTGAGATCAAGAGTTACATGCTCTTCCAACTGAACCAGCCAGATTTATACCTCTTTTTGGTTCCAAGATTGAGTTAAGGATTATACATTGCATGTAGGTATCGTGTCTTTTGACTAGAAGAGTTTCCTAGCTTTAAAAAGTTTTTTTCTTTTATAATAATGGTATTTTTGAAAAATACAGGCCAGTTATTTTGTAGATTTCTCAAATTGTTTCCTCATGATTTGCTCAGGTTAGACATTTTTTTAGCAGGAATGCTACCCAGATGACATTTTATCTTTCTGAGTTCATTTTATGAAGAGGCACAAGAACTGTGTTGTCCCATTATTGATTATGTTGAGATAAATCATTTATTAAGATGCTGTCTACCACCATTGTCTGTTATGAAGGTACTTTCCCCCCTTTATAATTAATATAGAATCTGTGAGGTGATACTTTGAGACTGTGTGGAAAAAATATCTCGTTTCCCAACAGTCTCTTGTCCAGTGGTTTTAACATCCATTGACAGTTTTTCCCTAAATTAGTCATTACCATGGTGGTTAAAAAATTGGTGAGTTTGTAATTATACCTTTCCTTATACGTTTATTAGGTGCTTCTTTTCTATAAATAAGAACTCTTATTCGTCCTTCCTCCTCTGTTAACTTTTTTTTTAATTGTTAGCATGGACTCATGGATTTGTTAGTGGTTTTATAGCAGATTAATTTAGCAAATTATTACTAATCTTTGTTATAGTAATAAAAATGTTTTTCCATATGTTCTCATTTGCAAAACTACTCAATAAAAACTGACTTTAGGATTCAAGACTAGAACATTAGTTTACTGTATAACTTTTAGTTTAAGTACCTAATTTATTGTTCATTTATATACAGTTTGGAGTAGTTCACTAAAAAGTTTCATATGTATCAGTGTGTTTTTCCTCTTCTTCTCTATTTATGTGTTTCTGGGGTAGAAACCACATTGCTGCATTCTATATAGCACTTAAAATAGTCTGTATATACACACAGAAGGTGTTTTCAGGAAATTTTTAATTTTACCCAATTAACTACTTTAGTTTGCCTTTGTTTCCATGAAGTATCATGCCTAAATAAAAGTTTTTAAAATTTCTTCTAGTTTTAGGAATTCATAACATTTTAACTGTAGTTTCCTTTGCCACTCTTCCAGTCTTTATGTATCTAGTCCAAAACAAAATCTTTTTAAAAAGTAGCTTTTAAATAATAGAAGTCATAGATATTTATGATTTAAAAAAACGAAGGCAGTGTAGATGGGTACAAAATGAAAAGTAAAAGTCTTACGTCTTCTAAGACCCTTTGACATTTATGTACTTGCTTCATCAAGAAAGAGAGCCCTATGGGGAGTCCTTTGTAAAGTCTTCATTTGGCTTGTCCATTCATTACAACTTGGTTTATTGTTTTTTTAGTTGGGTACATCATATGATCAAGTTTTTTTTTAATGAGAATATATCTGATTTCTGTCTTTTAGTGAAATGTACAGGTGTGATTTAACTGTTCAGTGTTTTTTTGTTTTGTTTTATTTTATTTTTTTATTGTTTCAGTTAGCAAAACATGGAATGAAGATTGTCCTTATCAGCAGATCACAAGATAAACTGAATCAAGTTTCCAGTGAAATAAGTAAGTATCTCCTCACCCTGTCTCCTGCTTTCATGTTTACAAAAGGAATACAGCTAATCCAAGTTGTTTTCACGTAGGTATCTAGCACTGACATTACTTATAGTTCAGAAAGCTTTTTTCTTATGTTGTTGAAGGAATGTTTTAAAATGGGTCATCAGTTTTTGTCAAATTCATATGGGACTGTTAAAATTTCCTTAAAATGTGTTTTACTGACTCAGTTAGTTGCTGTTAAGAATCAGAATCTCTGATTATTTTATCATGTTCTATTTAAACACCGGAATTCCTTTTCTGTTGCTTTGTTTCAGTATTCTTGTTTTGTTTTGTTTTTTACTCTTTGACATCATTGTCTCTAACTGTGTATCATATATAGTTGAAGACGAATATAAAAGGCAGCCTATCTGCATATGGGAAGGAATCTGATGAGCTTTCTTCTTAGCCAGCAATGTTTGAGACCTGAATTGCAAAATATAGCAAAAATTCTGAACTGATGTTTAATTAACCAAGCAGGTGGAGAAAGCGGTGCTGCCCATTTCCTTGGTAGAACCTCCTGACTGTTGTTCCCAGTGTGCTCTTGGCAGCCCATGGGCTTCTCAGTGTGATGCTTGTGCACTTTTACCCCCACGAGTCAAATTATTTGCTTTAAGAGTCAGCCAAGTGCGGTCCCAAACTTACGCTGAGTGCATTTATTATTTGACGTTTTGCAAACCGATGCAGTATTTGTTTCAAAAAGGGGAGTTGTTTCTACGAAAACTAATTTGAATGCTCTGAGAAAAAGTGAGAAAGGCGAGTTCTTTCAAAAATTGCCTGTCACGTTAGCAGTGAACAAGACAAATGTAAAATAATGGGAAAACCAATGATAGAAAGTAAGAAATTTGCTCTCTGATGGTTTCTTATGTGTTGAAATTTTTGCTGCACTTTAAACTGAAAAATGCAGTCATAAATGATGCATTACAGGTGGGGGTTGTGCAGGAGAGACTGGAATACCAGTCAGCAGATCTCCGTTCAGGCGTGAGGCAGGGTCCTACACACAGAATTGGTGAATGAGTTACATTTATACACAGTTTAAATTAAATAAAATGGTTACATGTATATTTATCATTCTCTAGGATTCCTGCTTTAACTAGCTTCTGTGAATAGCCAACTAACAAACTGGTCCAATTCTTTCAGATGAGAGAGGAGTTCTATTTTTTTTTCAGCTTTATTGAGATGTAATTGACATAGAACATTGTGTGTAAGTATGTTAAAATTTTTTTTTTAATCATTTTTTTTAAACGCTGCTGGGAACACAGCTCTTTACATCTTTGCATTTAAGGATTTTAACTTTGAAGGTTTAAACCATGTAAACACAACCCTGAAGGTCTAAGGCATACAATATTTTGCAGATTTGATAAGATGTGAATATGAAGTAAGCCATGACACTAATGAGCCTGAGGCAGTTAATTTAGATAGTAGTTGAACTTAACATATAACACATTGTCTAGATCTTAATCCTGTTTCCCTCATAGTTACTTTGATCATGTGTATAATGAACTCTTATAGTGATAAAAATGTTGTGTTTGTGCGTGTGTGTGGGTGAAATTGGCTGCTCATGAAAACATTTACTGGGTGCTGGACATAAAGGTTCGTAGTTGGAAAATAAAACCTTTGATTAAATGGAATATTGAATTTTGAAATGCTGTGATCTGAAGGAGTCCACCATCTTCTCGATACAGAAACACGTAGAAGCTACCTCATGGCAGTCTTTTAGAAAGCGCTCCAGCCTGTACAGAGATGGCTCAATGAGTCAAGTGTATGTTAATGATATTGGAGAATTTATTAACTTGTGATAGGAGGTGACATGTGACTGTGGGCAGAGATGTGGTTCTGGATAAAGACGGGATCCTGTTCAAACACTCTCATGAAGGGACAGACGGTGACACACTGAATTGACCTTTATTATGTTTTCCTGGGCATCATATAAATGAATGAAAGAGGTGGTGTCAGCAGACCAGGTCGTCAGTTCTAAGCGGAAGAAATACAAAGAGCAGATTATAGACACCTGTGTGTTTAACTCACATGTGAATCTTCTCTTTGGGAGGATAGTGTTTTTGTGAACACATCTATTCCATGAGAAAGGAGGACCAGAATTTAATGTGGACAGAGAGCCACTGTTTATGCCTCCAGCGCATGCTTACTGAATGCCTGCGCACCAGGGACTGTGCTGGGTAGTCGGCATACAGTGGGGAACACCACAGAGGCAGTAAGCAAGTAGAGGAGACAGAGGGAAAAATTATCGGTTAAAAAGCAAACAAAACAAAACAAACCAGACAAAAAAACTAAACACTTGGAGTTTGTAATAATGCCATAAAAGAAACAAAGGGGAGGAGATGGAGAGGTTCTTATTTTGTAGCAATGTGGTGAATTCTATGACTGATGGGGTGTTAAAGGGCCCGACTAATAACCTTTTGCCCAGATAATGGCACTTGAGTTATGAAGCTGGAGGCTTGGTGAAGAGAGAGTCCACTGGGCCTTCTTGTGGATGGGGTGTGCATGCAAGTTGCACATGACAAATGCACCCCAACATACCTGTTCTCTTAAGCCTTTGGGTTTCTGCCTCGACGTTACGACAGGGAAGTTGTGGCCCCCCCAGTCTTCCTAAATGGAGAGCTGTCCTGGAGTCCGGGTTTCAGCCAGCCGGCCAAGTGAACTCTTAGGGCCGCTTCCAGTTGTATGTGCTAACGAGTAAGTCTTAAAGCTCTGCTAAGTGATTCGTATTTTAAAAGATATCCCAATCTGGCATTATTATGATGTTTTCCTCGATCTAACTTTTGTAATTATTTTTGTGTATAAGTTATTACTTTATGGATCAGACGTTATACTTATTCCCCAAAGAATGCTGTGAGCTTTCCCTGTTCTGCGTAACAGGATGAGATCTTGACCTTGAGGAGCAGGGGAATTCGCCTGTAAGGAAAATGCCCTTAGAGTTATCGCGAGCTAAGTGCAAGTTCTCAAGCCCAAGGAAAGGGAATCTCTTCAGACACAGGTGATCAGGCTATTTCTATTTCCACTGGCAAGGGAGGCTCAGAATAGCTTGGGGGTTCAAGGTCGTCGGCTTCAGCTGAGTTCACCCAGATATCCCCATTCCAAGCCTCTCTCAGTGCTTTCACTTTCATACATGAGACTCGGTGAGTCTGTGGAGGTCAGCTTACATTGTAGTTGTGCAAGTGGCACAGTTAAATCCGATGTGAGCAAGGGGGAGCTCTGTGGCTGTAAGACACGGAGGTTTTTATTAGGACTGGCATTGAAGTTCTCTGGCTCTCTGTTTGTAAATGGGAGCTGAATGTCTAAAGACCCAAGCTTGTCATTTTCTTTCAGGGAGTGCTTCCGTGCGTTCAGAAACCATGCCCTACCAGTCTTTGCACCCCTCATTTCTGCCCAGCTCAAACGTGACAGCCACTTGGTCCCTTAGGGCATTTCTTCAGTGGATACTGTGTTGTAATCTGCTGTCAGCATTCATTTGATTAATGGTGATGTGGCATTATGGATCAAATCAAACCTGTACCAGAGTCCTTTGAGGTCTGTGTTTGGGGATCCCACTCCTGATCCCAGTTTCTGCGTCTGTCAGACTTCAGTCTGGAAACCTAAGTCAAGCAAGTTAGTTTAACTAGACTACCTTGTCTCTTCTAGTCCAACTCTTAACATTCACTCCAAGAGGTTAAACTCATCCCTCCTTCCCTATGTGATGGAAAGAAGAAAAGAGGAAAGGGGGAGATTGAAAAAGAAACCACGTGCCAATTGAGGAAAAATAGGGACCTCATCCGGGCTCCTCTCACCTTCCGACTCTCCGCTGTCCTTATGTAAACTTGGGGGTTCTGTTTCTTTAAAAGTAATTCCTTGTGAGTGTGGAGCACCACCTACTTATCGCAGTTCTTCAGAACACTTTTTAAGGGATTATATATAATTTAGTAGGGAACTAAATGTTTTGCCAATAATGGATAAGTGCTTTCTCAGGATCTACTTCTTAGATGAAATTACACTTCTTTGTAAGGATACCTGTCACCCGTTGAAATAATACAATCTGAGAGTCAACAAATATATAATAAGCTTATTTTGTTATCTTTGTTGGCCAGAGTTATTAATATATTCAGTATTTTTGTCGAGTTTGATTTGTCAAAGAAAAAAACTCCTAATTTTGGAACTCAGGTAATTTTTACTTGCCACAAATCACATTGCAAAGAAGACTAGCTTTCAGAACAGTGGAGTGGCTCACAGAATAAAGAGATGGTGATATTTACAGTTCCTATTCTTATGTGGCAGTTGGTAATTCTGATTGCGTACACTCTAATCAGCTTCAATTTTAAAAACCACACACATCTGTCTTCGACTTAAAAAACCCAAATATGGTATTTCTCTTTTTTTTTTTTTTTAACTTATGTCAGGGTGGAAAGCTTTGGGATAGCCATGTGATTCCAGGATCTCTTGAAAGGTAAAGCTTTTAGAAATGTAAATCTTCCTGGTCTGTAGTCACAGAGGAATACAGTAAGATAAAAAAAAATAATAATCAGTTTCCCTTTTTCATACCTTACTTATGATTAAATGTGTATAGTTAAGTGTAGATTTCACCAAATATGTTGTTTCACAATTTCCTGTTGCACTACCAGTACTGTTCATACGATACTTTGTTATAGTTAGCTTATTTCATTTTTGTAGGGACAACAAGGTATTAGTGAAACTTTTTATTTTCACGTTTAATTAACTAGAATCACATGATGTTAGGATTAGAGAGTTCATCTCATGCTGCCTCTAGACACATATTTTTCTGTCACTTCTATAGTATCAGAAATATTTTTATTGTCCTTACAGTTCACAAAATCTAAGGTAAGAAACCACCAGGAACCCCAAACCAGCCTGTTTGCCTCTATTGGTTTTGCCTGTGGTACCTATGGTTGTGGAGGTATCCTCCTCCTCCAAGATCCCCAAATTTGTGAATGTTTGAAGAAAGTAGCATCCTGTACTACCCGTAAGACTGAGCTTCCACAAGCCGTCGAGCAGGTCCAGGATCGTTGCTTTGAAGTATTGTTTCTACATATTGGAGTATAATTATTGTTCTTACTAGTGGGCTTATCATGCCTAATTAAATGAGATTTACCACGAAATGAAACATGGTCATGGTTACAATTTGTTTTATCTAATTATATCCTTGCAGGAAGAAGGATAGATTCTTTGCTTTCTTTCTTTTTTTTTTAAGTTTATTTGTCTTGAGACCAAAAAAGAGTTTGAGTACATGCTAGCTTGAGTCGGGGAGGGACAGAGAAGGAGAGAGAGAATCCCAAGCAGGCTCTGTGTGGCCAGTGCGGAGCCCATTGTGGGGCTTGAATTCAAGAACCTCGAGATCATGATCTGAGCCAATACCAAGCGTCAGACGCTTAACCGACGGAGCCACCCAGGCTCCCCAGAAAGATAGGTCCTTACTGAGCCTGTGCAAAGAATTACATTGTCATGTAAGGTGAAAGCACTCAGTAGAGACATGTATCGTCTCTGACCGTTGTTCTGATCAGTTTTGCACATAGGTCCAATCAATATGTGTTGTGTCTTCTATACAATTTCCAACTTTAAATTTACCCAGTTTCATAGTTTCTGATCCAGTTGCTATTGTTGCATAACAACTACCTCAAACTTATCAATGCAAAATAATAACCACTTAAGGCGCTCAAAAATTCTGCTGATTAGTTTTACCAGGACCTGGGGGACATATTCTTCTTCTTCTCATGGCATTCCTGAGTTCCCTAAGTAACACTCAGCTAGTGGGGAGCCTGGTCCGAAAGATTTAAGAGGGCTTCTCTCCCAGGGCTGAGGCCATGATAGGGAATGGACTGGAGAGCCAGACCCAGCTGGGACTGTTGACTGGAGTGCCTTTGTGTAGCCTTTGTAGCACGGCCAGATTGGTGGGAGCTGGCTTTCTCTGCAGGGGACCCCTCATGCCTCGCAGTGAAGGTGCCAAGACAGTTAGGCAGAAGCCGATGTCTTTTTGTGACCTACTCTCAGAATTCATATAGTAGTACTTTTGCCATATCCTATTGGTCAGAGGAGACCTGAGCCTGCCCAGATTCAAGGGGAGAGGAGTTACTCTCTACCTCTTGATGGAAGAGAGACAAGGTAACATTGGAAAGAAACGTGTGGGAAGGGAGATATTTTTGGAGAATAAAATGTGGATCTGGAAAATATAGTCTGCTACAGTTTATAAGCTATATTAAGGTTTTTCCGAGAATATTTTTCCTGATTTCTGAGGGATCAGTAGGAGCAACATACCATTCAAAGAGTGCTTTATTCCTATTTGCCCAAGGACAGCCAGTCACAAAAGAGGGGTAATGAAAAACGAAGAAAGAAAACTATTTTCATTAAGCCACGATTTCATTCAGCTGCAAAATTAATTCTTGTTCTATTGGATCTTGGGTCAGAAGCATGCTGGTATCTGATTTTCAAATAAAAAGAGTTCTGTAGGTACTGACTCAATTTCCTGGTATAATCCAGTTGTGTAGTCTGAGCTTGGTGGCAGTGTCAGGTTACACTGGGAAGGAAGTCTGGTACAGGAATTGATTTTTTTTTTTTTTTTTTTTTTTTTACCATGTCTGTGACAGTCAGGTGCACTCAAATGGGCCTCTGCTGAGCCTATTATTCTTTGGATGTTTCTTCCTAAAGACTGTTTTCTGACCTCCAGCTTATGGGCCTCCAGCTTTTGGCCAACTTGAAGGAAACGTAGGAACCACCTGTTAATAGGACTGATGATCTCTGGTTCAGTTATTACAGTAATTAACAGTGTCAGATTAGAATACCCTATTGTGGTATAATATAGAGCTAATTAATGATTTAGTCAACAATTTTCCTTAGGGCAGGATCCTTATGATGGACACTAACGGGATTGATAAAGCTCCAAGGACTTCTATAAAGTGTGTTTTAAAATTGCCACCAACTAGCAAGAGTATTTTATACTTAGAAACATAATCTTGGGGCACCTGGATGGCTCAGTTAGTTGAACGTCCGACTTTGGTTCAGGTCATGTATCACAGCTCATGAGTTCAAACCCTGCATCAGGCTCTGTGCTGACAGCTCACCTGGAGCCTGCTTCAGATTCTATGTCTCCATGTCTCTCTCTCTCTGCCCCTACCCCGCTTGCGCCCTCTCTCTCAAAAATAAGTAAAAACATTAAAAAAGAAAATTAAAATAAAAAGAAACATAATCTTATGTAGCACTTTGTTCATAGTTGTGTGGCCAGTTTCTCTCTGTCCTGAAAAGTACACACATGTTGAATGATACTCATTGTTAGTCACATCTGGGCTCTGCCCATGTTTTGGGCTTGGTAAACAGGACAGCTCTCATAAGAGAGCTGAGCTAATTAAAGATGTGAAGAGTTTCGTTTTTCCCCCAATACCCTCTCTGCTACCTAGTGGCTATTTGGGAAATACCAATGATAGTTTGGGTATAAAATATGTCTTAATCAATTTTATTATTTTTCATTTTGTGGCCCAAATTTGTAAAGGCAGTAGCATAAAGAGTTGCCAGGAGACTAGAGATTATAGCAAAATATAGGTCACCGGTGTCTAAGACAAGAAATGATTAGAGTCTTGGTTTAGAGTGACAGTAAATAAAATAAAATATAGCCACAAGAAATAATAATTATTAGGAAACCCAGCTTTTTTAGAAATGAGAAACTTTTGTTAAAAAGACGATTCAAGGGCATGACAAAAGTCAACACAAAAGCTTAAAAAGTTAACAGGCTGTTAGAAAGTGAGAGTGTTTTGGGGAGATAAGGAACCTTTGTTGGCCAGGCTGCCTCCTAGAGGTACAGAATAATTCTTTTTTTATAGCTTTCTCATTAAGAGAAGACTGTATTATCAAAGATCAAGTTTCTTCTCAACAACTGGTTCCAAACTACTTAATTCATAAGCTTTCTTTGTTGATTTTAATATAGTTTTTGTACTTACTTACACACACATATATAGATAAGTTAACACTTTCACCTGAAGCTTAAAATGTATTAACTTTATATCTGTTATTACATTATAAGAAAATTCACATACCACATTGACTTTGCCATTCCAGTTGGAGTTTTCTTTAACAATTTTAGTGTTTAGAAATTGTCCATGTAACCGAAGATGCCTTTTTCTTTAACTTACTATGATATTAGTATAGTATCTTAGGATCAATTAAGAACCACAGAAGTTATATTTAAGTTGACAATGCAGAGCAATACAATCATTATCAGAGAGATGATGTTTGAAAGTTTTATAACAGAGGACATGACGAGTAACATCAAGTGATTTGCAGCATGTCTGAAGTTTAGAAGAGTCATAAAAGACACCAATACTCATAACTCTAGTTTGTGGAAGCAGTGATAATATAGCTAGCTGATAAAAACTATGTAGAAAAGTTAAAACTTCAAAGAATGAAATGTTACAGTGGCATTATATTTCAGTCTGTTAGATATGATCAGAGAGAAGACATAGCCACTTTCAAAATTATAATGATCGAACCAGATCTAATGTGGCCAAGATTTACCTTAATTAGGACTTTTATGTACATCTTGGATTCTTATATAATTCTTTGTCAGTTATTTAAAGTACTTCAAAAGTTTATTAGAGCATTTTAAAATAACTGTAACTAGCCAAATGTCTGTTTGAACTTTTAATTGTCGCTGCTCAAGCTGGCCATTTCTTTGAGAATGATTTTTCTGAAATTCCCAGCACATTTAAAGCATTAGATGTTTTGTCCTTGTCTGGTAGTTCTTGAATTTTCTCTTCTCAGATTTAAGGGAACACTGATTAGTTTCCATAGCCACTAAGTAGAGGCTTTTTAAAATATAAAACACTTGGTTGACAGTATTGTTCAAACCTGTATCTTCATTGATTTTTCTGTCTACTTGCTCTTATCAGTTACTGTGAGAGGGGAGTTGAAATCTCCAACTAGAATTATGGATTTGTCTGTCTTTGTGTGTCTATTTCTTTGTTATTAGATGCATTAACATTTAAGAGTGTTCTGTTCTCTGATGAATTCATTCCTTTATCATTATGAAATGACTTTCTTTATTCTTGTAATATTCTTTGCGCTGAAATCAACTTTATCTTTCTTTTGATTAGTTCTAGTATGGTATATATTTCTTTCTCTCTTTTAACTTCTGTATGCTTTCTATTTAAAGTAGGTTTCTTATAGACAGCATAGGTTTGGTCTTTTTTAAATTAGTTTTTTTATTTTTTATTTTTGTTATACCCCTTAGCTTCTTAATTTTTTTTAATGTTTTGTTTTTATTTTTGAGAGAGAGAGAGAGACAGCATGAGCAGGGGAGGGTCAGAAAGAGAGGGAGACACAGAATCCGAAGACAGGTTCCAGGCTCTGAGCTAGCTGTCAGCCCAGAGCCCGATGCGGGGCTCAAATCTATGAATCATGAGATCGTGACCTGAGCTGAGGCCGGAAGCTTAATGGATTGAGCCACCCAGGCACCCCAGGTTTGGTCTTTAAAAAAAAAATCCAATTTGATGACTTTTGCCTTTTAATTGAGGTTCTCAGACCATTTACATTTAATGTTATTATTGATAGAATTGGGTTAAGATCTACCCATTTACTCTTTGTTCTCTATTCATCTTGTCTGTTCTTTTTCTCTTGTTTTGTTTTTTTTCTGCCTCTGTTTGGACTATTAGTATGTTTTTTTTTTTTTTTAATCATTCCGCATTATTTCCTTCCTTGGCTATTGACTGTACATCTTTTTGTGTTTAGTGATTGCTTTAGACTTTGCAGTGTATATCCTTAGGTTGTCACAATCTGCTACTACTTAATGTAGAGCATGAGAACTTGATGGCAGTGTACTTCCATTCCCCATATGTTTTATTTCTGTGTATGTATAACATTGTTTTTGCCACAAATAGCCAACTATATTTTAAAGAGAATTAAATTCATTTTTTAAGTCTTCTATATTTACACTATTTTCTGACACTCTTCATTCTTTTGTATAGGTACATAATTTAGTCAAGGATCTTGTTTCTTTTTTAAATTTTTTCTTTGTTTCCCCTGTCTGAAAGATTTCCTTTTATATCTCTTATAGTACTGGTCTGCTAATGATGAATTCTTTTTGTAAGTCTATTTTTGAAATGTATTTTCTCTGGGTATAAAATCTTAAGATGAGAGATTTTTTTTCCCTTGTAGTACTTTACTGTGCTTCCCTGCATTTTGGCCTTCATGTTTTTGAGAAGTCTGCTGTCATTCCTCTCTTTTTTTTACCATCTTGTGTAAGACACTTTTTTCTTCTTTCACTTTTAAGATTGTTCTCTTTATCACTGGTTTTAAGTAATTTTTCCCTTGGTGTACTTTTCTTCATGGTTCCTCCTCTTTGGAGTTTATTGAGCTTAAATTAATGTGTTTATAGTTTTCACTATATTTGGAAAAATTGGGGCCATCAAATTCTTTTTTTGTCCTTCATTCTGTGTGTAGGAATCTTCTTCTATGCGTATTAAATGGATTAAAGTTGTCTCTCAACTTACTGGTGTTGTCTGTTTTTTGTTTTCGGTCTCTTTCTTTCTTTCTTTGTATTTCATTTTAGAGAGTGTCTATTGCTGTCCTTTCAGATTCACTAATCTTTCTCTGTCTAGTGTCTAACCTGCTGTTAATCCTGTTAGTGTATTTTTTTAATCCAGACATTATTTTTCTCTCAATATAAAAAATTTTAGGGCATTTTTGTATCTCCCTTAAGTCTTTTAAAATATTTCACCCTCTACCTTTTTAAACAGACAGCAGCCTCCCCCTTGTTTGTGCTGGATATATTCCAAGACCCCTAGTGGATGTCTGAAACCACAGATTGTACCAAACCCAGTATAAACTATGTTTTTTTCTATACATACATATTTACGATAAAGCTAAATTTAGAAATTAGGCACAATAAGAGATTTACAACAAAGATAAGAAAGTAGAATAATTACAACAACTGAAGTTATGTAAATGTGTCTTTAAAAATATTTTATTGTGCTGCACTCACTCTTCTTGTGATGATCTGAGATGATAAAATGCCTACATGATGAGATGGGATGGGATGAGATGAATGGCACGGGCATTGTGACCTAACATTAGGCTACTATGGACCTTTCGATGATTCATCAGAAGGAGAATCATCTGCCTCCAGACCATAGTTGTTTGTGGCTAACTGAAACCATGGAAAGCAATCCTGTGAATAAGGGAGGATTACAGAATATCATGTACTCTTGTGTGTCTCTTTTTTTTTTAATTTTTTAAAGATTTTGTTTTCAAGTAATCTCTACACCCAACTTGGGGCTCAAACCTACAATCTTGAGATCAAGAATTGCGTACTCCATTGACTGATCCAACCAGGAGGCCCACTCTTGATCTTGTTTTACCCTTGTTTTTCTTGCTGTTGGCCTGCCTCACACTCTCTCTGTCCTCTGGTAAATTCTAGGGGCTCTGTCAAATCTGTTTCCTCAGCTCATGGGAACTGCTGATCTCTGTTTGAGCTCTTCTCTATTCTGGTCTAGAAAATCTCTAGGCAGTAAGTTAGGGCAGCCATAGGGCTCACCTCATTTCTTTGCCTTCTCTTGGGTATTGCTGTGTTGAACTGTCTGTCTCCTAGGGACAGAAAACCATTGTTTCATATCTTTTATTCATTTTTTTTTTAAGTTTAAGGTGATGGAGTAAATCTAGTCTTTGTTACACCATCATGTCTGGAAACAGAAGAGCCCCATACTCCCTCCTTTTTACCATTATGGATTTCTTGGTAAATATAATTATTATCTTTGTACATGTCTATAAATGTTGTTTGGTCTAGCATTAGGCTTTAAAGAAAAAAACAGGACTAAATCTTTTTGCATGTCTGCACTGGGCCCAGTACTGTGAAGGGGGATGTGTCCACTAACAAGTGTTATTTTGGTGACTGAAGAGCTATTGCGAAACCTCTTAGTATTCATCATCTTACGCCGAAAGATACTTTTGAAATCTAGTTTCTGTTCCAATTTTGGCACAAGTGGTTTTCTAAGCTAATGTGGGATCCTGTTGTAAAGCTTTCCAACTGAACAATTTCGCCAAGTGTACCTCATTTCGACTTCATTACTGTTTGTTACCAGTCGTTTTCACTGATAGAGAACAACATCTGTAATATGGGTGGATATTTTGTTAGAAACGTAGCCTACCTACCAATTAGCTGGCCCAGCCAAATTAGTGTGTGTTGGTCTCTATCTCCAATTACCGCAGCTGCTTGAAAGCTGCTGTTCTGCAGCTGGGCGTAGGCACGTGGGAGTGCGGTGCACCACGGCCAGACATTCGCTCTACCTCTTAATTAAAACATTTGCTTATGTTTGCGTGGTTTCTTTAAAACAGTAAGTGGTCTTTCCAATTGGATTATTGATGGCTCAGTAACTTTTATATAAAAAAAAAAACCTTTTTTTTTTTTGGTTGAGGAAATGTGGGACCAAGGTGTTCTGAAAGGAGTCCTACTTAAGTAGATGATTGGTGTCTCTCCTCCCGCTTGCAGATTATTAGTTGTTCTTCTAAGTGGGTAATTGTAATTTGGGGCACAGACTTAAAGTATAAAAGAATTCGTAGAAAGGCATATTCTTTGGATGTATTTATTAAGTTCTTCAGGACTTTTATAGAGGGATTGCTTCCTTTTTCATCATGGAGAGAAAGTACTTTTGAGAGTTTTATGGAAAAGGTTCACTTTAACTTGATTCTTCCATCCGATAAAGTTACAGATTTTCTTGTCAGTTTCCACTGTTTTGATAATCTGATTGTGCCATTACTTATTAAGTGCACAGTTCGTTACCTGCTACTCTTTACAAATCTTTAGCTATAAAGCACTAATTTAAATGAGTCAGTGCTATATCTAATACTAGAATCAAAGGGAAGAGGAGTCCATTAAAACCGACAAGAAATTTTATAAATTTTGAATTACTTGATTCCTTTGCTGTCAAGAAAAACCAATAGATTTAATATCTAATGACAGCAGGCTACTAGTGATAAAAATGTTGATGTAGAACCAGCTTCTATTGCCTTCCATTCTGTTTAATTTAATGCTATAGAGATGTGTAAAATCTAAAATGTAATATAAATATTAAGCCATAAGTAAGTATGCTCATTTTTGCAGAATGCTTACAATCCTGTTTAGACGTGTATAGTTTAGAAAACATACCCCACATGATGTCAAAGATCCTTCCTGTTCAGGAACTACTGAACGACGAAGCCCTTGACTTAAAAAATTTTTTTTAAATATTTATTATATATTTTTGAGAGACAGAGAGACAAACTGTGAGCAGGGGAGAGGCTTGAACTCATGAGCTATTAGATCATGACCTGAACCGAAGTCGGATATTTAACCAACTGAGCCACTTAGGCACCCCACGTCTCACTTTTTAAATATGGAAACCAAGTCTGAAAAGCCAAGTTATACCTAGTTAATGACTGAAATGGACAGTCTTTGGCTTCTTGGGCTATTTCTCTATTACCCAATGCTCTTAATTTGTGCTTTAAATATTGTAGCTGGGGAACTAAGTGATAATTTGGGGGGAGGTAAACATCTCCAGAACATAATATCGCAGTTACGTATATAGCATCCAGTGAATAAAAAACAAACTAAGCTCAGCTTGCATCGTGATGGTATTTAAATGCAGTTACTTATTACAGTTGTTATTATTGGACCAATTTTAGGATGCGTGAGCATTTTTATTAAAATGGGCATATTTATTCCTTTTCATTTTTTAAGACATAACCATGTTCAACTGGATATTTAAGGATGATTTGGACATAGTATAATCCTAACCTAACTAAATAAAAGTGTCTATTTATACTAACACAAGCTTTGATTAAAAACAATCTTCTGGTAATAGTTAAGATATTTCCTGTAATACGTGATAAAATAGGGGTGCCTGGGTGGCTTAGTCAGTTAAATGTCCGACTCTTGATCTCGGCTCAGGTCATCATCTCACTGTTTGTGATTTCGAGCCGTGCATGGGGGTCTGCACTGATGGCTCAGAGTCTGCTTGGGATTTTGTCTCTCCTTCTTTCTGCCTCTCTTCCATTTGTGCTCACTCCCTCTCTCTCTCTGACTCTCTGTGTCTCTCTCTGTCTCTCTCTTTCTCTCAAAATAAATAGATAAAATAAGCGATGAAATAAATATCTGATGTTGATCCTTAGAACAATTCTGAGGACAAGCTGGCAAGGTTCCCCAAGATGCCACCATGGGTAGTAACCTGATCTTCAGTTTTCGGCCGTCAACTACAGGTCTAGTTTTGCTTCCACAGCTACATGATACTTCCTTGTGCTCTTTCTAATTATTCATCCCCCTCTCCCACAAGCTGTCCTTTATGGTATTAGTCCAGAATCCTTGAATGTATACCTTGTTTTCTAGCCTTGAATTCTTCAGAATTGTGTTTTTGGCTCCCATTTCTGACTTGCATGGGGGATGGTGCTGTCACTCCCCAATTCTGGAGGCCATTGGGTGTCTTCTAGTACTGGTTCGTGTGGCTGGATGTCAGACCAGCAGCCCTGTAGGTTGGACCCCAGCTTTCCTACTCCTACTGTGTTGGCCAGTCTCCTTTGATCAGTTTTGTGTGTTGAGTTTTGTCTCCTTCAAACGAAAGGGCCTACTGCAGTGCAGTTTGAGAACCGGTGCTCTAGACTTCTCCCCACACCTTCTTGGTTAGTCCTTACTGTTCCCTTCTAACAAAGGGGCTGTTTTACTCAGCATGTGTCTCCGGACACCTAGCCTTTCATCCTCACAGAATGTCCTGTTCTCCAAGAGCCAGCCTTTTGCTGGTATCTCAGTTACCAGTCTCTTCCTGGTTCCTTAAGGCCTTGTTTCCAGAACATTCTTTTCCTCTGATGTCTCTCACAGGGACTCGTTAGACAGGTTTGTTTTTGGCCTGCTTTTTGTTTTACAAAATCAGCATATTTCACTTGGTCACATAAATCTCAATTTATGTCTTCTTTTGAAAATCCAAATGATCTGTTAACTCTGGGCCCAGTATTCCTGCAGGGCAGCAATCAGTTGGTGCCCAAGAACCAGTTGCCCTTTTAGGTGGGGCCTGTGCTGTCCAGTTTGTCCCAGCCCGTCCCCACTCACACCGTGCATGCACACATACTTTTATCAGGCTCTCTTGGCAAATGAGTAACAAGCTCGGCCCCAGAGACATTTCAGTTTGCAACCTCTCTTCTCCCTCACAGAGTTGCTAAGCACTCTTAGAGAGAAAGTCTCTTTCATTTGCAAGGCTTTGTAGAGAACACTTGCAGGCCACGTAGAACGTCTTGTCACACAGATAGGCCTCATTGTCAGTCAAATGGATTTCTTCTAGTACAGTATATTTATACTTTATAAATATCCCCATTAATTTTGCTTTTGTCTCCTAACAGAAACCCACCCTATCAATGTAGGCAAACTATGCACATATAGGTGAGTGAACAATCACAAAATGGAAGGAATCACAGTGCTCCCTCCGAATTACTCCTCCTTATTTCCTCCCCGAGTTTCTTAATCTTAACATTTTTTTTAAATAGTTTATTGTCAAATTGGTTTCCATACAACACCCAGTGCTCTTCCCTACAAGTGCCCTCCTGCATTACCACTACCTCTTTTTCCCCTCCCCCTCCCCCTTAAATCCTCGGTTCATTTCAGCATTCAGTAGTCTCTCAAGCTTTGCATCCCCCTCTCTCCCCAACTCCCTTTCCCTCTTCCCCTCCCCCTGGTCCTCCATTAGGTTTCTCCTGTTCTCCTGTTAGACCTATGAGTGCAAACATATGGTATCTGTCCTTCTCTGCCTGACTTATTTTGCTTAGTATGACACCCTCAAGGTCCATCCACTTTGCTACAAAGGGCCAGGTTTCATTCTTTCTCATTGCCATGTAATACTCCATTTTAATTAACTTTTTGATGTTATGTAATATTAACTAATTTCTAATATTATAATTTTATTTTGGATCCTTTGGATTTTACATACCTTGCATAATAGACTGTGTATTCTTTTGAGTTTTGGTTTCTTCAAATCAGCATATAATGTCCAGATCCAACAGAAATACAGGCACATGTGTTTCGAAGACTTGCATGGGATTTTCACAGTAACGTTACTGAGTAGCAAAAATTATAGTTCATTTGTTTTCATTCCTTTGTGAATATACACAATTTTGTCATCTGTTTTACTGCTGATGGACCTTTGGGTTATTTCCAGTTTTTGACTATTTCTTTTGGATCTCTGCTTGTAAGTGGACTTGAGACACACGGAGAGGCTCTTTGTCATCCATAAAACATTGCTGTTTCTATTAAATACGTTTCCTAAGATAATATTGCAAATACTTGGAATTAGTACCTAGACCTGAGTTCTTCTGATACTGCCACGTCACAAACAACACAAAACAAAAACCATCTCAAGAAACTGCAGACTATTTTTATCTCTTAGCATTTGGTACACTTTATGAATTTTAAACTTAAACATATCTATATTTTGAAAGCTGAATATGCAATCTTTTTAAGTAACTGCTATAAACTTTTTTAACTTGCAAAGATTTTAGAAGTCCGTTTACTTGGCCGTTTGCCCTCACTTGGCATGGTTCCAAGTGTGTAAAGTATGGTTAAAAAATCATATTAAGGATGATGGAGACTAAATATGCTGTAAAGTACTGAATTAAATGGAAAATAAGCAGTGTAAGACCCCCCCCCCCACACACACACACCTCTGTTTTCTCTTAAAAGTTTATTCTTGAAAATGTAAGAACAGGGCACTTGTCAGGATGAGCATGGGTGTTACATGGAAACCAACTTGACAATAAACTATAAAAGAAAAAAAGAAAATGTAAAAATAAGAATAGATATGTGTGTTTATATAAGTTAACGTGTACCATCATAATCAAATGATGAATTTAAATATTTTTGTTATTTCTTTCGCTTTGTCTTGTTCCTGTTACCTTTTCACGCACAGTACTGAAGCATTATTAATTGAATTTTCTCCTGGCACAAAACACTATGATTTCTACAAGAAGGGGCTAATATTCCTTACATCATCTTACACAGCAGCATTGCCTCTGGGACTTTTATAGGATGCAGCTGCTTGTGGGAGATGAAAGAAATCAAGTATTGTGGTACAGACTTTTAGGGATATTAACAGATTTTTGAAAGCAAGTAAAATATCCTGCATACTAGCTTGTGATCCTCTATGAATGGAGAATAAAATCCATAGGAATGGTTACTTGTTTCTTAAATACAACAGAGCATTGTGGGGATGTGAACTGTTTCTACTCTTCTTTGCGAGTGAATACATTGTCAGATTCTTATGAATGATTTTGGGAGAAACAAGATACTTTGAAGTCATCTTGAAGATGTTTCAAAAACAAAGAATATTTTGAAGAGGAATATTTTGTCTCACTATATTTTAAAAATATTTTGCAGTTGATTTTTTAAAAATGTTTTAATGTTTTATTTATTTTTGAAAGAGAGAGGACAACATGCACGGCGGGGGGCGGGGGGGTCAGAGAGAGAGGGAGATACAGAATCCAGAGACAGGCTCCAGGCTCTGAGCTAGCTGTTGGCACAGAGCCCGACGCGGGGCTCGAACCCACGAACCATGAGATCATGACCTGAGCTGAAGGCAGTTGCTTAACCTACTGAGTCACCCAGGCACTCCTTATTTTTTAAAGTAAAGTTGATTTTTTCGAGCAGTTGTAGGTTCATAGAAGAATGAATGGAAGGTACAGAGACTTCCCATATACACACAGCTCCCCGCACTCTCAGAATCCTGAGCAGCACCTTTATTCCATTTGATGATCCTCTGTTGACCTACCCCTGTGACCCCAAATCCACAGTGCAGTGGAAGCTTTTCTTGCTCCTGGAAGGAATAAGTGTAATCTCAACTTTTGTTGTTATATGCTGCCCAGGAAATGTTTCTCTTTGATGTCTACATTTGGATTCCTTAGCTTATTCCCCTTTGACTTTTAAAAAATGGCATGGGAAGTGTATTTTTTGCTCTCCGTCCTTTTATTATTTTAAGCTTAACATTTAATATTTTCAAAAAATGTATTTTACTATACGCCTGTCTTTTCTGCCTTCATTTTGTACACTGGGGATAGGCTGAAAGGGGTTAGTTTAGATTTCCAGTCAGAAATGCATATGCTTGTAGAGACCGGGCAGTGATGGAAATGAATCAGGTAGGCAGGGGTGAGGCAAGATGGAGAGATGAGGTCTGCGGAACCCAAGAAGTCCTCCCCATGTAAAGATGGCAGCTCTAACTTAACCGTTACTATGTGGCAGTGCAAGCCCGGGTGCCGTATGGTCCAGTTATGTTAAAAGAATTTGAGTGGCACCTTGGTGGCTCAGTCGGTTAAGTGTCCAGCTTCAACTCAGGTCATGATCTCATGGTTCATGAGTTCGAGCCCCGTGTTAGGCTCTGTGCTGACAGCTCAGAGCCTGGAGCCTGCTTTGGATTCTGTGTCTCCCTCTCTCTCTGCCCCTCCCCCGCTCATGCTCTGTCTTTCTCTCTCTCTCAAAAATAAATAAACATTAAAACATTTTTTTGAAAAGAATTTGAGGGGCTCCTGGGTGGCTCTGTTGGTTAAGCCTCCGACTCTTGGTCTTGGCTCAGGTCATGGTCTCACAGTTTGTGAGTTCGAGCCCCATATTGGGTTCTGCTGTGACAGTACAGAATCTGCTTGGAGTTCTCTTTCTCTTTCTGTCCCTACCCCACTCGTGCTCACTCTCTCTCTCTCAAAATAAATAAATAGACTTAAAAATTTTTTTTAATAAAAAAGAATTCAAAGGGAGCCTGAGTGGCTCAGTTGATTAGGTGTCTGACTTCATCTCAAGTCACGATTTTACGGTTCATGGGTTTGAGCCCTGCTCTGGGCTCTGTGCTGACAGCTCAGAGCCTGGAGCCTGCTTTTGGTTCTGTTGTCTCTTCCTCTCTCTGTCCCTCTCCTGCTCTCAAAAATAAACATTAACAACAACAAAAATTTTTTAATTAAGAAAAGAATTAGAAAAGGAAACTGAGATGACTTATAGAAGATTTTGCGATTTTATATCAATATAGCCTTAACTGGGGCCAAAGTTGAGTATCCAACAACTCATGGGCTACTGTTCTCATTTATTTATTTTTATTGAGCCATTATTTCTATACTGGTTACGTGTGATGGGGACTGCTTGAAGAGCCCTGAGAAAGTAACTCATTGAATCATTGAGCAACTCTCTGAGATTGGTACTTCTGTTATCCCCATTTGAGAGAGGGTACTAGTGAGGTACAGAGGGTTAGTTGTCTGTGTAAGCAGAATTAAATTCTACGATGCTCCCGAAGATTCCTGCCCCGGGTGTACACACCCCCCTGCAACCCCTCCTCTTGAGTGTAGGCAGGACTTATTGATAGAATGGATGACATTCTTGTGATTAGGTTACATTACATGGCAAAGATGAAGTGAGTTTGCAGATACTGTGTATGGTCTCTCACCAGTTGAGTTCATCAAAAGGGAGATTATCTGTGGCAGGCTGACCTAATCAGGTGAGCTCTTTAGAAACCTACTCAAGTCTTTCCTGAGGTTAGAGATTCAAAGCACCAGAAATGCTCTTCTTCTGGCCTTGAAGAAGAGCACTGCTGTGTTGTGGGGAGGGCCGTGTCTCAGGGACGGCGGGTGGCGCCTAGGAGAGAGATCCCCAGTGTTACAACTGCAAGGAACAGAATCCTGTAAGCAAACAACGGGTGGGCTTGAAAGCGGAGCCTGAGCCTCAGATGGGATGACAGCCTTCTGAGACCCAGGTAAGGCAAAGGACCCAGGTAATAATACCGTGGCTGCATTCTTGACCTACGACTGAGATGATGAACACATGTTGTTTTAAGCAGCTAAGTTCGTGGTGATTTTTGATGCAGCAATAGAAAACCAATAGGGTCACATGGCTAAGGAGTGGCAGAACTGGGGCTTGGCCCCAGGGAGCCGCGCTGTAGAGCACACCGCCTCGTGTGATCGCTCCTATCAGAGGGCTCTTTGAACAAGTAATTCAATGGATGCTTTTTTAAAGCTTCTTTTCTGTCCTGCACGACCACAAGGTGTACGTTCTACTCTGATGTTCTGCTTCATAAATCCACTTTTATGGGCAAGTTGGAAATTAATTTCAAGTTCTCTTTTTATCTTTTCCCCTAAATTAAAAAGCTGAAAGCTACCTACATACCCCCAAATAGTGATATATACATATAACTATTACTCATAATACATATTAAAATTTGTTTTATTAAAAACCAGATTTTTTCCCTCTGTATTGTGAACTAATGTTAATGTTCCTTTTCTAATCTCTTTGGTATAAAATTGTTTTTAGAGTCTATAAATAAAGCATTTGCTGAAAGTTCCGTGAAGTATTGTAGAAAGCTTATTTTCCTTGATTCAGTTTTAAAAAGATGATGGAATATTTTAGAACTTGGTAATTTAATTAATAAGATTCATCGTGAACTTTTTGACCTTCAGAATTTACAGTTTACCGTACATTTCAGAATCATGAGATGGAATTTATTATTTTTCGCTTTACCTTCATCCACTTTTAAGTGTGAGGGTGACAAATGAGAGCTGCTTAAAGCAGTGAGGTGGGCGTAGCAGGAGTGTAGGCAGTCTTTGTGGGCACTAAAATCTCTAAGGAAAACCTAGTAGGCATATATTAGGTTTTGTTGTAAGCATTAATAATTTTTTAATGTTTATTTATTTATTCTGAGAGAGAGAGGAGAGGTGCAGAGAGAGGGGGAGAGAGAATCCCAAGCAGGTTTCATTCACACTGTCCACGCAGAGCCTGATAATGGGGCTCAAACTCATGAACTAGGAGATCATGACTTGGGCCAAAATCAAGAGTCAGACACTCAACTGACTGAGCCCTCCAGGCGCCCCTATAGGCATTAATAATTAATGGACCTGAATGACTAAGGATTTTTAAACTTCTTAAATGAGGTGGAATCCAGGCCTTTTAAAGAATGTTCCATTTTAAAATGTGAAATGAACTGACAGCATTGTTTTTATCCTGACTGCTCTATTAAATACCAAGAACTGTTACCAGAACATGATGCTGTGAGTGTGGATTAGTCATTAGGCAACCTGGATCCATCTTGGGTCTTCCACTGAGAACTGTGTTACTGGACACACCTGGGTGCTGGGTGTGTTTTGTGTAGGACAGGTGTATTCCTCTGTGATGGTGATGGTGTCCGCTCTGAACCACTTAGCTGATTCTTCTGAAGATCAAACAAGGTGATATACTTGAGACATTTTTGTATGTAGGGGGAAGCTTAACTTTCAGTCTTGGCCCTTCCAGCTAGAATATGTTAATTGCTTTCTTGGGGCAAAATGAGAACTTAAACTGCTCTTTACCCAGGGCAATCCATAAAATGTCTTCCACAGGATCCATGCCTGCTTTCCCTGTGGGCAGAATGCTTGAGGCGAATTACTGAATTCTGTTCATCTTTCTGCTTTTCATCATCCTGGCCTGTGCTACCTACTGATAAAGAAAATGTTCTGATCCTAATTGGCTGCTGCTTTAAAAATCGTTGGAATCCATTGACATTTGCAAAACAATTTTGCTGACTCAGGTGTGTGAGAGCATAATAAAGGTTAGCATCTCGGTAGTTTCATGGGAGATCTTGGTAGCAGGATTCAGGGGACCTACTTGCTCCCGTTCCCCAGTCCCGTCCTCACTCCCTTTTCTCCGTGTTCCACTGCCTCATGTACTGTCTGCTATGCAAGATCCCGTCTCCTATATGTGCTCTCTCTTCATATACCTCTGTTGCGTTTCTGCATATCCTGCAGGTGACGTAATCCCATAAGGATATCATCTCATGTATTGTCTTAATCTTCCTGAGGAAGAGGTAGATGCTTCTCTGCTGCTTTTTTTGTCCTTCCAAGTTTTTATTTAAATTCCAGTTAGTTAACGTACAGTGTAATGTTAGTTTCAGGTATAGGATGTAGCCATTCATCACTACTTACGTAGAACACCTAGTGCTTTTTTTTTAAAAAACAACAAAACTTTCTACAGTGAAGTACTTTTCGTGACTTCCCAATGAAATATGATGTACTTTCAAAGCTCTTAATTCTTGTGTGGTTGTGGCATTTGATAACGAGGAATAAGAACATAAAAAAAGGGAGAGAAAAGACATTGGTCCTTACTTTTCCACATAATTTTTCATGGCAGTGATGCTGTGGTCATTGTTGAAGCTTATAAAAGTAAAAGGATATGGGGCATCTATCTGGCTGGCTCGGTTGGTAGAGCATGTGATGCTTGATCTGGGGGTTGTGAGTTCAAGCCTCACGCTGGGCGTAGTGCTTACTTAAATAGATGAATAAGTAAATAAATACATACAAAAATTTCAAAGGCAAAATGATATGTTACTGAAGAAGGATATTGGCTGAAAAACTAGTTCAATGACCACCAGAAGTTGGCTGACAAATCCTAGAGGATCTGTCCATTGATTTCCTCAAAGCTTCCATTTAGACCTCCTAAAAATTTGACTGAAAATATGTAGAGACATGGCATTTATTTAGATAGACACATTGTGTTTTATTTACTTATTTTTTTTCAACTTAATATATAGTTTATTGTCAAATTGGTTTCCATATAACACCCAGTGCTCTTCCCCAGAAATGGCCCCCCCTCCATGCCCATCACCCCTCCCCTCTCCCCTTCCCTCCTCAGCCCTCAGTTCGTTTACAGTATTCAAGAGTCTCTCATGATTTGCCTCCCTCCCTCTCCCTAACTTTTATTCCCCCTTCCCCTCCCCATGGTCCCCTGTTAGGATTCTCCTGTTAGACCTATGAGTCCAAACATATGGTATCTGTCCTTCTCTGCCTGACTTATTTCACTTAGCATGACACCCTCAAGGTCCATCCACTTTGCTACAAATGGCCAGATTTCATTCTTTCTCCTTGCCAGACACATTGTTTTATATTTTACATTAAATTGTGTGACATTTATCAGTTGAAAGTTTTCAAGCATTTATTTTTTTGCTTAGAAATAAAAAGTATAGCAAAAGCAAATAAATAAAATTCACTTCTTAAGGATTCAGCATTTAATCAGTTGCACAATTTGATCCATTAATTACCTGTGACGGGACAGATTTGTTGCACACCAGGATTTGACACAGGAATTTAAACAGAATGATGTTCCAGTTTAACAAATTTAGAATGGTGTTTTCTTAGCTTCAGAAAGATATCCTCATTTTAAAGGAATTGTTCTTTGATTCCCTATTCCCCTTGACTTACTTCATATTTTCTTGATGGCATTTATTACCAAATCTGACACATTACATTAAAAGTGTTTTTTAATGCTTATTTATTTGAGAGAGAGAGAGAGAGAGAGCGCGCGTGCGCGCGCGAGTGGGGGAGGGGCAGAGAGAGAGGGAGACACAGAATCCGAAGCAGCTCCAGGCTCCGAGCTGTCTGCACAGAGCCCGACGGGAGCTCGGCTTCACGTATCGTGAGATCATGACCTGAGCCGAAGTCAAATGCTTAACCGACTGAGCCACCCAGGTGCCCCCCGATGCATTATCTTTTTACTTATTTCTTTCCTTTCTCCCCCAGATAGACTCTATGCTCTGAGATAAGCAACGTGGTTTGGGCGGTGGCTGATTTTCCCAGTACTTGTAACAGTACCTGACCCACATAGTAGATTCTCACTAAAAATTAGTCTGGTAAGTGAATGAATGTCCATGGCATCAACTGCCTTCTAAAAACAAACTTTGGGGGATATGCTTTTGCCATTATGAGTCAGTGAGACTCTCCAGATTTGAATTACTTGTAAACAAAAGGGAATTGACGAAAATCAGAGTGTTCACGGCCATGTCGCCGGACACTGACACATACACCGACAGTTTCAGAAGTAAATGTATGAATTAACATCGTGGCAATCCTCAACAAGGCAGGGGTAATTCTAAAACTGAAAATTTTGTTCTTCTGTTCCTTACGAAAATTTGGATCTAAATTAGGGCCGTCAGCCTCAGCCGAGAACGAAGCAGTGTCTGACATCATCAGGAGACCCGTGCAGCTGGGAGTAAGATGCGTTCTCTGGCGCTGGGCGTGCGGGTTCCCATCTGGTCTCTGACAGAGCTTCCTGAGGCTGCAGCAACTCTTTCACTCCGATTCCCCATCTGAAAATGGAGACAAGTGCTGTGTTAAATAGGATTGTTGTAAGAATTAAATCAGATGACTCACACTGAACGCTTGACATGGTGCCTGGCACGTGGTAAGCACTCAAAAGTTGCTATTGTGATTTTTATAAAAAGAGCACTGTGAGACCAGAGCAGTATTTCCGTCAGAGATAGAAGAACAGAGTTCCAGACTGTGAGACGAATGTATTCAGCTCCGGCACCCAGGATGGAGTCTGGCCTACAAGCAGGCTGCTGTGGGTGAGGGGTCCGTGCACCCGTGCGGCCGACGGGGATGCATGAACCATTGCTGCCAGAGGCCACCGTCCTGGGCGGGAGCCAGAGAGAGAGCCCATGTGTCCACGTGTCCAAGACTAAACGCTTAAATTCCACGCTATTAAGTTCAAAAGGAAACTGCGGGAGTCCAGCTCCAGCAGGTCCAGGGGTTCCTGAAAGGATGGACGGTGTCGGCATGAGAGAATGATGAGAGAGCCACAGATTTTATTTTTTGTTGTTCATCACCAAGCAGACATCTTTTTTTCCGTCCGCTTTGGTCTCTTCTTTATTTTTTTCCAGCAATAATATGACATCAGAAAATAGAAATTGTTTTCAGTTTCTACCTCTTAGTGATGAGGTGTTTCAATCATCAGAGGTGTACAGAGACAAGTTTTTTACAGAAGTATTTTTGTAGAACCATTCCAATTTATTCTTGGCATTAATCCCCAAGGTTAAGAAAGTAACAAACCCATCTTAGTTTGTACGGGTTGGGTTTTGGCCAATAATTGTGAGTTTGTTTTTAATTAACATGTTATGACCAAGTCATGTAATGTACTTACAGTAAGGTTAAGTAAATTTTACAATCAAGAGAATAAGATGTTTTTAGTAAAAAACCAGGATAATATACATATTATTTAGGTTAGTAATGCTAAAACTAACATACAGGTTAAATTCTATAGAGAGAGGCTGGGAGTTATTTTATCTAGCTCATAGACCACAAGAGAAAGAATGTTTGTTAACGAGTTGCTAGAGAAAGCCCTTTCCTTGATATAAGCATAATGGGGCCCTGTGTGTGTTGACCTTGCACCTGGGTTTCTAACTTTTTTTATTTATCCTCATAGCTGAAGTCATTACAAAGGAGGGTATTTGTGACTCCAATAGCAAAAATATGTGCAGCAACTGATGTCTGGTCCTTGTCTGTTTCTTATCTGTAAGTTAGGCTCTATTTCTCCGGGCCAGAGTTAACTGTAACTCTTGTGTTCTTAGCCCCCCCTAATGTTTTGGGGCTGCAAGGCTCATTAGAAGAGCCTTTTGTCAAATATCTGTAGCACTTTGATCCAAAATCCCTTATGCAGGGGTGGGAAAATGCCTTTTCTTATGGGGAAACTGTGTGGGGAATATCGGCCTGATTTGGAACATTGTGAGGCCTAATCAATAGCAACAGGCTTAATTTCACATGAGCAGTAGTAGCAGAAGGAGATACCAGTTCCACCTCTCATGACAGGAGCCATGCAACGTCTGTCATTTCCTTACTGTGACCGTATCATCCAGCAAGGCTGGTGCGACTCCCCGCAGGGAGCTCCTGGAGAGCTGACTGAGATTTAGGAACTGACCTATGAGTTTGCAGGCCCTGAAACCTGCTTTTGTTGGTCCGCTCAAAGGTGAATATGCCTTTTAAGGGAAAACAGGCCTAAAATCAGGTTTAGTAGGATGATAAACAAAACTGAATGCCCAATTCTGTTTGTTTATTTTTTTTAAAGATGTATAATGGGGGTGCAGGCTGCCGTCCTTACCGTGTAACTGCTCCCTGTTGGCAGATGCATGAAGGAAGCCACAGGAAAACCAGAGGCTCCCCTCATGGGCAGGCCGTGTGTTGCCGGAGAGCGTGTGTGTGGTGAGGAGCATCCCGTGAAGGGGGCCTGGCATGTTTAGTTCCATGAGAGGAGCAGCCTTGTGGGGACATCTCACCATGTGACGCCTCTGGCCAGATCCCCAGCCAGAGCTCGGGTGAACATTTTGTAGGACTCGCCTCAGGGATTCATTTTCCTTCCATCCAGATCTCGCCAGCAACTCCTCTGGCTTCTGATCAACACTTTATTTCTTCATGTATTTTGCCATGCAGCCTGGCTCTCTTTATAGTTCTTATAGGCCTGGGAGCAGATCTTGGCCCAAGGAAGCATTTTTTTCTTCTTCTTCTTCTTCTTCTTCTTCTTTTTTTTTTTTTATTAAAAAAAAATTTTTTTTTAATGTTTATTTATTTTTGAGAGAGACAGACACAGAGTATGAGCAGAGAGAGAGGGAGACACAGAATCAGAAGCAGGCTCCAAGCTCTGAGCTGTCAGCACAGAGCCCGACGTGGGGCTTGAACTCACACCTGTGAGATAATGACCTGAGTTGAAGTCAGCTGCTTAACCTACCGTGCCACCCAGGCGCCCCCTCTTTTTTTTTTAATGTTTTTTTAAAAATTTATTTTTGAGAGAGAGAGACAGCGTGAGCAGGGGAGGATCAGAGAGAGAAGGAGACCCAGAATCTGAAGCAGGCTCCAGGCTCTGAACTAGCTGTCAGCACAGAGCCCGACGTGGGGCTGGAACCCTCGCACTGTGAGATCATGACCTGAGCTGAAGCCAGACGCTTAAGCGACTGAGCCACCCAGGTGCCCCGCAGTGTTTTCTTCTAAAAGGACGAAAGCACTACTTAGTTTCTGAAATTTGTTGACTAGTTAATTTAAACTGTATAGAAGTATAAAAAGTGAAAGTTGCTTTTCTTTTTCTCCTGTACTCAGTCTATAAACACACACATATCCTTTGATCGGACTATTCCCCTTCCAGCAGTTCATTCTACAGAAGAACTCTGCTAACCGCACAAAGATTTGTATGCAGGATGTTCACAGTGTTGCTTATAGAAGCGAAAAATGAGAAATTATCTGAATGTCTGTCACTGACTCCCTGTCAGTGACGCCTATTCCAGGGTCCTCTTTGAGCAAAGACAGGGCGCAAGTCTCACAGGACATAGAAAGAGCATGATTGCTCTGTGTTATCAGTCAGCTTGTTCACCGGGCGTTGAGAACGCGTGAGCTTGTCTTCCTGATCAGTGATTCCCTCCATGCCATTGTGTGTATGGTTAAAATGGCAGCCGTGCGATCTGTCATCTGTTTGACCAGAGTTATGGGGGCAAGATGGTGACCAGTGTCTATAAATACCTTTGAATGCTTTGGCTCAGTATGGCTCTTTAATACATATTACTCACATTCTCTCCTTTTATGACTTTATACTTTTGTTGCCTGTGACACAGCTTTTCTCAGATTCTTTCCCAGACCCTTCCCTAAGGGGGGTGGTGACATACGAAGACTACATGGAGCCCCACCTTGCATTATGACTAATTTTGGGTACCTTATTTGATTGTTTTTTTCCCCCTCTTATCATGCCTTTGGCATGGGGAGGGGTCCTGAAAGAGGGGGCGTATGTGAGGAGCATGGCCTTAGTTGCACCCATATCTCGTTTTGGTCAAACTGCTTTTGACTTTGGTGGTAACATAGAAACATCCTGTAACTTCTCCATCCTTATTTATCTTTTTCATTATGTTTTGTTTGTTTTTTGTTTTCAATAAAGTCTTGGTGACCTATAAAATTTCCCCTGAACTCACTGGCCTTCTGGATTTCTTTCATAACTTGTCATGATACATTCCCCTTCTTTGGTGCAATTAATTCTTCCTTTGATCTGTGCCTGCTCATACTATGTTTTGAATGACTGGTTAAATAAATTATGGCCTGGCTATTCTGTGGAATGAAAAATGTCTACTGGGGCACCTGGATGGCTCAATTGGTTGAGTGTCTGACTTTGGCTCAGGTCACTGTCTCATGGTTTGTGAGTTTGAGCCCTGCATCTGGAGCCTGCTTCCAATTCTGTGTCTCTGGCTCTCTCTCTCTCTCAAAAATAAACAAACATTAAAAAAATTAAAAAAATAAATAAAATAAAAGCATCTCCCAGCCGGCAAGTAGAAGCTCTTTAGGACAGTACCCCGCATGTGCGTGTGTTGTGCCTGTGACACGGTTGAGGTTGGTCACTAAGGCTCAGATGTGGTCCTTCCTGGGAGCAGCACCACCCCAACTGCAATGATCAAACACAGCACCCAGATCTTGGTTCCTAGACATGTTTTTAGTAAAGGATCCAGGGCTCCTTGGAGAAATAGGTAGTTCAGGGTTGGGCCAGAGAGAATAGAAGCTGAGTCTGGCATATCTCTTAAGAGTATACTTATCTTAGGGCACCTTGGTGGCTCAATCTGGTAAGCGTTTGACTTGTGATTCAGGTCATGGTTCATGAGATTGAGCCCTGCATGGAGCTTGGGATTCTCTCTCTCTCTCTGTCCCTCCCTTGCTTGTGCTTGTTCTCTCTCTGCCTCAAAATAAACAAATTTAAAAAAAAAAGATTATCTCTATCTTGATGAGCACTGAGAAATATACAGAATTGTAGGATCATTGTATTGTACACCTGAAACTAATGCAACACTGTATGTTAACTTACAAGTAAAAAAAGAAAAACATGGGATTTTATATATTTTTGAAGCATCTCCGTACAGAATACCAAAATACTTGTTCATTACAAAGGGAAAAAAACTCCTACAGGGGAGGAGCCTAACAGACACCACCTTAATAAGAGATCAAAGTTACCTTCATCAGTAATGGAGCAACTGGAACTGCGTTCCGCCTGATGGGATGTGGTAAGAAACACAGCTTCGCTTCTGTGATAGTCCTGCCAAGGATGCATAACCCAAATCGGTCGTGAGGAAACACACACCTCAGCTGAGGGATACTCTGCAAAGTAACTGGCCTGTAATCTTCAAAGTGTCACAGTCAAGAGAATGAGTAGAGGTCAAGAGAAGACTGAAAACCCATCCCAGATTGGAAGAGGCTAAACAGACATGGCAGCTAAATGTGACAGCTGATTCTGATTTGGATCCTTTTCCTGTACAGGACGTTGTTGAAACAGTTGGTAAAACTCGACCAGGTTCTGAGGCTTAGAAGGCAGTCGTACGTCAATGTGAATTTCCTGAATTTGATGGCTATCTGATTTAGAAGACTGTCTTTGTAGGAAAGACATACTAAAGCAATATCTGTGAGCTTCTTAGTCTCAGGATGCCCTTACACTTAAAATACTGAGGGTCCCAGAGAGCTTTTGTTCATGTGGAACACAGCTATGAATCTTGATTGTACTACAAGTTCAAACTGACTAATTAAGAAATTATTTAATGCATGTAAGGATAACAGTAGACCCATGACATATTCATGTAACACTTTTAAGCAGGAAGAATAACTATATGTTCTGAAACAAAAAATTCAGTGACAAGAGTGGAGATATTTTACATGTTTGCAGATCCCTTTAATATCTGGCACAGTAGAAAGGAAGTAGTTACATTTGCATATATCTGTCTGCATTTAGTCTGCTGTGATGTTATTTTGGTTAAAGTAGAAAATCTGGCTTTACATGGCAATGTGGTTGGAAAATAGGAAGTGATTTTAATAGTCTCTTCAGGTTAATTGTGGATATTCTCCTTTGATACTACATCAGAACTCCTTAAGTGGAGGTTTCTTAAAAGTTATTTGCAACGGGGAATCTGAAAGCATCATTAGGTTTCAATTTGTCTACCTTGCACTTTGAGTAGATCTTTTATCCATTATAATTTTGTAACTGTGTGTGTGCAGTGACCAAAACCAAGCAAAATTAGTTCCTTAGTTTTGCACATCTCATAAATGTTGACCCAGCACAAATAAAATCACAATCTTAAATCTCACTGACAATCTTACCTGAAAAATCTTTTCTCTCAAGCACATGAAAAGTAGCTACAAGTTTTCCAAAATTCTGATTTTCATTTAAAAGCTCAAATTTTATCATGGACAACAAATACTGTTGATTTTCTTTTCTTTTTTTTAAGTTAAGAAAATGTTTTTAATGTTTGTTTATTTTTGAGAGGGAGAGACAGAGCGTGAGCAGGGGAGGGGCAGAGAGAGAGAGAGGGAGACCCAGAATCGGAAGCAGGCTCCGGGCTCTGAGCTGTCAGCACAGAGCCCGATGCAGGGCTGGACCTCATGAACCGTGAGATCATGACCTGAGCCAAAGTTGGATGCTTATCCGAGTGAGCCACCCAGGCGCCCCTCTTTTTTTGAAGTTTATTCATTTATTTTGAGAGAGAGAGCACGCATGAGCCAGGGGACGGGCAGAGAAAGAGAGAGAGAGAGAGAGAGAGAGAGAGAGAGAGAATCCGAAGTAGGCTCTGTGCTGGATCTCAAGAACCTTGAGATCATGACTTGAGCCGAAATCAAGAGACGCTTAACTGCTTAACTGACTGAGCCACACATATGCCCCTGTTGATTGTTTTCCTTAAAGTGACAAACTCACTTCATTTTTAAAAATATGTCTGCCAAGTATGAATAAGCATAGTTTTTATGTCTATTATTCTTTTCATGTAAACTGGCACAGTGTGCAAACAGGGCCTAATTCAGCTTGCACGACTCAGTTGCACAAATGCTTCTTCTTAAGACACCGGTTGTGTTAGGCACACAGAGAACGTGTGTTACGTGTACTTTTTGTCACACAGCACATTAAAAAGGTGTACTCGAGCGTAGAGAGTTAATAAAATTAGTGATTTTACTGCTTTATCAAAGAGTATTCTTTTTTTTTTTTTATTGTTTATCTATTTTGAGAGAGAAAGAGAGAGCACATGCGTGCACGGGCAAGCAGGGGAGGGGCAGAGAGAGAGGGAAACACAGAATCTGAAGCAGGTTCCAAGCTCTGAGCTGTCAGCACAGAGCCTGTCTCAGGCTCAAACTCAAGAACCGTGAGATCATGACCTGAGCCCTAGTCGTCGGATGCTTAAGGGACTGACCCACCCGGGCGACCCTCAAGGGACATTCGTAAACAAAACGGACTTTTTCTTTCTTACTGCCAGTATGTGAAGGATATCATGCTTGAACTCATGTGAAAGTTTCAGCGCTTTCACCCACCGTTGCTTTTGTGCCATCGGTGCAGATGTCAACACGCTGAGGCTTGCAGATAATTAACGTCTTCGTATTTTTCACTCTCAGGGACGCGTAAAGTCATGGACCACGCTTTGAGAACCACTCCACTGAAGTATTTATGGGTGATGGGTGACATCTTGTTAGCAACTGTATCTGACATGGCTCGGGAAAGAGAGTTACTTGTACACAAGTGGCAACTTTCCTCTGCTTGAGATTATTTCAAAATTTAAAAAAAAAAGGCCTTTTGAATGTTGAAAACTGAAATTTATGGGAATAGTCATTTGCACGTTTCAGCAAGATAGCAGTAAGTTCTTATGCAGATTAAATAATGTAATGCTGCCTAGAGTTCTTGGGGTGAGGCTGATGTTCAGTCATTGATAACTACGACAGTCCTTCCTCCTGTTTAGTTGGTAGAGTGTCTACTGCAACCCTGTGCCCGTTTTTACATGGTATCTTTGGTTTCTGTCAGGCATCTTAGACTCAGGATGATCTGTGCCAAGTGCTTATCCTTAGTCCTAAGAGAAGGAAACTCTAAGTCAGGTATTTTTTGCTTTCATTTTGGCTTAATATGTGAAAACTGTGTTCTTTTAACAATTTAAATGACGAGGGGGTGTGTGTGTGTGTGTGTGTTGAACAGAGAAGATGGTTCTACTCTTAGCAAAATGTTGTTGAACTATATTTATCTTCAAAGTGTTAATTGCCATAAAGTAAATATTCATTTCAATAGCTGATATTTTAAAATTTATGGTAATTTTTCCAAAAGTTCTTTTTGTTGTTGTTGTTAAGGAACAAAAGCAACTGTTAAGCTTCCTTTCTCTAAATACCCAAACGAGAGACCCAGATCTTGAAAAGAATACTTTTTTCCGGTGGCAAGATTTCACAAAACCAGAATGGGATCTTGGGAGAACAGAGTGACAGGTTAAAATAAAAAGTGGTTACTTAAAAAAAAAAACAAACGGTAGCTCAATCAGAATTTTTAGAAGAAAGGCACTGTGTGATACCTGACTCCTAATTCATTGTCATGATCTTTCTTTTTGAAAGATGAAGGGAGGAATACTTGGAGGGTTACAAAATATCCCTTTTGCTTTGCCAACTTGGTTTTTAATTTACGGTGATCCTGCATGGAAAATTGGTCAACTCTGGCCCCCATCTCATTGGTAATAATTTCACTTTTCAAGCCAACAAAGAGAGAGAAGGAAGCTACCTCAAGAAAAAACTTGCTGAACTAAAAAATAAATTTTTTTATGATTAAAAAAAATACTGAGACATAATTACAGGGACAGTGCCTCAGATGGAAATCTAGGAGATGGGATAGTTTACTAACCAGATTTTTAAAGCAAATGGGTAAAACCATGGTGTCCTCTCTCCCGAAAGCTGTGTGTCTAATCAGGCTCTAACTCACAGGTCTCTCCCAGCCCGCCTGCCTCTCTCCTTGGGGGCCTCCTTTCTCACGGGACTAACGCACCAGCTGCCGTGTTCTCTCCTTGCTGCCTGCCACATGTTTTTTTCTAACATGCTATGTGTCCTGTCTTCTGCCACCAGCATTTCCTTCCTGAGATACAAGTGTGATCTTGTCACTTTCCCGTCTAATCGCCTTATTATACGCCTGCCTTCGTAGGTGCGTGGCCTCTACGTTTTCACAGCCCCTCTGCTAGCCGCCCCTCAGGAGGGCCCGTACTTGGTTTAATGCTCTGCTCTTGCCATCTTTGAAATTCTTAATTAATTTCAAGCCTGTCTTAATTTTGTTTGCGTTGGGCCCCACAACTCATGTCCCTAGTCCTGTTTGTTATCTTGGTGCCTAAATCCTCTCCCAGCTTCCTTCAACAGGGTCTTTTCTTTCCTCTTCTCCCCGCGCACTGCACACTGCAGCCACAGGGGTTCTGCGAACATGCTTTTCCTTTCCTCCACTTTCTGCCTCTGCCTACTTCTCCCTCCCACTTCTCTGCGTGGCCAGTTCTTACACAAGGACTCAACGCAAATGTCACCTCCTCTGTAAAGTCCCACTCTGCAAGAGTGAGCTGCTTTCTCTTTTCCTTCTTTGTTCCTGTTTATTAGAGCATCAGTAGCATATCTCCTGCACCAAAATACGACTGATGTAAGAGGATGTTACACTCAGGAAAAAGTCTGACATGGGGACACCATTCAGGGTGCCCTTCATGAGTTTGCTTAGTCAGAACCTATCTGTTCAGCACCTACAGTGAATCAGGTGCTGCTGGGCTCTGAGCGGATAGTGGCAAAGAAAAACCCAGACATGGACGCCGCTCTCCTAGCTGACAGTTTAAGGAGTGAGATGCCTTGCCGGATTGCAAATGCCCAGGGCCCCTGACTGCGTGAACGAGCAGAATGCTGAGGTTCCTGGGTCTTAGTTTAAAGCGAGAAATCTCTTGCCTTGACTGGTGGTGGTGGTGGATTGTTACAAACACTGGCATACCAGGGAATCTTGCTTTCGGAAGCCAACCTTGGTTCATTTTGTGACATTACAGAAAGGCTGGATTGTCAGCAGGGTCCCAGGGTTCTTTCATCAGCTCTGATGTGGTGGTGGGTCATGGAACCGCGGTGCAGCTTGTGAGCATTAAGAAAGAAAAATCACCGATTAAACTGGTGTGCCGTCACTCGTATGGCATCCTGGTTTCAAAGACAAAGAAGGAGTAAAAATCTGCATTTTTGGAACAGATAAAACGTAGTAATTCAAAGGTCAGTTACAGGCAGATTGAGTCAAGGGATACTTGGGCACCAAAGGGATTGCTAAAAATAGCATATCATGACCGTTGATTCCATGAATACTGCGCTAATAAATAAGTCACATTTAAGGTAGGGTGGAATGTGCATGTTCAGCTCGAAAACAGCTATGGAGCTGATGCAAAGGGGAAAGAATGAATGATACAGAAAGTGCCTGTGGAGGCCTGTGCCGTTTAGGGAAAGCAACTGTATGTGATGTAGTCGTCTTTGCCAACGTTGGCAGATATAAGAAAATATTCCTAGACTTTACAGTTTTGTGAAACATATTCTCATGTACGCACAAGAGCTCGGCAGGGTGGGTATTATTTCTTGTAGTGAAAGGAATTCCTGCAGATTCAAAAGCTTGAGTGAAAGGCCCCCAGCCGACAAGTGGCTGAGGTGGTACTTAGGTCTAGAGCTTCTAACCGCATCCCACGCCCTGTCGGACACCCTCTGTTTTGGTCAGCTCAGGCCCCATAACAGATTATCATCGTCTGGGATTCTTAAACAACATGCATTTATTTCTCACAGTTCTAAAAGCTGGGAAGTCCAAGATCAAAGTCCTGGCAAATTCAAATACTGGTGAGGGCCTGCTCCTTGATTGATAGTTGGCTGCCCTCTCACTGTGTTCCCACATGGCCTTTTCCTTGGTGCATGCATGTGCGGAGAGAGCTCTCTCTGTCTTCCTCTTCTTCTCCTTCTTTTTCCAAAATTTTTTAATGTTTATTTATTTTTGAGACAGAGAGAGACAGAGTGCAAACAAGGGAGGGGCAGAGAAAGAGGGAGACAGAATGTGAAACAGGTTCCAGGCTCTGAGCTGTCAGCACAGAACCTGATGCAGGGCTTGGACCCACGAACCGTGAGATCATGACCTGAGCTGAAGTCAGATGCTTAACTGACTGAGCCACCCGGGCGCCCCTCTTCTTTTTTTTTTTTTTAATTGTTTTATTTTTGAGAGAGGGAGACAAAGTGCAAGCTGGGGAGGGACAGAGAGAGAGGGAGACCCAGAATCCGAAGCAGGCTCCAGGCTCCAAGCTTCAGCACAGACCCCAACGTGGGGCTCAAACTCCCGGACCACAAGATCATGACTTGAGCTGAAGTCAGACGCTTAACTGACTGAGCCACCCAGGTGCCCTCTATCTTCTTCTTATGAGGACTCTACTCCCATTATGAGAACCTCACCCTCAAGACCTCATCTAAACCTAATGCCCTCCCAATGGTCCTACCTCCAGATACCATCGCACTGGGAGGTAGGCCTTCATCATATGAATTTTTGTTGGGTCAGGAAGGCACAAGCCTGCGGCCCATAACACTCTACTTACGTAGAATTGGCTACATCATCTTGGAATCTTTAGTAATGTTAGGAATATTTTTTCCATTTTTCTTACCTCAAAACAAAATTCAGATGTTTCCATTGGCAAGCCTTTTTCTTTTCCCTACGTGTGGAAAATAAACATCCTTATTTGAAAATTTCTTCAAAGGTGCCTTCTCCAAGGGGCTACAATACCTGAACCAAGTGTAGAACTCGAGCTTTCAAAAGCATGGGGTCTATTCACGTGCTATCAATAGGGCACATTTGCCTGGTATAAGGTTTTTATTTATTGCAGATGGTTTTTCTAGTTAAATAGCCTATAATGAATAAAATATAATAACCTTGGCTTAAAATAAAGAAATAACTTGGTTTGGGATGGAATCCTGATGATGCTATGATGAATTTTTTTTATCTGACTCAAAGTGGGTCTCTTCATATGAGATTAAAATGATCATGAGAGTGTTTTCAAGGACAGTGAAAAAAAGAAATGGACTATTATTTGTGTAACATCTCTGATAATGATAATTAAGTGGGTCTTTAATATGGAGTCAGATGAATTATTGTAGGGCACAGTCACTTTTTCTCTGTAGCTACACCTAAGGGAGTTTTTCTCTGTGGGGAGATGTCTTACCCTGAGGGGTAGGGGAAGCCGGAGCTGGTGAGGCCTGGGGGAAGAAAGGAAAATAGCAAAAGGAAAGAAGGAGAATTTAGTTAGGGGACGCTTTGTTCTTTGTTTTCCGCTTAAAATTAAGAAAGTACAAAAGACTTCTGGCACTTTTTACATTTCTAACTACTCTAAAACATTTTATGTGAAAATGAAGGGGTTCTTCAAAACATGCAGTATATTTTTATGGTTATAAATTGCATTTAATGAATTTAGATGTGAGAGGCTAAAATTGGTAGGCATTGAATATAGTACTATTTCCCCAAGAGTCGCTCATCTCCCCTAATTATCTTTTTCAAGACTGGGGATAGAGTGGTCTGTGGCTGAAATATCTTCAACCTTCATCTCTGTGCCCTGAGTTAAGCTTTTGGAAGTACTTTTTTTTTTTTTTTTTTTTTTTTTTTTTTTTTAGGTGGGACTGGATGGTTTTATACAACTCTAAAATGTTTCTGCCTCTATGGGAATGATAATCTGGGGCACCTGGGTGGCTCAGTTGGTTAAGTGGCCGACTTCGGCTCAGGTCATGATCTCACAGTTTGTGAGTTCAAGCCCTGCATCAGGCTCTGTGCTGACAGCTCAGAGCCTAGAGCCTGCTTCAGATTCTGTGTCTCCTTCTCCTATCATGTTCTGTCTCTCAAAAGTAACCATTTAAGAATTAAAAAGAAAAAAAGAGGGAATGATAGTTCGACCCATGCAGGACAGATGGAGGAATCAACTTGTTTCTCACTTTATCTTAATGCTTTATAATGCCTAAAAGAAAGTACTGTATGTTATCATGTCTCATAATGGACATCTATTACCAGGATATAGTTTTATTTCTATAGGGAAGGGTTTAAGAAGTACTGAGAAGATGGTTCTATTTTTTAAAAACATTTTTAAAATGTTTATTTATTTTTCAGAGAGACGGAGACAGGGTGAGCTGGGGAGGGGCAGAGAGAGAGGGAGACACAGAATCTGGAGCCAGCCTCAGGCTCTAGGCTGTCCACACAGGGCCCAAAGTGTGACTCGAACTCATGAACTGCGAGATCATGACCTGAGCTGAATGAAGTTGGCCACTTAACTGACTGGGCCACCAGGCACCCATGGTTTTAATAAACCCGCTGTATCAGCCTGGATGTATAGTGACCTCTGCTCTGTGCCAGGCATTGTGCTAGGTGTTCAACATACAGAGATGATAGAGAATGATCTATGTTTGTTAGGAAATAGGTACTTTGCACAATATATTATGCTAAGTGTTTACTAAGGTTCTATAGAAGGTCTCTAGGAACACAGTGAGAGTAAGCAGCTTTACCTTGGAAGACATGGGAATCATGAAAAGACAGTACACAGACTGGTGACACACCTTGAGTCTTTTTTTTTTTTTTGATGTTTATTTATTTTGTGAGACAGAGTGCCCGCGAATGAGCATGCATGCACATGCAAGTGGGGGCGGGGTGCAGAGAGCCAAGGAGAGAGAATCTGAAGCGGGCTGCGTGCTCAGTGTGGAGCCCGATACTGCAGGGCAGGATCCCATGACTGAGCTGTAATCAAGTGTCTGATGCTCAAATGACTGAGCCACCCAGGCGCCCCACAACTGGAATCTTAAATGATGAAACTTATAATATGGAAAAGATGGGGAAGTGTGAATGCAACAAGAATTTCATAATGGAAAGTACCTGAAACTTAGGGGAAAAACAGATTGTTTATTTGGGGCCAGATGTAGGGACAAAAGAGAATCAATATATTATTTCTGGTTTTATTAATAGAAAAATTTACAAATAATACATGAGTTTATGTAGGTTAGATCTCTTTTCCTTTTTTTTAAGAAAAATTTTAATGTTTTTATTTATTTTTGGGAGAGGCAGAGCATGAGCAGGGGAGGGGCAGAGAGAAAGGGAGACACAGATTCTGAAGCAGGTGTCAACCTCTGCTTTCAGCACGCAGCTTGATGCAGGGCTTGAACTCACAGACTGTAAGATCATGACCTGAGCCAAGTTGGATGCTTAGCTGACTGAGCCACCCAGGCGCCCCAATTAGACCTCTTTTCTAGCATTTGCAGACCCACTGTCCCCAGGTACCCAGAGGAAAAATGAGACAAGTCTTTCTTTCTCTCTCTCTCTTTTTAAATGTTTACTTATTTATTTTGAGACAGAGAGGAAGAGAGAGAGAGCACAAGCAGGAGAGGGGCAGGGGGGGAGAGAGAGACTCCTAAGCAGGCTCTGCACTGTCAGTACAGAGACCCATGCAGGGCCTGATGTCATGAATTGAGGGATCATGACCTGATCTAAAACCAAGAGTTAGATATTAACTGACCGAGTCACCCAGGCACCCAAAGACACGTCTTTGTAAGACCTATACAGTTATTCTTAGGGAAAGACTATTAAATTTAAGAGATGTCAATTTGTTGAGCAAAATAAAAATAACGATGGCTAGGCTTAGAAGGATATTAAACATAAGGCTATTCTGAATATGTTTCATGACCTTTTAAGATATGAGCCTAAACGTGTATTAGTTTTTATATTGATAGGGTTTAGGAGCAACTTGAGACTATTTATATGTGCAATTCCTTCTCTGTCAATTCCAGACTTGACCTTAAACTGATTTACGATCCTCTCAGTAAACATGTGCCTGGAGGAGCAGAGCACCATGTTGTAAGTGACGGAATGGTCTGAGACAGTGAGGACACTCATTATTATATAGGTCTGTAGTTACAAGCAATATTTTTTTTCTCTGATTCCACAATTGTGGTTGGATGGCTTTCAGTGGATTAGCAAATAAAAAGGGAATAATGGTATCAACCCTGCTATTTGTTAGGTTTATTGCCCACAAGCCAGAGCTGATTTTCAGCCTCCATTTCTGGTAAGTTGACCACCTTGAGCGCTCATCAGCTTTTTGATTCTTAGTTTTCAGTCTCCACCACTAGGCTGAGAAACAGTGGGCTAAGACCATCGTAAAATCATTTCATTCTGGAAAAAGGGAGAAGGGCACGCATGATTGTGTGTGGCCACGATTGTAAGTGGCAGGATGCCAGCCTACCCAATATGAAATACCAAATGGTTTGACAGTAGGAATAATCAACAGTATTGAGCATCTTTACCTAACGGTGTGTAATATTCTAATAATGGCGTTCTTTAGTTCTTTAATTTCTTTAAGTATTTACAACCCCAAGATTTTACGGTGAGACACTGAGTAAATGGGGAGCCTGGAGGGAATACCACATTGTCATCCTTCATAAACTTAATGGGAACGTTTAATGTAACCCCAGTGAACACCGGCCAAACAAGTAAGGATAGCCAATAAACTTTTGAAAAAGAATGGTAATGAAGGAGCATTGGACTGTTAGAAATAGTAAAACTTGTTTTAAAGCTAGTATAATTCTAACCAGGGAGGTATGAAAGAACAGAAAATAGCACAATAAACAAACTGTGACTCGGGAATCAGCAGCTGCTATGTATAAGCCATCCAATGGCTTTGTACTCCCACCTCGGTCACCCATTGGATGTGGATGTCGTGGGAGGCAGTCCCCGAAGGGGCGGACACGTGAAAGTTCTCCGCGGATGATGCAGCCAAGGGCAGCCAGGGTTTGCTGGAAGGGGCAGCTCAGTGCCCACGTCTTTCCACTGCAACATCCAAATCCACTGGTTTGTGCACCTTTATCCTCCACTTACAGGGTATTGATTTTAACTTATTACACAGTTGTCATCCCTTGTGCCTTTGTGGTGGCCGGTGATCAGGGTACTCAGAAGCACCTCTCCAGAGGCTTTGGTAGAGTTCTTATTCTTTCTTAGCAGTGGGCTGTTGCCGAGTGGTGTGGTGGTCTTACGAACAGCCTGGGTTTAGGGATGTGGCGAAGGTGGAAATGAAGGTTGTATTTTGTGTATATGGTTACATGGTACCCACTTCTGTTCCAGCTGCTTTCACAGCTCCTCAAATTAGAGGATGTTTGTTCACCTGTGTGGCTTCTGCTGGCAGGGTCGGATGAGGGCTGGTAGGTTTTGGAAAGGGGGAAGATGCCTAGATTGGGTTCTGCGGTTCCCTCAGGAAGCCAGCTACCTCCCCCCTAGGCTTTTAGAACACTCCTCATAATTCTCTTCTGATGGGCTGGGCCCAGAGAGAGAGGCATGTCCTGTCCTATTCTTAAGTGCATGTTACTCTTTCTCTCTAACACAGTGTGGCGGTGGTAGTGAGGATGGTGCATGGAATCCTTAAGGCCCGTCATGGGCCCGGTCAAGAGCACGCTTATCTCATAATTCCTGCAAAGGGAATGTGAGGGGAGTTTGCCAGACTCTCTGGGGAAATTTTCCTCACTCTGTAGAAGAGACATGTAACAGGATGTCCCGTTTTCTGCCACCGCACATGGCTGTCTGTACAGGATGCTTGGAGGGGCAGTGGCTTTCATGAAACCAGGAAGAGAGCCAGACTTAGGGAATAAGAAAGGAGGGAGGAAAGACCCTGTATCCTTGGTGATGCGGTTGAACAACTGAACAAAACAGACCCAAGTTCTTGTCTTCATAGAGCTTAATGTGGGGCTGGGGGAAGGGGGAGAGGTGACAGCAAACACATGTATTATTAAGATGCATAGTGTATTAGAGGATGGTTAAGTGCCGTGGAAGGAAATAAAGCAGCAAAGGGGGGCAGGGGGTGCTAGTGGAGGAGCGGTTGCCTTTTTTAAAGGTAGTCAAGGAAGGTTTCCCTGAGGAGGTAACGTTTGCCCAAAGATCCAACAGACACGGAGATGCAGAAGAGCCTTCCAGGCAGAGGGAACAGTAAGTGCAAAAGCCCTAAGTGGGTTTGGGAAGTTTAGAGATTTGCTCGGGGCTTGTGTGGCTAGAGCTGGGGACACTCAGGAGAGTAGGGATGTGGAGGTTGAGTTCAAAGCAGTTGTTAGGCCATCGTGGGAGACTGTGACCCTCACTGTCAGCCAGGCGGAGCTCTTGGGGTTGAAGGGGGTGGGGAGAGATGGGAACAGAACTGCGCTGCAGAAGAAGCTCACGATGGAGGCAGTGGAGAACAGGAGAACAGCAGTGGTAACTGAACCAGGACAGGAGTCAGGGTAATGCAGGTTCAAGTTCAAAATTGTATTTACCTTGAAAAACTTGCATCAGAAGCCGTTTTGCTTATCCTAATGTGAGTACAAAGAAAAGCTTACTTGGGTGTTCTTATTAAATAAAATGACATTCTTTCCAAAAGGGTCTCTGAGTGTTTTTAGCAGCCTGTCTATACAAGACTCTACATTATAAGTACATTCCCCAAATCCCATGAGATTTAAAAGAGTAAATTTGATTCAGGGGTTGTGAGGTGCCTTTTATTACTAGAGAGAATTTTCCTAAATGTCAGTATACACCACTGGTGTGGAAACATACTTTGCTCTTCTCAAAATAAATAGATAAATTTATCTAATTTTATTCCTGAATAAAGTTTTACATTTAATAAAGGTATCCTTCAGCCCTTTGGTTGGTTCTTTTTTTCTTGTGAATCTGTGGCTCTGGTAAGGGCAGTGTTCTTTACTTACTGGTGATCGATCCTGGGAACCATTTATAATAAGACCTGTTGGGCGAGCTATTATAAAATGACAACTATGTAAGTGGCTCACCATTACAGGGGGACATATAATAACTCATTTATATTGGAGGAGTAAGTGTGCCGTTAGCACCAGATACGATCTTTTTTGGTCAGATATTCTCCTCGCTAGCTCGTTCATGGGTTCCTACCTCAGGTCAGTACTTTCCTTGAGACTAAGAAACCGATCTCTCGTGAACCAGCTCTTCAGTTATAGACGGAAATCCTTTTAGATCAAGAACGGTGACCTGTGTGGATCAATGTTGGATACTCTGAGATGAGCCAGCATCAACTTCAAATGAAGAAAAAAAATCTGTTTTTTGGAAGCAGGATTTATAAATTAATTCTTTTGGATTCTCACTGAGTTCCAAAGGGTAAACATTCTTGGCTGCCTGAACTTCACTCAGTGAAGTGAGAGCAGGGTTAGTGGCGGAGAGAGGAGACCAACATTTATGGAGTGCCTCCTGTATACCACTAGATACCACTTGAGCCTCGAATCCCACGCTGGGTAGCCTCACCTTCATTTTCTGGAGAGGTTGCTGAGGCTCATGGAGGACATGTGACTTGCTCAAAGCCATTGAGAAAATATGTATGAAACTGGAATTGGCACCCATGTCTGGGGGACCTCACAGTCCCTGCCATCTTCTCAGATGGGCTCATGTGTGAGGGCGGAAGTAAACATTCTGTGTCCCCTCAGTAAGTTTGGTTTCTCCAGAGTCTCATTTCTCAATCTGTTATTTCCATTGGCTCTGTTTGTATCTCAGTAGTCCTGTGCAAAGTAGAAAACTGAGGTCTCTTCTTATGTCACTTTGGAGCTGTATTACTGTGCTTTTTATGTGGATTCCTCAATGTAGTGATTATTAACTATTAACCAAGCCCCTAAATTCCATTATGATCATATTAACTTTATTTCCCATTTTAATAAGATGGACTTTTTTTTTTTAATGATCATTTATTTTCAAAAGAGAGAGTGCAAGTATGGAAGGGGCAGAGAGAGAGGAAGATACAGAATCCAAATTAGGCTCCAGGCTCCGAGCTGTCAGCAGAAAGTCCAATGCAGGGCTCGAACTCCCAAACCATGAGACCATGACCCGAGTCAAAGTCAGATGCTTACCCAACTGAGCCACCCAGGCGCCTCAATAAGATGGACTTACATATATCACACCTTAAAACATTTTTGAATATAAATCCTTCTTCCTGAAATTCAGAAGCATCCATTTGCAATTAAAATTACAAAACCAGTTGGGGCGCCTGAGTGGCTTAGTTGGTTGAGCGTCCAGCTTCAGCTCAGGTCATGATCTCAGAGTTTGTGGGTTCAAGCCCCGCGTCGGGCTCTGTGCTAACAGCTCAGAGCCTGGAGCCTGCTTCAGATTCTGTGTCTCCCTCTCTCTCTGACCCTCCCCTGCTCATGCTGTCTTTTTCTCTCTCTCTCAAAAATATATAAAACATTAAAAGAATAAAATAAAATTATAAAACTAGTGATATGTTGAGAGTGTATAATATTATGATATGAATCATGTTTTATTACTTGTACCTAAGGGTCTAAAAAGGAGTCATTATTGATTTATAGGAGGAGAACTGATTTAGGAGCAGTTAGCCAGCTCTGTAACAATATTGGAATTTTTATTACAGAATTATTGTGTCACCTCTGTATCATCTCTTTGGTGGTCTCATGATTGCTTAAAATTATCCTGGTCTAAATTTCATAATGAATTGGGTGGTGAAAAGAGTTTGCAAAGATAATGTCCTTAGTTGTTTTCATCTCAATTGTCACGTAATGTTTCCTCTTTCTCTCCATTTTTTTTTCCCCCTAGGAGAAAAATTCAAAGTGGAAACAATGACCATCGCTGTTGACTTTGCATCTGAAGATATTTATGATAAAATTAGAACAAGCTTGGCAGGCCTGAAAATTGGTGTTTTAGGTTTGTATCTTTGCCACATTTATAGATTCTTCTTACATTTACTATTTGACTTTTACTATGACTGTACATGTTCTTTTTGGATCATAGGTATTCAGTTTGTAAAATGAGCAGTGAGAATAAAATGTTAATACAACTGACCATTAGATGACATTAATCCAAATACATTTGGGTCTTTGTGTTTTTAGTTCTATTTTAATGACTATTGTACAATTTTGGTTGTTTTTTCTGTCCACTTTATTCCCCATCCCTTTCTCTTTGTATGTGTTTAGAATGGTTCTATCATAATGATTCTTTAAGGTGGGTCATACTGACTGCTGAGGAGACGGAGGCCAAGGAAAGTGCTTCTCAGCCTTCTGTTTGTTACCACCCCTTCTCTCACCCAGAGAGCCTTTTTAGACATGACTTTCTCCTAGTCTTCGCTCTCATGAAGTTTTAACACCACAGATGCACTGTATGTCTTATTTAGGTACTATGTGTGTATCTGTGTCTTAATAAAAAATAAGATCTTACACCTCCCACCCCCTAAGCCAGTTTTTGTACCATTGGGAGAGTTCATGTCAGCTGAGAATATGTGGCTGAGAGTTTTGCCTAAGGTCACGTGAAGACCAAGTAGTAAAATCAGGATTCTCCCCTCTATCTGGTTTTTCCAAGTCTGCTACTTCATTTTGTTATGTCTTGGCTACTTCACTCTTATTACTAAAAAGTGATACTTTTGCTGAGATAAGGCAACTGTTGAACATTATTATGAAAAAGAGTCACCACATTTTAGGGGGAAAATGGGCTCTGTGAAGGTACTCACCGCTTTTTGAGTCATATCCAGAAAGAAGCAGAACATCAAGTACAGAAGAACTTTGCTTCCTCACGAAATCTCTTTATCCCACTGCCTAAAGTGGTGTGAGCCTGGTTGGTAATTGTCATCATTTTCTTTTGGGGCCTATCAGAGGAGAAAAAAATGAAGAGAAAATACCTTTCCAAAAAAAACCCTCTTATTAATTTTGAGAGAAAGAGCACAACAGAGAGCACGAGCATACATGCAGGGGTGAGGGGCAGAGAGGTAGAGAGAGTCGCCAGCAGGCTCCATGCTGTCAGCTCAGAGCCCAACTCAGGGCTCAATCCTATGAACTATGAGACCATGACCTGAGCCAAAACCAAGAGTCAGATGCTCTGACTGAGCCCCGCATCCGGCTCTGAGCTGACAGCACGGCCTGCTTGGGATTCTCTATCTCCTTCTCTCTCTGCCCCTCACCCGCACACATGTGCTTATACTTTCTCTCTCTCAAAATAAATAAAAATTAACTTAAAAAAATGTTTTCTCCCATATCTTTGGTCAAGACTCCATCTCCCTTTCTTATACTAAAAGAGTGGTCTTTTATATAATTTCCGGGCAAGACAATAAAAGAAAAGAGTTACATATATGTAGCATACGTAGTGCCCTTGGACCTGCAGTTCACCCTGGACCTGCAGTTCACCCTGGCCTTGACATGCTGTCCACGTCAGCTCCTGCCTGGTCCATATCACATGGCACCACACCCTGCCCACCCACGTCACTACACTCCCACTTATAAGAAAGCCCTTGGCAGAAAGTGAATGGAGACACGGGTCTGGTTTTTGCCATTGCGTCTACATGCTCTTCTCTAAATACATACATTACCTGGAATCTTATACAAGTTTTTCTTCCTTAGCCTAGTTCTAGAATACCCAAAACACCACTAACATCTATAAAATTCTTGACTTTTTAAACTTCCTAATCAGTAGTGGCTGTAACTTACTAGTTAGGATAGACGCGGTCATCGTCCCTCCTCACCCCTTTTGTTGTGCGTGGATTGGGGGATGAAGGCCGGCTTAGGCGCAGAGGTAGATTGAGGATCCCTAATGAGAAGAGATTTGTCTTGAACTTCTATTCTTGTTTTCTTTCAGAAATAGTTCGTGATTGTTTAAAGCTTTGTATAACTTTTTGCTGCTTTTCACTGGGAAACTTTGAAATGATAGATACTGTGAGAAAATGGCGTTGAAGATGGAGAATATCAGGCATCATTTTCCTGCAAGGCTGGAGGATTATAAAAGGCACTTATTAGCCGTTCCTTCCTGACGCAACATATGGAGGGTTTACAGTGTGAGTTTAGGCACAATAGAGAGATCTGTGAAGGATGGGAGTGCAGGGCACGTGGTGCCCAAGCACATTGTCCCCACTTCTAGAACCCTAACACTGTGTCCACACCTAGGTGCTGGGTTTAGACATAATGACTGGTGTTTTCCAGGCCTCCCATGCTTACGGTACCCTTGTTCTTACAGTCTACTCCTTGATAAATTGCAACCTGTGAGGTAGCAGTTTGTACCCTCTTCACGCCTTCATTCATTTTTTTATCAAAGAATCAGAGACACAGCAACGAACAAGAAAGCGCCTGCCTTCATGTAGTCTAATGTTCTAGTAGGAAAGACAGCACTTTTGAGAAGGGCGGGGCATGGTGTAGTAAGAGTACAAAGGGAAGAGGGAGTTGATATAGGGCACAGTAATGGTGACTCGAACAGGCAGCGGGGTGGGGGAAAGGAAGATTCCAGAAATACTAGGAAGTAAACGAAGCAGAACTTTGTGAGAGATTGCAAGGGGGATGAAGAAGAGAGCACTCATGGATGACCTTCAGGTTTCTAGCTTGAGAACCTGGTCAGTGGGGCCAATTACTAAAATGGGGAAATCCTGAAGGAACCTTGTTCAGAATGAGGATCTTTTTTTTTTAAATTTTTAATGTTTTATTTATTTTTGAGAGAGAGAGAGAGAGGGACAGCATGAGCAGGGGAGGGTCAGAGAGAGAGAGGGGGAGACACAAAATCTGAAGACAGGCTCCAGGCTCTGGGCTAGCAGGTTATCAGAGAGTCTGACGTGGGGCTTGAACCCATAAACCGCGAGATCATGACCTGAGCTGAAGTCAGATGCTTAACCGACTAAGCTACCCAGGCGCCCCAGAATGAGGGTCATTTAAGTTTGGGGTTCCTCTAGGGTGTCCAGATGGGGTTGTTAAGTTGATAGTTGGATATATGGATCTAGGGTTTATTTACTTATTTATTTAGGGCTCTCTCGCTTTTTAAAAGTTTATTTATTTTCTTAGTAATGTCTACAGCTAATGTGGGGCTTGAATTCATGACGCTGACCTCAAGAGTCCCATGCTCCACCAACTGAGCCAGCCAGGTGCCCTGGATCTAGGTTTCAGTTCAGCTCTGAACAGGAGATAGAGTTTGGAATGAGTTATCCAAAAGTAGTAATCTCATTGAACATCAAGACTAGACATCATCCAAGGCAAATATATGGAATGTAAAGAAAAAACTGAGGACAAGCTCTTTAGAGTTCCCTTCCCAGTCATCAAAGAAAAGCTGCTTGGAATGTGAGTGTAAAAGAGAGATAGCTTTTGCTCAAGCTCAGCGCTTGTCCGATAGAAATACAGAAACGTAACATCAGCCAATGTGTAATTTTAACTTCTCTGGTAGCCACAGTTTACTGTTACTAAGCAGTAACAGATAAAGTTCATTTCGGTAGTGTATTTTATTTTAGCCCCCCATATCCAAAATCTCACCTTAGCATGTAATCCATATAAAAAGTTTTTGAAATAGTTTGCATGCTTTTTCTCATACTGCGTGTTCCGTTCTAGCGTGCATGTTGCACTTCCAACATCTCTCAATTCCCATTAGCCACACTGTAAGTGTTCAGTAGCCGGATGTGCCCGGTGAGGGAGGTCTTTGCTCCAGTTCATGCCGGCCGTCTCTCATCCTCAGTTTCTGTGGGTAAAGCATAATTTCTACATTTTTTTGTGCGTCAACAAGGTTTTCAGCCAGGAGCAATTTTGCATTCTTTGGCTTTGTCCAGAGACCTTTCTAGTGGTGACTAATTGAGGGAGCAGATAGAAGAAGTTCTAGTCGTCCCTAGTGGGTCAGGACGCTGCTAAACATCCAACGATGCACGGGACAGACTCCCACAGCAAGGACGTCACCTAAAATCTCAGTAGTGCTTAGTCTGAGAAACCCCACTTTCAAGTTACACTGTAATTAAGCTGTTCTGATTGATTACTTATTGACGCACACACATACATAACTCACGCGCATAAATTTCTGCTCGGTGACAAATCAATAATAAAAATAATTGTAGCTTATGTTTGCATAATCCTTTCAAGGCTGTGGCACTGCCTTCACATACATTATCCTATTAACTGGCTGAGTGTTTTGTTTTCTTCCTACTCTATCACAACCGTCTCCTTAATCATAAGGTGTATATAATTATTGACAATTATTAGCAGATAGACTGATACTGCATTGTAATTTTAATTTGTCAAGGTTTTGAAGGGAACTACTAAAACACCTTAAATATAAATATAAAACACCTTTATGAGCTACATTTTATCACTAGGTCATATTTCAACTCTAATCTTACGGTTCTTTCTCTAGCATAGAGCGGGTTGTATTGTAGAACCTATTGTTTTTGGGGGAGAGGATCTGATGTTTATGTTCTCTTTTTCTTTTTTAAAAAATGTTTTAATATATTTATTTATTTTGGAGAGAGAGAGAGCAGAGAGGAGACAGCATGAGCGTGGAGGGGCAAAGAGAGAGAGGGAGACACAGAATCTTAAGCAGGCTCCTGGCTCTGAGCTGTCGGCACAGAGCCCAATGCGGGGCTCAAACCCATGAGCTGTGAGATCATGACCAGAGCTGAAGTTGGATGCTCAACCAACGGAGCCACCCAGGCGCCCCCTTTTTCTTTTCCTTATGATTCCCTGGTTATGTATCTTCTTCACCTTCTTTCCTCTTTCCTCCTCACCAAGATCCCACATACCCCAATCTCTGTCTCATAATGAGGAAATAATCTCATTCTCCTTCCTCCTTTGCTTATGTCCTGGCCTCACCTTTCTTACATTTCCTGAATAATAAGCATGTAGATGGATTTCTAGTAAGACCTAGCTATCTATATGAAGGCATAGAAAAGAAATTTTTTTCTTCTGAGTATTAATGAAACCGGTAATGATAAAAGGAAAAATGAATCACCAAGATATGCTCCATTTCTTTGAACAGCATTAACCACCAAAGTATATAGTCAGTGCTTAATAAAGAACATTAGTATTGTCAGAATTTCAGAAAATGCTAAAGCCCTTTGTCATGAAAGAAACCTCAAGTTTTCAGTTAGATAAGCAGGAGGAAAATGGCCATGAATTGTTTGAGTTTATACTGAAAGGTCACAGTAACTTGATAAGACTATAAATGCTTAAGGTTGAGAAGTTGGATTCTTAACTCTGTTATGTAAAATAAGTAGGCATCTGCTGTCTTCTTTCAGGCAAATGCCAAGAAACACAGATTTGAGAAAGCTTAAAAATCGTCAACTATTTAGAGAAAATGACATCAATACTGCTTTGAATAAGCAAACAATCGGTTAACAAAATGCGAATGCTAGAAGGCTTGCTTACTTGACTCCTCAGGAGATTCTCATGCATGCTCCAAATCGGTTTGGAGGACTTTGCACAATACCTTGCAGGAGGCGTAATTTACCAAGGCCAAAAGAGTAGCCTTGGATTTGAAGTATGCCACAGACAATACTTTTCTCAAATTCCACTACTGTGACTTTTTTTTAACCTTTAAAAAGTGACATTCTTTATTCTAGAAGAAAATACAAAAAGGTCTTGGAAAAAATAGTTACCTCGTTTGTGATTCATTAGAAAAAAAAAATCAATCCTAGCTTTATTCAAGCTCTCAATGCGTCCTAGACCAAGAATCTCCCCATGCCGAATGCTGTCAAGGTCTTTGCACGTACTACCATCCTTTGTATAAGTAGCAGAATCAAGAGAATTAGTTGGTACAGGCTGATGTGATGCTCTGCTGGCCTAGTGTATTCAGGGGAGTTTATTTATTACCTATTGACCTTTTCCTATGTGTATGCAGTGCCGTAATTTTAGGAGGAGGCATCATTTCAATAGTGTAATATTAAAAATAGCATAGACAATAACAATAGTATAAATAATAGTATAGGTAATAGTATGTATCCAACAATAGCATAGATAATAAAAGTCAATTAATTGCAAAAATTACTGACTACAAAAGCTGGATTACAACGTCTTTTTCTTCCCATGCCCTTTGTAAGTGAATAGTTGCTCCACTTATGTATTTGGTGGGATTATTATTTTTAAATTTTGTGTCCTTCCTTTCTCCTCAGCTAAATGCAAAATATCTTTTTGTTATCTTTGCTTATGCAACCTTATGGACTATGGGAAATGGCTTGGGAAGCACGTGTTCCATTTCTCCCCTAAAACCTAGTGTTTTTCCAGAATTTTCTAAGATAGTGAATGGTCAAATGTTGAAGATATTTATCCTAAAATATGGTTTGAGCAGAGATGGAAAGTTAAGATCGGTCTACTCTATCTCTGTTTTTTTTTTTTTTTTTAATTTTTAAACTTTACTTAATTTTGAGAGACAGAGAGACAGAGTGTGAGCAGGAGAAGGGTAAAGAGAGAAGGAGACACAGAATCTGAAGCAGGGTCCAGGCTCTGAGCTGTCAGCGCAGAGCTCGACGCGGGGCTCGAACTCACGAACCGCGAGATCATGACCTGAGCCAAAGTCGTTGCTAAACCAGCTGAGCCGCCCATGCGCCCCTACTCTAGCTCTGTTTATACTTGAGTCTTCAAAGCTCACAGAAGGCCCAAGAGTATTATTCGCTACTCAGGGAAAGGGCCAGCTAGCTTCCAAATGGCAAACTTCTAGGTTATTTGGGTTGGAATTCAGAGATGACTTCCATATAGTTCAGTCCCCAATATATCAAAGGCAGAGAAATAGGTGTAGGCTGAGGAGAAAGAAGAGCCAAGGGGCTGTAAGAACTGGGTTAAGAAAATCCTTCCAAGATCACGGGGAGGGAAGGAACTTGTTAAGAGTTGTGTAGCTTCCCTGTCCCAGGTGGCTAAGGAAATTCCAAGTACAAGAGTCTTGCTTCTTCAGAAGATTTAGAAATCTATAAAGCTGCTTCTTAACTTCTTGCTCTCCTCATTACTAATTAGAAATTAGCTTTAAGTTGACTTTTAAAATGTCTCTGGAAGGGCCGATGACATCTTCATTTACATCTTATTGGGATTAGTACGTTTAGTTTATGCCCTTTCTGGTTCAGTCACCTGGAGGAAATGACTGTTGGAGTTAGTGAAGTTATGTGGAAAAACCATTTTGAAATGGAAAGGAAGAGACCTAAAGAGGAAACTGTAGAAGGGCGCCCGACTGTTCAGTCAGTAGAGCATGTGACTCCTGATCTCAGCATTGTGAGTTCAAGCCCCATGTTCAACTGTGGCGATTACTTAAAAATAAAATCCCTTATGACCCAGCAATAGCACTGCTAGGGATTTACCCAAGGGATACAAAAGTGCTGATGCATAGGAGCACATGTACCCCAACGTTCATAGCAGCACTGTCAACAATAGCCAAATCATGGAAAGAGCCTAAATGTCCATCCCCTGATGAGTGGATCAAGAAGATGTGGTATATATACACAATGGAGAACTACATGGCAATGAGGAAGAATGAAATCTGGCCATTTGTAGCAAAGTGGATGGACCTCGAGGGTGTCATGCTAAGCGAAATAAGTCAGGCAGAGAAGGACAGATACCATATGTTTGCACTCATAGGTCTAACAGGAGAACAGGAGAAACCTAATGGAGGACCAGGGGGAGGGG